>NC_080706.1:34730000-35055000 GCF_943734765.1 Anopheles ziemanni | reverse complement strand
CGAAGGTTTAAAGTTCAAATGTAATTAAGGGTTACCCATAACAAGTCTAGCCCACAACCGGAGACACTTCCTTATTGATACACTTCGAATAATAAACTTGCAACGGTGTTGCAAATGCCTGCGGAAAAGCAAAAAGGTAGGTGCCATTAGGCTTTCAATTACGAAGGACTCTTGCCATACCCTGCATTGAAATACGGATATCCGGCGTGCACGGGGAACCATGGTCCTACGCATTGATGCATTCGTACATGCCGTGGGGATCCAACCCGAAGCCCCGTAGATATATTGTCGACAGTTGCGAGTAGTGACACCGTTTCCATAGGCACTGCATCGTTTCGAGCAACAGGCTGGATACGCCGTGCCCTCAACGTGCGACAGTGAACTACATAACCATTGTGGGTATGATCAAAATGTGTGTTTTCTTTCTGCTGTTTGCTTGCAGGATGGCACGCCAAGCCTCGAGCCGCACCGACTCGTGCGGAACGACCCGTTCCTAGAAGTGCATCAATCAACAGTTGGTATCTTCGTTAGTGTGGCTCGAGCTAACGCAGCGGCAGTAACAGAATAAAAATCAGTGCCAACGGGGAGGTGCATCGACAAACGTCCTCATACCACCGGGGAAGCTAGCTGGTGGTGGTAGTGGTACCGATTTTCGATCCATCGAACGTCGCCTCCGGACGGCCATGGGCCGCGCGCTCTACGATGATCCGGTCGAGGTGTGGCTGTGGCCAACGATTCGGCCTGCGGTGCACTTCGCCCGGCTGCCGCCGGCACCGTTCCCGGAGCCGGCCGGTTCGGTAACGACCGGCGCTTACGTGGGGTACATGCAGCGGCTCAACTTCTCCGTCAGCGTCGACCCGAGCGAGGAGGACCGGCGCGAGGACCCGACGAACAGCGACGTGGATGGGGACGCGCGGCTTGTCCTGCACAATTACTGGGCCCTGCTGGCGATCATACTCGTGTTTGGGACGGCCGCCGGCAACATCCTCGTCTGCCTGGCCATCGTCTGGGAACGCCGGCTGCAGAACGTCACCAATTACTTCCTGATGTCGCTCGCCATCACTGACCTGATGGTCGCCCTGTCCGTGATGCCACTCGGCATTCTGACGCTAGTCAAAGGTAAGCCAATATCGTCCAAAGGATCCGTTTCTTGGCTGTTTGTCCGGTGACCAGCATTTCACTATCCGCCAGCTTTCCGCCAAGTAGCCTCGCTTGCGCTTCCGAGAAACCCTCTCGGTTGGTGGAGCCCGCACTATGGGGAGCGTGCCAGATTCTACAACAATCTTATCACTGTGGAACGTACAATTTCAAATATTCCAACAATTTTGTGCACCGTAAGTTGCATTATTCAAGAAGCAGGGTGATTTTAGTGAAAAGTGGCAAAATAATATTATGCAGAAAACCTCACTTTTGAGCCCAGCAAAACTGTTTGAAGGGGAAAACTTTGGATGCAAATGACGTAGATAAAATGTTATTGCACATGAAATGTTAAAGCATGTTTTAAGCGATAAAATATTAATGCAAATGACGTCGACACTGTATCGCCAATTCTACATAATCCCATGAGCTTTTACTTATCGACAAATACTCACGTTTGCATTTAAAAAATAGACAAATTTTCATCGATGATAAGAAAAAAGTTAACCAAAACCAAATTGAATGAAATAAATTTTATTGTACAGTTAAATACTTTTTAATACTTTCAAAAATATTCCGATGGCCAGTAAGCCGGTCTTATGGTTCTTGGCCAAAACTTTAGCCTTTGTCGACAAAACCGGTCAATTAAGGATGCTTCTAAGTTTTAGTGTCGCATTAACGACCAAATGCTACTCCATTTAATGCTTAGACTTTAAAATGTTGGAATAAGTCCTACCTTAATAATAATAAGTAAATGTTTTTTCGATTGGTTGTTGTTGATAGTCTTAAGAAGGGTTATCAGTGTGGGGTATTTCAATTATATTTGACCCGTTCAACTCCTCCGATGCTCTTTGCCGAACGATATGGCGTTCTATGGGAGTTAAGGGACCCAAACACATTTTAAATATACTGTAACAAACTTCAAAAGCAATATAAAGTACGAGGATTTTTATCACTTGTTGCCATGTGGCTTTAAATAATCTTTGGTCACGTGGTCCGCGATAAAGCTGGATGTTTTAACACATGATAAAACGTAGTTAGTTTAATGTTTTGACCACGACGGATTCAATTCAAATGGTACAGTTGTCAAACTTGTTCTAAATTTAAAAGAAATGCTACCCTCTATTTTGCTGTTAACAGAAAGTTGCTAGCGTTTTCCGTTTTTGCATGTCAAGTCATTAAAATTTGTCTATTTTTTAATGCATACGTTAGAATGGAGTATATAGAATAGTCTAACTTGAATAAAATTACTGTTTTCCAGATTTCCATGAAATGAAATAAATTAAATTTATCTTTCAAATGCATTTTGTTGATCAATTCATGATTGAGATGATGAGTATTGAATAACTGGTATGAACTATTTTATTGAATATTGAATTGGATAATCAAACAATGATTATTTGTGAAAGGTAAATTTTATGTCGCACGATACAATCTAAATTTCAAGATTGAATTTTATCAAGGTTAAATTAAGAGCATGTCAATTAACACAATAACAATGCGTTTCAATGCTTTTCGAAGCAAAAACTAAGATAAACACATGGAAAGGTTTTCAATCTAGATCCCGAATAAATCCCATCCCGATCCCGTTGGTAAATAAGGATGTACGTAAAAGTCGATCATGAAAATTCTTCTACCATCTTAGGCGTAAGTAACACTTTGTTAGATTTATTTTTGTTTTCAACTCCCAATGCGTTCGTTTTTTCAATATTTTACCTTTCACCGGTGCAGTACATTAGAAATTGCTTTTGTCGCTCCATTTGTTCCACAAGCAGCGCTGGCACATAGTGTTGCATTGGGCTTTTCCACAAGTTGGGTGATAGACCATTGATTTATGCTCTTTCATCATGTCGAATGTGTTGTGTTGTGTTTATCGTTCGTAAGATGCATTTCGCCTAGCGTCCGGAGCCATTTTGCTAGTGTTTATGCGTATGTGTGGCTGTGTATATGTTTGTGTGCTATAATTGGCTCAACTGGAGCAGTTGGAAGAGCAACGGATAGAGTAACCATCACAACGTCGGCCTGGGGCTTTCCCTACGCCTGCCGGGCCCGGTGGCCGGTGGTGTGCCATTTTCCCGGCATGCTTCAAAGCCAACGCTGAACGTTCCGTCGCATTTCCGTTCGTCCGCCCGACCGTGTCGAGCATCGAACACCGAACGAAGCTTGTTGCGGTCACCGGTGCGCTGATTGGAGTAAAATAATCATGTTATTTCACTCCATCGGTCGGCTCCGTCGAGCGGCCGGGGCTCATGTTGTGACCGGAAAATGTGACGTCCACTCGAGCATGTCGACGATTTGTAAGCATGCATGGAAAACAGAGACGAGCAAGGACAATACCATTGAGGAGCCGTTGGAAAACAACTGAATAAACTACAGAAAATCGATCGCTCAATCAATCGAACGTAATCGAATGCACGAGAAACGTTAGATGTGTGGAACGAGCGGCCCCGAAGGGAGTAGAATTTGGCTGACGGCAGGACACCGGCAGCCGGAGGGAAATGTTTCTCCGATACTTTTTGGGCATCATCAGTTTACTCCCCCGTTCCCCGGCAACGCTTCCCCCGACCCGACAAGCTGGCCCCTAATTGGGTTGTCGTTCGTCGGTGAAGTGGGTCTTTCGGTTCTGTTTGCTTTATTTTAGGTTCACCCGGCCCGCTGCGTCGCCATACGCGACCGGCGGTCAACTTGTGCGAATTGCTAGTCACAAGTGGGCCGGCAGAAGTTTTTTCCGGTGCTCCGGGGGCCGGTGCCGGCACTGGAGCGGAATACGAAACTTTCCCATCGGGTTGATTTCTGCACGGTTCCCATGGCGAATGCCCCGCGGGAATGCAGTCGCCGGTTGATGTGATATGGCAGCAATTTTCCCGGTCAGTCTGAGATCCCTCCCAGACCCTCCCCTATGTGGGTGAGAAGTGGTGGGAAAGAAGGCAAAACGCTGGCCGACAAAAATCGCCAAGCACTTCCTCCGTACGACACGTCCAACACACGCGCTAATGGGAAAATGTAACTTTTCCTCCGTCACACCAGCCGGCCCTGGCCCACGCTAATGTATTCGCGCCCATTTTCCAAATCGGAATAAAAAAGGTAACGGCGCGAGAAAAACCTTTCCCACATGCAAAGATCGCTCAGCAACGATGTAACTGTGAAGTGGCGATTAAAACACACATTTTCAATCATTCCCCCGGCCGAAACGAGGGAAACGCTCCCGAGGGGCTGGTCTTATTAACGGTGACCTTTTTCTCCGGGCGCTGGTGCCGCTGTTTGCCGGCGAAAGAAACTGGCAGAGGATTCTGTAATATGTTTTCATAGGACGCAAAGGTCAACAGCGGCGTGCGTTGGCGTGTGATGCTCATGGAACGATTTTCATCACCGCAAAGAGCTCCTTTTGGCCAACGCTCATTCTGGCAATAGCTGGTTTGGTTTTCGCACCGTCGACATTACAATAATCTTGATAGTTTGGAAAATTTAAAGACATGATAAACAATACTTTAAACGCTGAACATATACGGACATCATTGTAATAAGAGTTTCATTCAGATAGTTTTACATTATGGTTTGAATGTTTTGTCAATTCGTAGTCTGGGTTCGGAATAAAAAAAATCCTCGCGCTTGACCAGGAAAAGCATTTACCGTCCAGTTGAAAAGATGTACTGATGTGAAAAGCAATAGGATATACAATAAAAATGGAAGCATTCTTTATGTGTTGTTTTTGAACCAAATATTGCAGAGAAACCTTTTTGATGTCGTATTGTGGCAACGATACGCTTATACTCAAGTACTTTTGTTAAAAATAAAGCTAGCATAATAAACTTAAAAATAATAATATATCATCAGCTGAACCGGATGTCTATTGTTGTGTAATATTTTTACCTGATGGTTTACGCTCTTTAAATGAGGTAATTTGTACCTTTCTACATTCGCATAGAGAATACGTGTAAAGCAACAACACAATTTTAAGAAATTATTTGATGTTTCTTTTTGTCGGCAAAGCAATTAAAAATGTACTATTGTTCAAGTGGCATTGTGCAAAAATTCCTTCAAATGATGCATTTTCTTCCTTATTGATTTCCGCCAGATTCCAGATTTAAGTATAGTTTAGTTTTTATAACTGGCTAACCAAAAAAGATCCACTTAACATCCTTTATCGGTTGTGATCGTGTTTTCAATAAAATTTGTTTTCTTCCAAACACGTTGAATTCCGTAAGATTTTACATTTCAGTTTCTGTTAGTTGTATAGTAATGATTGATGGTATGGTTCATGGAAAACCTTCAGAAAACCCGTTTTTGCATCTTCTCTTAAACATATATACAGTGATATAAACAAAGACGAAACAGCCCAAAAATTCGGTTTTCTCTTATTGATTCTACCCTTCAATATTTGAGTACCTTTTGAAAACTTAGTAAAAAATTACAATCAACTCTTGAATAATTTATAGAAAAATCTAGAACATCTCTATAAGAGGAGGATTTAGAGGAAAATTACAATCAAGGAGCAAATAAAGCACTCCGGAATCAAGAGCTTGTCAAAAGTAATAGGAACAAAAATATCCGCACTTTCAAAATTGTCCTGTTACCCCAAAGGAAATCATGGCCAACAAGCCACGTCGGTATTACACAGGTTTTTGCTTTCCCGACCAGGCGCCTTAAGGTATGAATAAAACTAAGTTAATTGAAAAGCTCTACAGCCAACCGGAGAAATTGGAGAAAATGGCCCCACCCAAGGCTAACATTCGCGGGCATGAAAAGAATTTCCATTTAGAGGCAAACTTTGGCCTTCAGTGAATTGGATTGCATTCGGAAGTGCAACGGTAAAGGGAATGAATGAGGATTTAAAAACAAAAGCTAAACAATCGACAAACAGTGTCAATCATTGCAAGACAACTTTAGCCTGATGTGAAAGGTTGATAATGGAAGTCTTGTGGGGGCAAATGATGCGATTGAAGAAACCCCGATACGTAAACCATTTTAGCAGACGATGGTTTGGCCACCGTTTGGCATGGAACGCATGGGAAGAACTGAATGTCACATGCCGTCGAATGGTTTTAAGCAATTTTCAGTATGTTGTTTAAAATCTATACACACTTTGTCGCCCGGGCGGTGCGGACGAAGTGAAGTCCTTTCGGCTGCTTGCCTGCCTGCCTGCTTTGTCAGACATCCCGTCCTCTCGTTACGGGATTGCGAAGGACACGAGGTCATCGTGTGAGGGCGAAGCATTACGAATAATATTATGTAAATTCGAATCATGAAATATTTATACATCGGTTCCAGCCTGTCGCCTGGCGGCCTGAAGGCTCTCGAAGCTCGTCCTGCGGATCGGTGAGCGTTTCCTCGCTTCCCCCGTGAGTGTCCCGGCATGTGTGCCTCCACGAGGCTGAGTCAAATCGGAACCTCAACCAAGAGGCCCGCACTGAGAGGCGAGCGCGTGTCGCATAAGCCGCAGGAAGGAAGTGCCGACAGAAACAATCGCACAGAGCATTGGCATCAAACGAAGTGACTACCTACGCGGTGGAATCACGGCCAAACAACACCCAGCCAGCGAGGCCCGAGACCGCAGCAGCGCCGGATCGCTGGCAGGCAAAAATCTGTCAAACGCTGACTGACACGAAGCACACAAATCTTGCGCTTGCTGTCGGTTGTGTTGGCGTTGTTTATCGCACCGCACCGTCCAACATTCCGGCGAATCATCCGGCCGTCGGGTGTTATTTTTGCACCACTCTCGTTTCGCCCGATTCCCCCCTCTCCATAACCTCGCTTGACTACTGCTTTGACCTACCTCAGAAAGCTCACCCCCGGAAGGAAGTTTGTGAAGAGCGAGTGAATGAAAAATGATTTCACTTTACATTTCGCTCCAACAGCAGCCAAGCGGCCCGGAAACTCGTGCCCGGAAGCGAACCTTTAATCAAACATACACACAGACACAACTTTCGAACATAAACACACACACACACACCCAGTGTCTAGTTCGCGCCTGGCTGTTCGAATTTCCCGCGAAAAAAGAAAGCCAGGCCACAACGCCGGGCCTCCAGTTACGATGTTCATTGATAGTTTTCCTGCGGGCTGCTTTCGAAAGCTGCGAACCATTTACACGAGCAATTGTTTTCGCATCGCTCCAGTTTAATTAATGATGGTGCCGTGCCGTGCTGAGAAAATAATAGCAACATCACACGCCTGCCAGTCCCCTGTCCACCATTAGTCGCCCACCCGGCCCCTATCCCATGCTTAGGGGCGTTCTTTTCTTCCGGGCGAGCAGGCGTGAAGGATTTTCAATCACGAAGTGATAACTTCATTACCGGGGAAACGCGCGCTTCCGCGACCCACCCACCCACCCCGTCGAGGTGCGGATCCAATTCCGGTCGATCTCTCCTTCTTATCGGTTCTTATAGCGAAAGGTGAACGTTTAGCATCCGGGCACTTGGCCGGGAGTTTCATCTACTAGCGCGAGCAACACGCTAGCACTTGATGAAACAATTTGATAGCGCCGATTGAATTATATTTTCACGATCCCAAATGAGATTGCATTATCGGGCCAGTGGGAGGGATAGTGCATAAATTATACAACTTCATGTGATCGTTGGAAAGGATAATATGTCGGTGCTGGTGGAAAAATGAATCATTAAAGCTTCCTCGCCCCAGGGTTCCAATCAATCAATTATGTTATGAATGAGGAGAAGAATAGAGATAATGGTGTGGACAAATAATGGTTTAATGGCCCGTACACGATTTGATCCTGACGACATGGATGGAATGGGTATGTAAGTTTGTGGATAATTAATAAGCATTTAAAGCGATTGGGGTGACAACTATTTTGCGTCGGGAACTATTGGAGATGAAAGAAACAGCTTTTAAATGTGTATAAGAATAAACTAATCAACCTGCTTAAAAACAGCGTTCCTTCCATTGCTTCATAATCGAAGATTTCGCTTGCAAATCATTAAAGCATCATGAAAATTCCGAGAGAAGGACCCCCAATTGCGTCAAAGCTTACAGGAAAAGTCAACCTCTAGTTCCGGGAAATGTCTACCTCAAAAAGTGTCCTCCCAAATGACATACACGGTGTCTAATATAGTACCGTACACTATTTTCATCGAGCCGTAGTAGAGCCAATACAATTCGTATATGTTTACATATTTTTCTAAACTTTTACTTGCCTTAACACATATCATTGAAACTTATGTTTAATTTTTATCATTCACTGTTCATCCATGATAAAAAATGAAAAAGTGCCGGGTTGAGATTAAAAAACAAAACTTGATAGGAAAGCAGCCATTCAGTATGTTGAAGCATTTTAAGAATCTGGAAATATAACGTAATATTTATATCGAGCCACTTGACGGTATAGTTGGATTTAATGGTTTGATGACCGAAGCAGAAACAGCTTTGGTCGATAAGTTAGTCCTCGAGGAGGGATTAAGGCCGTCAGGGTACTAACTCGATGAAAATAATATAGTTGAACTAGGTTAAGCTGACAAAAAATGTTGAATTTGACTCAGTTTTACAATAATTGATTGAGTAATCATCAAAAAATAAACTCTCCTACTTTTGACACACGCTCGCAAAGCGTTTGTCTTTTCCGATGCAATTTAAGAGTCTTGTGATAAGAAAAAAATCAAACGCAGCCTATTTGATACATAATCGATGAAGGGCAAATTTTACTGGATTTTAGTCAATAATTATTGGCAATATATACTATATTGATTTGTCAACCTGGTAAATGTGCCAGCGTATTACTGTGTCGCATGTTACGGTTAGGTGGCGGTGTGATTCCAAACACATGTGCTCTAATAAATCTATAAAAATACTAACTTTCAATTAAAACATAGGCCAACTTAGTGTTATGAAATGATTGATGTTTTAATTTGTACGAGAATATAATGACTACTACAACTGATGCTACTCATTTGAGAGCGACAAGTGTTACATAAACGTTTACCAGAAGAGAAATGGGCCATAAAAGTTGGTAATAATGCACGATTGTATTGTCGAATGGTTATGTTTAGATAAACATGATTTATTTACCTTTCGACTACACGCCAGTATAAAAAAAACCCTCCCGGGGTGCAAAGGTTACGTTTGGCTACGTGCTCGAGTCGCATAATGTACGACGTTCAGAGGTTCCCAGGGTTTTTGCCATTGGATGGATTATAAATGTGCTAACCATGATTGAGTGCACCCACCTTCGTTACGTCCGTCGATAACGGTAACGTTTGCCGGAAGGAGGAACATATATTTTCGTAGGTGTTGCACCTTTTTTACATGCCACGTTGGTAGTTTTTATTTTTATATTTGCCGTACTGGGAATAAAATTGTGGGTTGGTCGATTGGTTGGGTATTCGGTTCAACTCGTTGCTCGTTGAAAACACCGCTATGGTTTCATTCAATCTAGCCGAGCAACCCGATAGCGGCAGTGTAATGCCTTGATATTAATCTCGTTGCTGGTGTAAAACCATATAGGGGAAAGTGGCGCTATACCAGGACGCAGTCAAATACTTTTCAAATGACTCAAACACCGATGTTGCTCAATGGTTATAAATACGTCATTACATATCTGTTGCATATTAATCATCATAAAATACTTAATAAAAAGCGATTGTAACATAACAAATATTGAAAGGGTATTAATCATCTTGCGGCTTTTTGTGGAAAAATCTGCCGTATTGTTGGAGCTGAGTTTTGCATGCTCTATTCATTTCATCTAACAGAATCCGAACGAAAAGCCTCTGCCGCTAAAATTAAATAATATTAAGTTATAAATTATTTCCGTAAAGATACCATATTTATACCAAATCAAAACAGAATCCATTTCTATTTGCGTATTACTTACGCAGCTGTTAGTTTATAACCGCTTACCCTTCTTTAAAATGGCGTACGAATGGCGAACTTTTCCCCGATTTTTTCTCAATGGGATGAAAAATATCTTTGAGTTTCATTTCCACCTACGAATGTTTGCAACGCGCACCATTCATTATCGACACTTAGTAAACTCGTTTTCAATAGTTGTAGCAGCAAATCGCCAACGAGCTCATTTTGTTAACAGGAAATTGAGCCCCACCGCAGAGCACATTTCAATCTCCAGCGTTTGAACAATGCCCTACCGGAGCCCAAAAGGGGCAACGGAAAAATGGGGAAATGCCCGACCAAACAATGAAACTGGAACTAATTAATTAATTTCCTTCGAACTCAAGCGTTATATTTTCAAAGATCGTTGTGCGGAAATTGTGATCCTTCTGACAAACCGACCGTACCGATTGTTTGCTAATTTGGTTCTTTGGCGTTCGGAGAGGCAGGGTCGCGATGGAAAATGGGTAATTTGTATAGTCCTGGGGTCTACAGGCTCAGTGGGTGCTCGAAACCAGCACGTTGCAAAATAACTGCAACCACATGTTCCCCTTACTGATCAGATTGCAGTTCCACTACTGCAAAGTTACTTAAAAGTTAGACAAACATTGGGAATGCCCCACCTTCGCTTCGCCGTTGCATTAAACGGGCCGAGGTCACGGGTGAGGTTGGAACTTTGGAAAAATATGGAAAACCATGATTTGAAAACATTTCAGACATACTGAATGCTATGTTTCCGGGCCAGGTCAATCGGTGCTACCAAGGACAACTTTTCTTGTTAAGCGGTTCCGTATAATTTAACGAGCAAATTACCACTTTCCGGTAGATGATGGTGTTCTAGGGAGACAAAATGAGGTGCAATTATGTTTATTCGTCACGGGGATCGCTTTAGTCAATGTTTTCGTTTTCCATCCAAGTTTTACTCCTCGCCCAAAATGAATTCCGAAATTTCTCGCAATTCGACAGAGACGAGATTGAGTAATGATCCTGTTTCATTTGCTAAAACTGGAATATATAGGAATGTATAGGAATTTTAAAGTTGATTTTTTTTTGACTATTTTTCTTATTCTCATTTGATTTTAAATTTTTGATCAACAGCAAATCAATGACTGTTGGAAGTAGGGTAACTGTTGTCTTTCGATAGAATTATTGAATCTGGATCTTTATAAAGGTATTCACGATTTTCGCCAGAATTGTGGTTCCTCAAAGAGTTATGAATAACGCTAGAACTTGTTCCATTTTTACCAGTTGAACGAAAGTTTTTACTACGCAAACTAGGCAGTTTTTATTACGTGGTTGTACATAAAATTTCGGATTCAAAATTCATATCAATGAGTCGCACGATTCACGGCACACATTACTATTTCAATAGTAAGCTTTATATTTCATAATAAAACTACGAGTAAAGTAATGCCATTTGAACAACCTTGTTCGTCAGCCTTATTGAACTTTACCTAAAATAGCTTAACAACATTCAAGCCATATTTCACAGACGGCGTCAACAAATGCCACAAATCTTGTTTCCGGCTCCAAAAGACACACGATAGTACTCAATTGAAAACATAAGTTTTCAAATATACCATCAACAGCACTCGTGACTCGTGGTCAAACACTTTGAATACTGTTTTCACCTTTTCTACAGTGTTTTTGCCTACCCAATCTTCAAGATGCTGAGAAAAAAAAAATGTTATAAGAGAATGGTTCGGTTGGATACATTGATTAGCCAAATACGATACACGATTCATGACCCGCTATTTATAATATATCCAGATATTTTTTTCAAAACATTTATTGCTTAACTTTTGCATTCGTTTTCTTCCTTTGGTAAGGACGCTTTCCGTTGGACTCCGAGTACTGCCTCGTGTGGATCTGCCTGGACGTGCTGTTTTGTACCGCGAGCATTATGCATCTCTGCACCATCTCGGTCGATCGGTATCTTTCGCTCCGCTACCCGATGAAGTTCGGGCGTAATAAGACGCGTCGGCGCGTGGTGCTGAAGATCAGCTTCGTGTGGCTGCTATCGATCGCGATGAGTCTCCCGCTGAGCCTGATGTACTCGAAGGTAAGCGAAGGGGTCGGGGCTACAGAGGGGCTGAACGGCCACGGGAGCGTAACGCAATTCGCTTGCTTGCAGAACCACGCCTCGGTCCTGGTGAACGGAACCTGCCAGATACCGGATCCGGTGTACAAGCTGGTCGGCTCGATCGTCTGCTTCTACATACCACTCTGCGTGATGCTGATCACCTACACGCTAACGGTGCGTCTGCTGGCGCAGCAGAGCGAGAACCTGGGCGGCGTGGGCAGCGGTGGCGGCTGGTCCAGCGGCTGGCTCGGCCAGGCACCGGCCTTCGACCGGCGGAACACCTGGAAACGCATCATCAAGCTCAGCCTGCCGACCGGCCAGAACCAACATGCGCATTCGGCGGCGTCCACCGACACGGAGTTGTCCACCTTAGACAATCACGATCTGTGGCTGTTAGAGTCCAGGTAGGTGTTCGCGGTAGCTTTGTGGTGTCATTCTACTATGTGTTTCAATCAGTATTATAAATTGTGTGGTATTCTATCCAGCGGGCAGGTTTTGTTCTTCAATATGTCATATTTCGTTCTAACTTAATTAATCGATCATGCAACAGCGATTGAACCATCATTTGGAAAATAGGATCCTTTCTCTCTTTTGTTCCTCTGGTATTTAGTGGAACAGTTACTCAAACTGTTATCCTGGCTGCACTGTGGTTTCGCCTTATTAACGTATCTGGTGACACCTTCCAGCATTCCGGAACCTAGCTCGATAACGATGACTGCCATGCAAAAGTTTGGCGAAGAAATGCTGAAACTTTCCCAGGGTCTGGAATCAGTGGCGCAGCATAGTGACCGCAACCGGGTGACAAATGGAGCACCGCCTGCACCCGACGCATCGGCGAACGAACAGGAACCGTTTAGGTATGTCAAACGCGCATTTACACACTCTACTATCCTAATTGTTACCATCAACTGTCCGATGTTTATCTGTTGATATATGTGTAACAACTAATCACATCTGGTATATGTTCAATATGGTTGTGGTATATGTTCAATGACTTTGGAGGTGCCCATGGCGCATCGGTAGCGCGAGGAAACACCACGCCGCAGGTGTGGGATCGAATCTCGAGTGTTGACACCCTCTCCAGTATTACGAACGGCTGTCCATCGATCGATATAATATATCGTTTTTCGGTCACCGCAACTCTCTTTGGAGAGAGCCCCCCCTATTACTCCTACTAGGGGGATGTCGTGCCACATAAACACAAATATGTTCAACTAGTTTGACGACCCGGCGATGCTCGGTGAAGAAGGGATTGAGAAAATTATTATGGTTTTAACTATAATACTTGAGAGATACATTTGAATTTAATAGTTAGAATAACGACATATTTAACATGATATTTCATCAATTTTCCCGTGATGTATAAACCTTAGTGTAACTATGGTGGATACACCTTGACATTTGTTTCTTCTTCTTCTTGGCGTAACGACCTCTTGGTCATGCCTGCCCGTTAAGGGCTTACGAGACTTGTTTCCCTGTTGTACGTGGATAGTCAGTCCTCTCGTACAGGGGAGGGTCCGGTCTCGGTTGGGATTCGAACCCACGCCGTCGAGGTGGTGAGCCCCGGCACTCATGGGCCGATTTTCTAACCGGCGCTACCGCTCGGCTGTCGCGGACCCCGACATTTGTTTACATGCTTGTTTTGTTTGTGTCAGTAAAACTGAGTTTAAATTGTAAAATTCAGATGATTTTATCAAAAAAAATAGTGATCAAACAAACCTTCAACAACATCTGCAGTACTTAAAAATAATGTGTGAAAAGTTTCAGAAGCCACGGTACAATATTGGTCGAGTTTTAAGTGTGCACAGAACTCCATACATAAAAAAAAGCTTAAATATGTAGCAGACAACTATTCACATTAACATGTGGCGTGGTATATTCCTAGAATCCTTCCTTGCACTTGAAACTTTACTAATTCACACAGCAGTTTTCAAATTGTTTTTGAAAACTATGATGCAGTTTTCAAATTGTTTTTGAAAACTATGATGCTACACATTTCATCTTGTTGCATAATTGTCCAGAAATTTCGTAGAATGTGGGGTTGAAAAATTATGTAAACACACGCGGGGCCTGTTTCACCAGAGTTTACCAGACCGTAAGCGTGAAGATAGTTTTCCGCGCTTCCCGCAAAACGCCATTCTGTGGCGACCGCCAAACGTGGGATGAATGCTCAAAACATATTCGTCAGTAGCTGAAATTGGAGACAACAGTACGCTAATGTAGCCAAGCGTGTGCGCTAGGGCTGATTGTTGAGAAAATCACGTTCCATATCATGCACGTCCGCGAGGGCTAGGATTATTTCGAGAAACATAATTTTCGAAGCCGGTTTACAGAACAGCACAAGCATTAAATTCAGGTACGAGATTGGCGCGATTCAGTTTAAGCATTCGGGCAAACAGCTCTGCTGCTTGGCACTACACATTGGGTTGGGTTTGGAAAACCTTCGAAACACACATTTCCAGCAGAATACGCACGCCGATTGGCACCCCAACGCCACAAACGAGCTTTTAATATGATTCACACCGTCGTTACACGGACGGATGGTTTTGCGAGTGGGACGCATCAAAATTGTTCTGCTGTAAAATTGACTTCACCAGCTCCGCCAGCCGGTGGCCAAAAAAGGGGTTGCAGAGTAACGCTTCGTTGGAAATACCATGTCCGTTTTTTTTTCGCAAACCACAAATGATAAGCAAAGATGGAAAAGGTTTCATTTACTCCAGGTGCTGTTTAAAAGCGTGCGCCCACCGACACAGGAATGACGGCACTGCGGTACTAAATAAACCGTAAATTTGCTTTCACAAACAACACATATAGTTGCGGGCAATGGACAGGCAAAACGGGATGACATCCCGTTCTTCTGTGGCATATGACAAAATCTATGATTCTGCAAGTGAATGCTACGCGGGGGGGAAAGTTATCACATATTTTCCCAACCGTATGTTGAACCTCGTTGAACGAGCCCGGGTGGTAGAAAACACAATTGCACAAACCGTCCCTGCAACACTGTTGCACATCTTGCTCACATTACCCACACGACACCACGGGACATTTTCCGGGTTGCTTACATTTGCCCTTGCTCGAACCTGAACGTGACAATACGAGCCAGCCGCTGCATGGTGTAACATCGACTTTAGTCCATGAGAATCGAGAAAGAATCACGAGACAAACAAGCCACTCCGAATGTAAGCAGTAGTGCAGTTTGAGTTGGACTTATTTTTACGTCATATCCTTGTTTGTTATTTTTTGTTTCATGCACATTTATCCTGCGTTGAAGAGAGGGTACGTTTTTTAAAACGCTTAAAGCTTCCGAAATGACACTTTTGGAGCAATGGGACAAAAAGCATAAAAGTTGTTGAGTGAAATACCATGTTTTTTTTCGCCCCCGTTGGTACATTACATAAATGCTGCCACCAACGGTTTTGTGTGCCGATTTTGTACACAGATGCTGTTGTGTGCAGCAGCGGCAACAACACCGACAGCAGGAGAAGCCATGGGAGACGAAGGATTTATCTCTGTTTTATTTCATCTTCTCGTTCGTTTTGCAAACAACGCCCTTTTCATTCCACCCCCGTTGGTTCACTCGAGTGAATAACGCTCCGTTTGAACAAAAAAGCACCGAGAAAATCCGGCACACCGCGGCCAACGGAGCCAAAGCGTCTTATCGTGCGCTCGCCGATGGTTGACTGATGACACAAGATTAATGCTGAGGGAAGCAAAATTTCAGCAATCTTTTAGGTATGTCATCACTTATCCCTACATGGTAGGACATCGGCTTCGTCCGGATGTGGACGCTGTTGGTGGGCAATGGTGTGCGAGTCGATTGGCCACCGGAGCGGAATGGACGTGAAAATGCGCCGACCCGCCCGGCTACCATGGGAAACGATGTGCGATTCATCGTGCCATCTAAGCCCGCTCTAATACCGTCATAAAAAATTACATCCTGCGTGCGGGACGCGGGTATGGCAACCGAAAGGGTTGACTTCGATGCGTTCGATTGGCCCCGTCGCTGGTGAAAACGTTCCGGGAAAACGCTTCCCGATGTTCACCGTGCCAAACGGTATGGGACGAGCCATTTGGGATTTTTTTCCTCTGTTTGTGCCGTTGATTCCGAAGAAATATCCAGTTTGATGGATACGTTGACATACGATGGAAACATTTTTCATTTATCTTCCCATCGAGATACCGGGATTCACTTCTTTAGGGGGGCTGTTGCGTGTTCTACCCCGCTGGGAGTTCGCTTTGGGGACTGTTTTCTCCTTGTCGCCGGGAAAAAAAACGGCGGATCATGATCCATCGAAATGTCTCTCGCTTGCCGTGCGGGCGCTCGTGAAGCTTCGCCCAAGAACGAATAACCTCATTATATCGTCCCTAACGTGACAAATTCGCTATTTCACTTACCGATTCGTCATCGTCCACCGACGTTCGTCAGCGTCAGCGGTAGCGGAAATGACGGCCGAGGCCGGGAAGTGAGTACGACGCGCGAAAGCTACACGATGGTTATCGTATTCCGACAATTTGATTCGCATTTCTTACTGAAATGCTGCCTCGTGTTTCCTGTGTTTCGAGCTTCGAGCGCCTCCTACCGCTTTCCCCTGCGCTGCGATGGGATAAAACGAGCTCATTGAAATTGAATCGGTGACATTTTCTCGGTGAAAGACGAGACACCAGAGGTGCGGAGAATATAGAACGGGGATATTGATGGCCTGCTCTCGAGGGATGTATTTTGTGTGTCACTATTTTGTGTGCCTGAAAAGCAAATCTACCATGTTCGGCACTGCGATCATGGGATGGAATTGCCTTCGACGAATCAACTTGAGCGACTCCACACTCAAACTGGTACTAATTTAAAGCTGGTGATCCACTCGGCGTCAGTGTACGCCATCTTTCAGTACTTCGAGAGGCTGTTACTTTAATTAGCCATCTCATGAAACAGGTTAATTTCACTGCAAGTGCTTTCGAAAATGTAATCAGCGTTGCTGTATACAAAGTACACATTGTTCAAATATCTCGAAGGACAATTGCGAGCCTTTTTAATCAACTCAATGCTTTGTTTGCGTTTGTTACACACCGGGAAAACCAATTGTAAGTTTTTGATTCCCATTGAGTGTAGCTGCCTAGCGTGCATTTTCAGGAGATACATTACAATGACAATTTTGTTATGATTCATTCAACATGATTTGTGTTTGACATGCTCAATAGCTAAAGGGAAATCAAATACTTTACTGAAACCATTGGAAAGAGCAGGAAATGTATATTCGAAGCGAAAGCAAATCGTCAAATAACACAATAAAAAATAATTATTTTGTTGCTTTTGTGTGTCAAAAACTCTTGGACTTCCTTTTAAATCTGTAGCTTTTAGGAGTTCGTGTGCCGGAACAATTATTATTGCCGGTAACAATTATTATTGTCAAATACACCAGCCTTATCTATAACATCTCTCAAATACATTATGAAACAATCGATGCAGATTTCTGCTTCGTACTTAAATGGAACTTATACAATGTTTAAGTTCTGCATGCTATATTTGTTTGCTTTAATTCTGAAACGGAACAAACAAACAAACAAAACTTAACATATCAGGATTTCATCGGGACCACAGTTTGGGGAAGTGTTTACTGCTTCAGATACACGAGTTCCCATCCACACACTCTCGAAATGCTACGTAAACCGGCAGTAAACAAACCTTATCGTATAAGTGCCCAATATGTAACACTTGGACACAGGGAAAATGTGGAAAATCTGATGATTACTTTACCACAAGGCGAAAATGTACATTTCTTGTAAATGGCTTGCATCGCGTGAGAACTAATATGTCTCTTATGATTCGATAAATGACCATTGATGCGATACTTTTCTACCACCGACGGTAATAAACTCGCCGTTTCCGTCCCTGGATTGGGTGGATAGCAGCCGGTGGGGAGGAATGGTTTGGTGGAAAAGTAATGTTTAACGTGCCTGGACGCACCTTCACGGGTTTGCTCGTTAATGTATATGATGACGCACAATGGAGGAGTTCCTGTTAGATGATGTGTCATTTGTTTTCTCTTCTTTCTCTTACCGCATGCTCGCTTTTCCGCCAGAAAGAAAACCGGCCACAAGGGTGCCGTGGGGACGATGGCGACCCTGCGGTCCCCGGTGCTGGTGAAGAAGCGTCGCAGCTCCACCTCCACCTGGATCAACCGTCGAAACTCGGGCACGCCACCGCCGGTTCGACTGGTCCGGAAGCGCTTCAAGAGCCTGCCGCACGCCATCCCACCCTCGGAGGCGGATGAGATCGAGGTGGACGAGCAGTTCATCGAGCATGTACTATCGGGCATGCGGGAACGAGAGCCTGGCCACCGGCGTCCTCCTGAGCCAACCACCGTCGACTTCGAGCAGCAGACAAACCGCACGGAAAATGACGATAGCAGCAGTCGCAGCAATAGTGAATCTTGCAGCGAGGGAGCGGTGGGGACGGGCCCACATGTGCCCGCCGGCTCGGGCGGTCACGGCCAAACGCTTAAGCTGCCCCCACCGTGCAAGTGCCCGTTCTTCGGCGAAGGTGCAGCCAGCCGGCAACAGTTTCTGCGCCCGGCGGAAATCAAAATCGTTAAGACGAGTTCCGACTTCAGCGCCATGGCTCCCGGTGACAGCCTGGTTTACAGCACGATCTCCATCTCGTCCAGCTCGAACGTCACCTCGCAGCAGACGCGCTCCATCTCGAGCAGTCTGTCGACGCTGCCCGCCTCAGCGCTGGCCTCCCCGTGCCGGAAGGGCAGCGCCCCGAAGGGCATCTCGGTTGTGACCTGGGACCAACGCCGCCATCAGCGGCGCGGTTCCAGCTTCGGCGGGGCGCGTACCTCGCTGCTGCTCACCCCCACCAAAGCGAGCCCGTCGAGTGTGTCCTTGCGGCGTTCGATCAACCTGCGTCAGTCCACCCTGGAGGGTGGCTCGTCCGGCCACGGCGCCGAGGCTGGAGTGTTCCGCAGCGGACGAAGTCCCAAGAAGAACAGTTCCTCGCCGTGCCTGATCCAGCACCAGACGGGCGGTGTGGGCGCGGCTGGCTCGCCGGCGGGAACGGCGGCGGCAACCACGACGACGACGACGACGGGCAGCGCCGTCCGGTCGCATCACTCACGCAACTCGAGCATGATCTCGCGCAACTCGTCGCGCCACGGACGCATCATACGGCTCGAGCAGAAGGCCACCAAGGTGCTGGGCGTGGTGTTCTTCACCTTCGTCATCCTGTGGGCACCGTTCTTCGTGCTCAACCTGCTCCCGAGCGTGTGCCAGCGGTGCGAGGACAATATCGATCAGTGGGTGTTTGAGTTCGTCACCTGGCTCGGCTACGCCAGCAGCCTGGTCAACCCTATCTTCTACACCATCTTCAACAAGGCGTTCCGGGACGCGTTCCGGAAGGTGCTGCTCTGCCGCTACGGCCTCAAGGCGCGCCACTGGCAGCCGACCAGCTAGTACGCGGTGGTCTCGCGGCTCGTCAACAGCGAGCCGCTTTAGTTTCCTAGCAACGTACTCTACCGCGCACTCGCCAGCGGAAGGTTTCGGTGAGAAATCGTGATCGCGAACGCACATAGTTTTTGATACCTAGCGGCCGGTGGGTATGCGACACCCTGGCGAAACTGGCCTACCTTGTCCCAAACTCGTAGCGTGTACGGTGTATGTAGTATTACTTAGTAATAAATGTTTTATATTCTCTTGGCAGCAAACTTACGTTTTGGTTTTCCTATTCCTTCCACGTCCAATCGGTTCCGCTTCTTGTTTTCCTATGATCGTGGTGATTTACAATGCGTTCTATGACTCTGATCATAGGGAGTTGCAAAGTGTCTCTGAAAACAAACATATCGAATGGTCAACTGGTGTGTATACTTTCAGTTAATATTATTGAATTGATTTCATTGAATTGAAGGTCAATTAGTAAGTAAACGGGTTTCTGTTAATATTGATAATTTTAACTTTTCCAGCGCAACCCAGCAAAATGTAGTTGATACTCCCATACCTGATTCGTATAACTTGCGATCCCAAACTCCCTGCGAGGCTACGTGTACTGGCAACACAAACGTTTTCTATAGTTCGTAGCTTCTGTTCTGCAGAATATGCTCTCCGGTTTCCCCAAAAATGTTATCTCCAGCAAGTTTCGATCGTGCTTCTTATTGTGATGCTGTTTCGTTCGAAAGGACAAATAACTTAATTCGTACTATCTGTATAGAAATTAAAATCCACGGTGACTACAAACCTGCCCCAACGTATGTCAACCAGTGTTTGCTTTGATTTGGTATCAGACTATGTACGTGAATAACTAAACAGTTAACTGCGCGGATTACACAAGAGTCAGCTGAAAAGACAACTGAACGGGCTGGTAGTAATTAATAATGTGTCCTTGCTTCCACGAGACAAGCTTACAGTAACTACTGTTTTAAAATGTACCGATTTCTCCGGAAGCACCACATTCTGCCACAGAAACGTTGTCGGAATAATCCTCCCGACACATGTTCCGTCGCTTGTTAACAGGGAATGATTGGGATGTGTAGTTTTTCTTCCTTCCAACAACCGAATCAGCTTCCACTAGCCTTCCACTTGAAATAGCTACGACGCACCGATTGTGCTTTCCGTTTGAAAGGGTGGGCAAAAACTGGATCAATCAACGACCGGTAATTTGATGCTGGCATCCCGTTGTCTTTTCGTGCTCGTGCAGGCCACTGGTTCGTGGACACGTTCGTTTTATGTTCGATGAGTCGAATCTTGGGCAGCAGGAAACGTCGGATGAAATCGTTCCGAGGACAAATAGACGGACATCAGGTCGAAAAGCATGTTTGACACTGAAGGGCCTCTTGCTTCGCAACCCCGGACGAAGGCGAGAAAACGGAAACGATGGTTTCCTTTTACAACTCGCCATTGATGTTTCGTTGAAAAATTGATATTGTCCGTCCAGTTGGCCGCCCAAAAGGTTGCTCGTCGATTTTCATCTCCTTTAGCAAAAAGATTTGCTCACCATCTGTGCTACCAATAGTCGGTTTTCGTGCGCCGAGTATGTCTGCTTTATGCTCATGTGTGTGCACTTTTTTGAGCGTTAAATGTGATTTCATTCGACCATATGCTCTCAAAGAGTTATACTTTCTAAACTTATGACCATGCGGCAACGTTTCAATTTTCGTTTGAAAGTCTATTGCTAATTGTTTTTTTTATACCGTTTGCTGAAGAATGAAAGCGAGGTCATTATGTTATTTGCAGAGTGTAAGTATAAAACCGCACATTGCAGTTACGAACAACATCCGTAAACTGTTGCCTGTTGAATTGTAATTAACTAGCAAGTATGTTAGCTGAATGCGCACAACAAAAATTTGCAACACGTAATTTACTAGTCGTTTACATCACATTAAAATAGTACGCATACATTCTTTGTGGGGCAGACGTACACAATATTTAATATGGTGCATAATGTTAATTGTTCGTGGCCAACCGGTACACATCTAATGAAAATATTATGCAAGTTTCTGATAGAAATTGCACGGAAGTCAAATTTTTAGTTGTTCCTGGTAACCTGGCCACAAAGTTTCCAACTTCTGCGTCGAAATAGAATGCCCGTACATTGCAGTAGTGTACGCGTCGCTATGCCACCGTCGTCTACCGGTTATTGCTCGGTAAATAACGTTACAGGTCCTGGTGCGACGGGTTGAATTTGATTAAGATGAAGTAGTTCCCACTGCACCGTTCCTCGCACCGCCAACCCAAGTCCAATGTGCTTTCTCCTTAAGCATAGCCGTTGCCCGAGCAGCGAGGCTCACGATTGGCAGTAAGGTGCATAGCTTTTCAACGAGTTTGTGCGCAGCCGATCTGCTCTACGGTTAACACTTCCACAATGAAACGTGACGGCAATTCAGTTAGGCTTGGCAGCAAATTTAATTATGGAATTTAAACTGTTCATATCAGGTACGCATCCCATGGAAAACGGAGGTAGATACCAGAACCGTACCAAAACTTAGCAGGCTAGTCGTCTTCATCATCACTATCAACGTCACCATCCTATGTGCCCATAGGATGGCAGCATGTGACATGGATAGAAACTGCCACGAGAACATGTCACTGTCGGAGAAGATGCAATTATTCGGAAGCTATATGCCCCATATATGACGTCCCTTTCGTGAAGATTGAACCCGACAAACGGACATGACTACTGAAACATTTTCATTGGGCTACCACATAAGCTATCACTCAATAACCACAAGTGGAATAAAGAGACAGAGCTTGTTTTACAAGCAGTTCGGCAGTTCGAGTTTTTCCATACCTATTCGCAGCTTTCCAGCTAACTAGCAAGTTGATCAATACGCTATTCATATATAGGCGTACCACTCGTTAATTCATGCATTTTCAAGATTTTTGGGAAAATGTAACATAAGTATGCTACAAATTAGCAGTAGCAAACGAATTGTAGCGTAAATCTGGCACTTATTAATGCAGCAAACCTATTTGTTTACCGTTAAGAGTACAGCTTAGTTTGCATGGCTAAATTGTTGAGGACATTTTAAAGCATAATCAACTAAATTGGAATATCAATGTATTAAGGAAGATAATTTGAATATATTTTAGATAGAACAGTTATTGCAAAGGAAATTAAATTCTGAATTTTGAAATGGCGCTTGTCCTTATAGGCTTCTAGCGTCAATACTGTATTCCATTTCTGGCCAATCATTATCGCGTTTGTACGTAAGACACTAAAAACAGCATCACAAACGAGACATAATTAAAACTCAATCTACTTCCGCTGATGATTATTACAGATTCATTCGACCCGCGCTTGGCCTCCGTAGCCTTCTATTCTATTCACGGAACGCCAGATATAACCCGACCGCCGGGAAGCTTGCCGGATCGATTGCTCCAATCAATGAGTAAGCACCGGGATGGAAAAGGAAACCGTACCCCGGGCACCGCCACAGCAACCAACATGACCGACCAATCTTCATTGGCACGTAATTTGGATCTCCTAAAGAAAACCGATGGCTCTTTCTCTTCCGTTGCCCGTTTTTGTTCATTTTTCCCCCCACTGCGAGGGAATGTATTCAGGGATTATTTTACAAAGGAATTTTTGCCGAACCGTCCGGTGGGAATCAATTACTTGTTAAGGGTTGATACGCGAAAAAAAAGGGAAAGGATCCTTGAATCGCACGGGGATCCCACTTTTCAAGAACATTGTTTGACTTTTCCTGCTGCGCTGGTATGAAGTAAAACAGGAGAGTGAAAACTTAGAATCGGCTTTTGGGCTAAATTAAAGCGCCTGCAAAATATGGAAACAATTCACCGAGGCAAGGAAGCCATGAAGGACGTTGAAGGTTAAAATCCGGGAACCAATTTAAGTGCTGTTCGTGGCGGAAGATGCGACAAAAATAAAAGGGAAGCAGCAGTGGACGGTTGAAATCCAGCATTGGAGGTAGAGAGTAATGTCTGCTACCAATTCCTACGGATGAGTTCAACTAAGTAAAATTACAATGGAATCATCTCCGACTATCGCAACGGTGGAGCTGCTGTTCTGACAGGGATTATTGTTTCTCGCTCGCTTTCCGTTCATGCTGCCGGTTTTTTCATGCAGCTCAGTGCTAGAGTGCGCTAGTGGCAACCGCATGGCAAGAGCGGGCCCGAACGGAAACGGGGCTGGTCTTGCAAGCGACAGTTCGAAGGACAGGGCAGCAAAGGCCTGCGTGCTGTGAGCATGACAGCCGGACTTTCATCTTTTCGGACAACGTTATGAATGAACGAAAACGTTCAGCAGGCCAAAGTAATTATTTTCTCATTCAATATTCAAATCCGTTCCGATTGGATGGCGTCCTGATGGCGTTACCACCACAACGGTAGAGTTCACTTACTTCTGCCAGATCAACCGTGGGTTTTCCCATTAGCGGTATCCACGAGTTTGGCACTGTTTATGGCCAGCAAACCAGAGCGCCTCGTAAGTTGATGATTATGAAATCGCAAGCGTCAAAATTTTTGTTTCTGCATAAAATTGCTGCTGGAGTTTTACTGATGTCAAAGAACTACGGCACACTTACTATTAATGCCTACCTCCCACATACAGCTACGGCCTTCCATATCTTACATCCCAAAACATAAGGTCAAGAGCGGTGACGCTGCACGGCACTTTAGCAGATCTTTAGAGTGCTTGGGTTCTACACTAAAAATGCTGGATGCTTCGGGGAAAAAAAAACAATTAACGTACAGCAAAGCATTTGATTGATGAGCCGTAGTAAAAAGGAGTGAAGCGGTTAGAGTCCTAATTTGCTCTCATTGATCGAAAAATTCGCAGCGCGACAGCTAGAGTTCTGTTTTTTCTTGTAGAGAAATTTCTTCAGGGATATTTCATACCGGTTCAACTTTTTCTTTGTTACCTGAGAAATGTTCAACCAGGGAAAACACGCAATGATAGAAACTTGTACCACATTAGAGGGGAGCGCATGTACTTACACTCATATCCGTATCTATGTTTGATTTCGGCCGAATTATGTACTCTTTATCGGAAGGCATAGGTACACGGGCTCGATGGATCCAACCAATATCACCTGGACGAATTGCACCCCTGAAAGGGAACGTTGAAATTAATTTGAATTAGAAAAATCTCAAACAAAGCTACTGCCAAAACGAAGACGACGTTTTGAAGTAGAACATGTTCACGTACCTTTCAACGTCGTCAAACGGTAATCCCTTGTCGTTGACGTGCGCAGGAATGGATGGCTCAGGGGATTGCTTGCGCTTTTGAGACATCCGCAGCAAGTCACGTTCCAGCCGCTCTTCGCGCGTCATTGCCGTGATGTCGGCGCTGAGATTAAAAATCGGGCGAGCCCAATCAGAGATCAGCCGACCAGCCCGATCGCGATTCGCTTTCGTTTCATCCGGATGTTTGTGCAAGTACATTACGGCTTTACCGATACCCGACCGTTTCAGGTATGTCTTATCAATCGCCGGAAGCTGGGAAGCGAAAGCCAAATTTAGTAAAGATTCGCACGCAAATGCGATACTTCGAGTAGCTTACATCAGCCAACAGCTTTAGAATATTTTCCCGGATCTGCAGGCACGGGAGAGCCTTATTGGGTAGTGGGGCCAACCAATCGGTCAGTACGTTTAGAACGCTGTGCTCCAGGAAAGCCAGCTGCAAGTCCTTCTTGATCAGCTGGGACATCACATGCTTTAAGATGGCAATCTTTTTCGTGGCCGGTTTACCCTCAGTGTTCAGCCGCCGGTCTTCCTCTGCTGCGTGCTGCATCTTCTGCAGCAGCTGCGCAATTAGATCGTCGTTTTCATTGACCAAATCGATTTCGTTCCGCTTCCGAAGACGGGACTTTTCCTCCTTCTTGCGCGCCAACATGTTGTCGAAGTCAGACATGAATTGGCCGCTGTGGAATATTTGAAGAAAACAAATGTAATCACGCGATGTCAACTATGATTGCGACTGATGCAAAAAGATGTAAAAACGTATAACTGCGATCATGTCACAATTTTACACACATCTAGCACGCCCCCCAAGTAGGAAGTATTTCTGTAGGTTTTAGTTTTAGCGAAATCGCTAGGTGAGATATGCTGTTCAGTTTTTGACGAATTACGCTAAACAATTACGCTAAAATTACCTTTTTTATGAAATCGTAAGGTACAGAATGCCGAATAAAATAATTTCATACTAAACGAAAGAGAGATAACTAGTATTATATAGACAGAGAGGTAACTAGTGTTGGGAATTTTTACCACAGTAGATCGGAAGGTAAACAAAACCTGCGTTGCTGACACGCAGGTGCATATTTATGGAAACAATTGAATGCAACTATTTAGTGGCGTTTAAACATCGATTCGGAGTGGTTCTCGATAGAAAACAAGTTTTCATCCGCGTCGCAATTATAATGCCTGCTAGAAAGAAGCAAGTCAGTAAGGAAACGTGGTACGAGTGGATAATGGACGCCATCGAGAAGATTCAAGTTAGTAGACAGCGTCCTACGATGGCCAGCATATGCCATGCAATACGCAAGCGCCACATATTCGAAGAAAAAACGATCGCTGCGAGACTACAGGAAGCTGAATCAAGTGGCCTGATCGAGGCGAGTTTTGTGCGCGATGCTCCCATATATCGATTGGTTCAAGGCAAAGCAAGGCGCCGAAGGGAGCATCTTTCCCGGAAATGCTGTTCGTTTCCTAACGCGATCTGCATCGAATGTCTCAGAACTAGCATCAAAGGCCCCAATGATCAGCCGGAACCGATGAGCTCGTGTGAACGGTGCGGGATATCGCTACACGATAGTTGCTCCAACAAACTCAATGGCCTGGAAACTTCCGTCCCACTGTCCCAGCTGGTATCGGTGGGAAATAATTGGTTCTGCGATGACTGTTGCCAACCGTGTGATGCTTGTAACACCAGGATCACAAGTTTGAGCCAAGCTCGATGCTGCCTGCTGGAATGTGCCGATTGTGCAAGAAAGTTCCACTTTCAGTGCATGGTACCACCATTGACCAGCGAGTGGAAAAGTAGAACGCCCTGGCAGTGCGACGATTGTTCACAAAATGATAAGCAATGCGATGCGAAAAAATCAAGAACTGATCATCGGTCAAATTGTTCGCGCATCGGTGCAGAGAACTTGAAGAAAAGTGTTGGTTTAAATAAGTCCAGTGAGCACGGTACACAGTGTTCCCGATCGCAACCCAAGGAAGCTGACCTGATTGATGGACGTATTGAGGCGATGAAGATAAAGTTAGCTGGACAGGTGTCTACCGACGATTTTGATATCTTCCGGATGGTACTATTGCAGACATGCCATCTGCAAACGGATAATCTCGCTCGTACACCGGAAGCAATTCGGTTCGGCAAGTACGAAATCGAATCGTGGTACTCAAGCCCCTTCCCTCAGGAATATGCCAAACTGAAAGTGCTCTACATGTGTGAATTCTGCCTGAAGTACATGAAGACGGACAATGAGCTGCGCCGTCACCAGGGCAAGTGTATCTTACGACATCCTCCAGGGGGTGAAATTTATCGCGACGATGATTTATCCGTTTTTGAGGTGGACGGAAATGAGCAGAAGCTGTACTGCCAGAGCTTATGCTTGTTGGCAAAACTATTTCTCGATCACAAAACGCTATACTTCGACGTCGAACCGTTCATGTTCTACATCCTGACCAAACGCGATAGGCTCGGGCAGCATATCGTCGGATACTTTTCGAAGGAAAAGATGAACCAGCGGAGCTACAACGTGTCCTGCATCCTGACGATGCCTCAGTGCCAACGGCAAGGTTATGGGCGGTTTCTGATTGATTTCAGCTACCTACTAAGTCGTGTGGAGCGGAAGCCTGGCACACCCGAGCGCCCATTTTCCGATATGGGACGCGTATCTTACCATAAGTACTGGTGTTCGGTTATACTTTCGTACCTGTACCTCAATCGTGACGCACCCCTAACGCTGAAAACAATATCCCGGGATACCGGCATGTTCGTGAGCGACATTGTCACGGCTCTAAGGAAGCTGCACTTCATCAAGTATAGGGGTCAAAAGAAGGGTTGCTGTCGCACCAATCGGCCGATAATCTGCATCGACTGGCGGGCTGTGGAGGCACATCAAGTGCGTATAAACCGATCGCCCGAATCTGCCAGAGTCAAGGAAATGGGTCTTCGGTGGATACCAAATATGCGCGTTAGTTCAATTGTCAAGCAGTCTGCTGTGGTAGAAAATGTAAGCTTCCAGAACGATTCATCTAGCTCACCGAGCTCGCAAAATACACCAAACGTGGATGAGGTTAGAAACAAATGTTCTCCTAGCAAAGCTGAGAAAGGAAATGGCAACGATGCGAACATTTTACTCAACTCTAGCTCCACTGGGAAAAGTCCAACGAAACATTCACTCATTGCGCAAAGTCCATCGGAGCACAGTGGCAACGACACGGACAATTCACTGGAAGAAGATGGCATCGCAAGAACGAGCTCTGGTCGAAAGCGATCACGGCCGAAAAAATACAGTAAAGATTTATTCGACCTGTCACTATCGCTAACGACAGGAACGCCCAAATCAAACCGATCGCTGAAACCCGCCTCAGAGGAATCGAAGGATTCGAATACATCTTGGTGCGAGGGTAAATTTCCAGTTGTGCTGATGGAACCGCTTTCCGCAAACGATTTCGTACTATCGCGGCCATCGGACAGATGCGGTACGGACGAGGAGGTTTCGCTGGACAGCGTGGAAGCGTTCATGGGTACACCGAAAAGCGAGTTACAGAAGCCGTCCCCTAGCAATACGGTACATGGATTCACACCGATCGCACCTTTTAAACAGCAGTTCGTTGTGAACGTTGAACACCGAGGATCGCCGTCGCTGGGTGCTGCATTGTCTCACCACTTCGAGCCACACATGTCCACCCCGAAGTTGTCCAGTGCTAAGCGGAGCAGTGCCAGCAGATGTCGGAAACGAACCATCGTCTGCCTGCAGGAGGTAATCAGCTGCAAACGGCAGCGATTGGACTGGACTGCGGATGAGGGTAGAGGCAGCGCAGAACACGGCATTAGTAGAGATGGCAACGTTACGTCGAGCCATCAGGTAACTTTATATACCCATTGTCGACCCACTCGGCCTGGTGTTAGGGGTAGGCCAAGCGAGGGTAACACGATTGAGCTTAGTAGTTCGAACGTAAGGATGTTCCCGAGGACAGTGTAAGGGGGTGTAGGCAAGTAAACAAAAGAAAGTGATACATATCTTGTAATGGTTTGGTTTCGGAGCCATTATACTCAATGTTAGCCATGGCCGTTTTAGAATTTAGCTTTCAATAAACGAATTTATGCTCGGAATTTCCTGCACCAGAGAATAGTTGTTTTTGATTTTATTTTTCCTACTCGGTAACGTTGTTTGGTAGGTAGATAAAAGTTCTCTAAACCGCAAAGGGTTAAGGCCACGAACTTGGCTGCCATTGGAATTGGCAGCCTGTGCTACGTCGATTTTGTTACGAGTTGTCCGTACGGTTGATTCCCTACCAACCTCCCCCCCCCCCCCCCCCCTTTTCCCTCCCCCATCCCTTCATTTCTATCCACCGTGTAGTTTCTTGGCAAGCTGAAAACCATTCATTTCCTGGACTGCAGACATCGCAACCGTCACGATGGCGCCTCGTGCCCCGACCTGGTTCAAAGGTATGACGTGTTTCCCGCAATGGACGACCCGTGCATTGCTGCCCAGCTGTTTCGGGGCTACCAGAGATGCCAGAGTGGTTGTGTTTGGTTGCACCGCGGGCTCCGTGGCTATGTCCATATATCTAGTCGAACCAATTGAAAAGCTGACCTTCAGGAGAATGTTTTTGTAGATTTGGTTTCTTTTTTGGTTGAATGGGTGAAAACAAACCGCGCACGTGCAAGCACCCAAAATCTGTCCTTTGGGCAACATATTGCTCTCTTCTCGTGGCTCTCCGCACCGCTGACCCAAGGGATGTTCGTGTGCAATTAAAATGTTTGAACGCTAACCGGAACTAAGTGAGATTGATTGTAGTTGCCGCTGCAATTCAATAAACTCTGAACAAACCGCCGTCCCGGCAGAGGCTCGTTGTCAGCCTCCATCCCGGAATGGAATGACCGCCTAATTGCATTAAGATGCCATCTCGTGAATTTTGTTGGTGTTTTTTTTCCTCTTTCCTTCGTTAACTGCTTTGAAATAGCTGGGGAAATGCCGGAGATAAGGATGCTTCCGGTTGAAAAGGGTTGTGTCCCGGTGAAGGAAATCGTTGCCGTCAGGGAAGGTTGTGTGCGTAATCGCGAAGAAAAGCGAACGGCGAGATAGAAAGGCGTTAGTCACCTAACCATACAGGCTTTGCGGATGGAGTGGAACCAGCTTTGCGGGACAAAGTTGTTTCTGCCATCATCAAACGTGCGCTCAAACGCTAGGGAAGAAAGCATGAAAACGGAACCGTGGCAAGCGGCGGATATCGATTTTACTTTCCTTTATCCCGCGGGCGGAAAATGTGATCGGTGCGAAACCAGTTTGGTCCGTTTTCGCTTTACAATGTTTATTTTTCCCTTGCGCCGCTGGTGTTTTTTTCCACCGCCGTTCGAAACGGAGCGCTCGCGCAATTTTTGGGGTTCGGGTGTGGGATCGCATTTACCATCGGTGAATCCCGTTCACGAGCGAAGGGCGTTGGGGCCTGTTGCGGGGAAAAGCTTTCAATTAATCATATGCCGGCTGGGTCGTTTCTTTTGCCACGGCTCTGGGGGTGGGCGGGCTGCATGGGCATATTTTTCTCCTTTCACCTTCGACGGGCAACGCTTTGGGCCACTCGTAGTTCAGGTGTAATTAATGAAAAACGAAAGAAAAGCACCGCCGACAGGATCGCGCCGTATCGATTAACGCTAACGACAATAGAATGACCTGGTGGATTTTTTACTTTCGCAACGTCGCGGAAGAAGGGCAGCAACATACGTAGATTCATTTTTCAGTAAAACTCTTCAATTCACGGAACATCCAATCGTGCCGAAAGGTATTGTGCATTCGACAAGCCAACAGGGTAATGCTTTTTCTGCTGTAATGGTGTACAGGTTTTAGGATTTCCGTAGCACATTAGTAATACTTTCTGCACTAAATTTAAAAATAGAATAGTATGATGATTATTAATTTTTCACCAAAACCAGATAGGTTTGTTCGCTTTCTTTCTATTATCGAAGTAAAATTTATTTAAGAACAATTCTAGAATGTGATAAAACTGATCCACCTAACCAGTTATGCAAACACATGAAACATGATATATATTCTTATTTTCCTTGAATGCATTTTTTAAGGTAAAATTTATCTAGGATGTGAAATATGAAGTTTCAGTCAAATATAAAATTGAAACAACCTTGTTTGCAAGTTCAATTGGGAAGAAATTGTCATTTTTTTAACCATTGTTGTGGAAACTGTGCGATTGTAAATCAATCTAGCAAACTATGCTCTAAAGATTAAGTTCAATAATCTATTTTTATTTTATGTATAGGGTTTTTTGTGCTATGAGTTTTGCTATTGGTTTTGTATTGAACTTTACGAAGAACCTTAGATGTTTCGCGTTGTTTTTACTTTACTGCAGGGCTTGCCGTTTCGTTGTGTTTCATAATGCCCGAGCTTGATATCGGGCCAATATTTGATTTTTTTTTTCAAAAAACAATGTTCAGCAGGATTTTGGTAATCTAAGTATCCTTATATTTTCGCTAAATGAGTCAGTTGCTATTATTTATCCGCATCATTATTTTCGAACACTTTATTTTATCTTCAAAAGCTAAATGGAACTGAGAGGGTTTTTAAATAACATAGTTGAGAGGTCGAAGTTTGATGAACATACAACTAGCAGCAGTATGCATTTTTCCTCTCCTTTTCTGTCAGAATAGATAGAAAATATTTCCTTTTTCAATGGAACCACTCTGGTTTCTACACTTTGTTGTTTCTGTAAATATAAATTTGAATCGATATTTTCCCACCGAACCACGATAAATAAAACGAGTTTTTTCATTTAAAAACATGGTAATATAAGGTATATTTGACTATTTACAGAATGGGCAACGCAATGGCCACTGGACACTAGCACAGTATGACTTTACATAAATATTTGCGTTTGGATGATATGCTATGACTGTTATTATATTATTATAAATGCATTTCTACTACAAAAGAGCTAATGGTTCTACAAGTCCCAATCACTGATACCTTTACTCGTATGCCATTTTAGAAATATAGCGATGGTGAGCATCGAACTGTGCGCTCCTCCGAATAAACATCGAACTGTGTGTTGCATAGAATTGGATTTCATTTGGCATAATGGCTTTTTAGCTATCCTCGCCGCCGGCATCGGGATGAAAAGTTTGATTTCCCAAACACTTAAAATGACCGCACGGGGCTGACGGTAAAGTACAAACGCCGATCACGACCTGGGGGGTTTCATTCGACGAGACTCGTGCAAAGAAATGGCGCCGGCAGAACGGTAAATGGGAAAATGAGCCGAAACGACGGAAGGAAGGCAGGCAGGAAGGAAGACAGGCAGGAAGGAAAGAAGCTTGGTCTGAAAGAAGAAAGAATTGAAGCAAGAAAGGAAGGAAGTGAACTTAAAATATCCGATTGGAGCATCGGTCGGGAGCGAAACTGCTTTGCCATCCGAAGGCAGGGAGTTCCATTTCGGAAACTCATGAAATCACAATTTCCCACTGGCGGCGTTTACGCCTTCGTCGTACTAATTGCGTAACGATGTCGGGCGAAGGCACCGATGGGAGTGCTACAGTTAAAGGAAGAAGAGAAAACAATCACGAAAAACAATCCTAACGCCGGTCGTCCCGGTCCTGAGCGATCCGACCTCAGTTTCCTTCCCAGCCGGGACGTTTTTCCGCTTGCGGTCCTGCCCGCTCCGCCCCGGTGACAACGAACTCGACGTCCGAGGCTAATTGTCTTGGAAAAGTCAGAACAAAGGTAATCAAAAACGGTTTAATTGATTTATCATTCGCTTGAAGCGACTTTCTGCACACTTTCTTTCAGCACCGCTTCACCGCCCTGCCCCATCTGAGTGTCCAGAACCGAAATGAGGCCGATTTTAGAACCTTTCCGTACAAGCTCACCATCACCGGCGGGAGTTCGACCCGGGGAGTTGTATCTGGTCGATTCGCTTGTCATGTAGAGTGCCACCATCGCGTCATGGATTTGTGATTTTCGTAATACAACAAAGTAGAAAAAAAGAATGAGGAAACACCTAAATCCGCCCAACCAGAAAACCAACCCGCGTACTGGGCGAAGGCAAGGGACTCCGGATTCGTGAAGTCTTGCAAAGAGCGACCCGGTGTGGGGGAGCATTTCAGTGAATGCTCAGAAGACGGTAGGTATGTCCATCGTTCGCACACCCTTCCCTTTGCACCCCGAGTCCCTGATGGTAACTGATGGGACAACATTAACGGTGTTTTCCTCCCTGATTCTTTGCTAGATGTTCTTGCATGAAGGAAAGCAAACCCAAAAAAAGGGAAAAGGAAAAAGCAAACGCTTACCCGCCAGAAAGCACCGCCTCAAGCTCGTCACACTTCCGGTTCCCGTAAATTTCTTCGGTCCTTCCCAACGTGGGTGCTGAGAACGTGGGCCCGGAACCTCGACCGGGCGAACCGGGCGAGGTCTCATTCTGCGGGCGCTGTCAGTTTTAATAATTTATTTCTACATGGTACTGTCATAACTCAACGTTACACTTCTCGCAAGCGGTTTCCTGCTATTTGCATGCACTTACCGCGCACACATACACACACAGCGACAGCAGCGTGGTGGAGGTGTTCCAGGAGGAACCAGCTGCTTTCGTTTCCTGCCCAGCAGTCCGTTTGGGTACGGACCAACCAAGCGTCACGGCCGGAGACCCTGATGCATAAGGCAACCCGTGATGGAGAATGTAACAGAACCGTAGAATGTTTTCATCACAAATATAGCTGTTGTTCTTACCAACATTGTTTTATTTCGTGACACAATGTACAAGAAAGCATACTAGAGAAGAGGGGAAGGCTGTACGTACGGTGCAGTCAAAAGGCTTTTTCGTCCCGTTGTTGGTGGTTGGATCGAGAGCAAAAGCAAAAGCTTGTAAAACGATTCGGAAGTTAATTTAAAGTTTTTCCTTCCGCCAAACATTTAAAGGTAGAAGGGAGTTTCATATGTCGGTGGGAGTTGCGGAGCTTCCTATGCAAATTTGAAAAGCGCTTTTGGTGCGCTATGTGCAGAAGCAGTGGAAAAGCGTGGTCTCTTTGATCTCGCACCGGAGCTTTATGCAAATTTTCCATAATGGGCTCAAAAGCCATGTAATTCACCGGCGGGTGTAGCAAATGGCAAAGTGCATCACACTCACACTATTAAGTTATCAAAGGATGTTTAAATTAAAGACTTCTTTTAACCTACTCGTAACCATCCCGTATCAAAAGATGCGAATTACGAATCGAATGACCACATTTGTGTGTGTGTGTATGTATATAATCGCCCTTTTCTTCTAAGATAACTGGTTTAAATAAAAAGGATAGTATTATGCAAATTCGATTTACTGTTATTTTATTATACCAACTTCTTTCTTATACTTGCGTACGGTCTAAATTTAGTTCTGATTATTACGAAAAAGTAGCAATTTTTTTTAATTCTCAAAAATTGAAAAGGATTGAAATTTGACCAATTTAAAATGGTTTCAATTAATTCTATAGAAATGGAACAGGGCTATTATCAATTTAAATTACTTCAGGGCTTTAGCAAGCTGAAATTAGCGAGTGCAAATCGCAAAGAAAGCAAACGGTGGTTACCAAGACACCATTATGGCAAATTGTCTTACCTCAGAATCAGTTGCAACCTCAACATTGCGAACATTTCGCATATTTCAAGAACTGTGACTAAACTCTAACTAATTCGAGAAAATCCAGCGCTAGTTACTACAGCAACGGTTTGTATAACGGCTATTCGCAGGAAAGAGAGTGTAATCATATCGGAAGAAACCACTGGAAAAGAAAAACCAACCAATTATCAATTCAACCTGCTGCAGCCTTGAGAATGGTTGCCAAGAACCAAATGAAAACATGCCATTTTTTACTTGGTATGGAAGGCCACGGTAGACCACCGGTTGGTTTAAATTGTATCAAACCATACTGGGCTTGCTCAACCAAAACCATCATTCTCGTCAGAATGGTTATGAAATCATTTAAGTTCGTTGTCCGAGTCCCGCGTTTAGAACAACGCTACAACTTTACAACAAGATCGAACTAAGAGTAAGCTCAACATTATTGCAATGGAAAACCACGGTAGTACAAATCGAATTGATTGTTCTCGTACTGTGAATATGTTGACCCAAGACAGTTCGTAGATATATATGAAAACGGTAGTGTCGCTCTGGAGACAGCGTGTCCCAAGATTTGAAGGAACTTCGGGAACCAAGTCCTAGGAACTTCTGGACCCAAAGTAATGCTCTTAACCGTGGATAGTTGGTTTAGGTTTGTCACAATAGGGGGGATAGAGAGGAGATTGTTACAATGAAATGTTTGCGTTACGTATTTAATTTTTCTAGGTAAAACACACGAATAAGCGAAGTGCCTTGAAAAACATTTCAATTTCCAATTTCAAAACATAGTGAAAACTAGTCCCATAGCTAAATGATAAACGCGGATGGAAATCATTTGGCAGTATTGTAGTTTCAGTGCGGGAAACTCGTCAATGGACGTTTAGAGTAAACACGTAGGAATGTCCTTCAAGCACAAGCTTCTCTAGTTTGTAAGTACTGTTAAAAGTCAAGCGAGAACGAATTACTGGGTTTTAATTAATGCATCGTTGCATTGGTGCAACCGTGCCAACCAAAACGCTGGTGCAACGAGATGCCTAACGCAACAAGGCCTCAGTGACGGCTCTCATCTCTGCCTTGACGTCGGAAAACATTGTACAAGTGTACAGTCGGAGTTAAGTTTGCCATGTGGTTCCGATGGTTTCTCTTTTGCTTTCGCTTGATTCCAAACCGCGGTGCCGGTGCCGATGCTTGTAACCAAGGCAACGCAGGCGGCAAGCTTCGGCACGGATTGTGGGTGTGGGAGGGAAAGGGAAAAGCTTGAGCTTCCACTTTGTTTGATTCAACATTCCGCCGGGCGTTCCTTTCATTTTTATTACATTCTACTAATTCGGAGCCAGCGCTAGCCAGCCTGCACGTCCGCCTGCCTCGATGCTTCTCGAGCATCGCCGAACAAATCCCTCCATTCACTCGCACCCTCTATGAGGCGCTTTTAGGGCGCACATGATGGATTTGGACGTTGCTGGGCGGAATCTTGTCCTTCGGACGGTTGGAAAACTGCTCAGCTTGTGATGGGACTGTGGGACGTCGTATCGGATGGCGGGCCGCTCGACTTTCGCTGCCGAACGGATTCCTTTTTCACTCCCACGGACCGAAGACCGTCCTTCGGGGGCCCGGCTGGACTGGTGAATCATAGACGCGGAACGAAACTGAGGCCCTCCCTGGTGTTTCCTGTCACCCGTCTTGTCTAGTGTACCGCGTTCGGATTTGTGAGGTTTATTATTCTGCCTTCGTGCCTCGGTTATACCGGCTCGGTTTGCTTCGAAAGCGAAGAGCGAGTGCCAAGCGCCGAGGGTTGGTATGTAATTTGTTTTTGCTACCTTGCGACATGCGCTACTCCATTGTTGCTCGAGTGTGGTCTCTTGTGCCATGATTACTGAAGCATGTGCAGGAAGCTCGTTCCACCCGTAACGAAGTTGTTTCATTAATTTTTCCGGTGGAAAAACTAAATCCGCAAGAAAACACTTTCTATCGCCCATCTCCCCATCTCGTATCTTTACGATGAATTCACTAAAAGTAAAACAGCTAAATCCAGTGCTCTAGGAAGTGGCCGTGCTTTCCTTTTTGCTTCGTTTCTAGTTCGTTTAGCTTCATTTACAATCGCTTGCGGGGCTGGGGGTTTTTTTTTAAGTATTTCGCAACACAAACCTCATATGAGCGATACCCTGAGTACTCGCTTGAATGGTGTATCGATTCGTCGAGCTCCGACGTTTTTTCCCTTTCAATTGAATCACACGTAAGTTGGCAATTTGCTAAATAGAGCGTTACTTTCGGCCCAATGAAAGCCCGAACGAGACGTTACGGTCATGCCGGATGCGGATATGAGGGGCCCCTCGTCCACTGGGTTTGGTATCATAAGTACTTGGGTGCTCCATCGGCAAGGGTCTTGGATGACGATGATTGACTGAATCGTATGGCATTGGTCGTATGCGTTTTGATGCGTTCTATTGCGTGTGGCATTTACATTTGATCCTCGGCGGCAGATACCGACGGACGGATCCAGGTTTCTTTTCGTCGTTCTACTTCGGTTGCTTCTTTTACAACGAAGAAGCGAGAGCGTGCTCTGGTCGCCATTTTCACGAGGGTTATTCTTTCCACAGCGGTCCGATTCAATTAAGTCGCAAAAGAGATTGTGATTGACGAGCTTCGACTCTCTACGCCAGGGGTTGGCAAACACGTTTTGGAACAGAAAATTTCAGACGGCACCACCATTTCTGTCGAAAGTGTACCTTCCTTCATCTAAGATATAGCTGAGTTGCCGATTAATTTAGGTTTATTAAAATACAATTATTCCAGTGCGATAGTATGGTTGGCATTTGTTTATGTTTTCTTCTAACCTTGTTTTCTTGTTTGTGTTGGTAAAATGTTTGAGAGATATCTCGTTTCGGGTTTGATATTAAATGATACCGTATTTTAGAGCTTATAAAACTTTTTACAATCTACAGTGAGTAAAAAAGTATTCGTTTTGACGAAAATTTCTTGGGAAACCTATATTTTGGAGTGTTTTAGGCTCAAGAAATTAATTCAAACTGTCATATTCGGGAAAGAATTGCTCAATTGTTATATACCATTAAAATTTGCTAGAAAAATAAAAAAAAACATAGATAAAAAGAGGAAAAATATTACAAAAAAATGCATTTATTATGAATTATGTCTATTGCGGATTGTTGTCCTATTTGTGTAACAACCAGATTAAAGTGGTAAGATTCAATATTTTGTAGGGTATCCCTTTGATTTAATGACACGTGGAATTGACCAAATTTGCCGTGATGATTGCTCGTTTACGAATAGTATCATCTAAGATCTTCTATAGATGTTTTATTGCGTCCATATCTGGACTCCGTGGACATTATAAAAAAGCCACAGCTTGGTATATAAGGCTGTGTGGTTAGGTTCGTTATCCTGTTGGAATATGTATCTTTCTTGTAGAAATTCCTAGACATTTCTAGGCATATTTTTTAAAATTGTCTTTCAAAATTTGAAAGTAGGTTTTGTGATCCTACTTATTCCTACTGTTTTTTTTTAGTTTTACTGTTGAATGTTTGTATTTCTTTATATTTTTCGAACAGTGTTGGTGCACAGACCTTTCTCGCACTAAATCTTTCCATTTGATTTTTTAGCAATAGATTGACGTATTGTAACAAATTAAACTATAACAATTTTATTGTTTCAATTTATAAGTAACATTATAATTCATAGTATTATCTCATTTCTTTCTCACCGGTGTTTTCAAACACATTATCAATGAGGCAATCGTCAATGTTATCAGCTTTTTCATCACAATCTGTACAAATAGTGAAGTTGCTACCCGTGTATAACGTTCCTCTTTCTTGGACATTGACCATTTTTGACTTAAAAGAGGTTCGTTATACACGTCAAAATTCAGAAATTGAGTATTAAAATTATAATTTATTTGTTTCTTAAATTAAAAATAAAGACATGCAGTGAAATCCGGAGATCTTATTGACAAAACCAACACGGGGTTTCTGCTTTATGTTTCTGTGCTGTTTCTTGCGACAGGAACATTTTTCCGATGTTTGCCAACCACTGCGTTGGGCCATTATTTCCTATCTTGATCTACGTGAAAATGGTGCTGGGAATGGCGCGCTGCTGGTTACCAATGAGGTAACGAAACAATGAGGTATCAGACTTCGCTGAGAAACGAATCGCTTCCGAGATGGTCAATTTTCCACGTCCAACCCGAGGACTGGGAGGATGGTTTGTTCACCCGCGGCGGGTGCGACGTTGCTGCCGGCATATTGTTACACGCGGGAAATCCCGAGGATCGGGGTATTTTTTTAAAATATTTTTTTGGTGGGTGAAGAATTGCGCGAAGCCATTTGTTCTCGTGGTGGTTTCTGGTGGTGAGGTCGTGAATCAGCCGTTTCTGGCGCTGCCTTGCCGAAGGCGGAAACTGGCTGGCTGCCGTGCGCTGCGCTGAACATTTTCTGATGGATCACCGGTAATAATGGGTTTTAAAAACAACCGTAATTGGTGGATGAAATTGAAATTATTGCTACCGCAGCAGCTGTGATGCTGATTTATGTTGCTTTACAGCAGTCTTACATAACACCCGCGAGTGGTAGGGTAGCAGTTTTGCCATAAATATCCGTGTGCAACATGCGTCGACTTGGAAACCTGTTTTTGCCATACACCGAGGTAGCTTGTTGTTCTGCTGGATAGTAATAATATTTTATATTGATTCACTGTGGTGCTTAAAGCTGCTCCATTAGTCGTTAAGCGACTCCAACCGTGACGAAGAAAACATCCTTTTTATTTAAAATAAGATGTCAACAGCCATAGTCGGCTATTTTTATAACATATGGAATAGAAAAGAAAAAGGAAATGAAAATATATAAACCGTATCAAATCGGTTATTCACAAGAATAATCAGTTATCATGTTAGTATTAGTTAATTTATTTAATAAAACCGGATTTTCAAAACATGTTCGTCATCAGCTTATGTCGAAATCAACCTTTATCTTCAATGAAGCTATCTTTTACAACATAAAAATGTAGTTCCACAATCATCGGAAAGTTTGCCAGAAATGCTATAATATTTTTAATTATTTAGGATACTTATTGATTTTAGTAGGTTTGATTTGATCAATATTGAGATATTGATAAACTTTGCGCTGGTTTAGATTTTTCGAACATCTCTCACACTCACTCAGTTGAACAAAAAGGTAATGTTAGTTTTCTTTAACCACGCCGTTATTGTTGAGCAAGTAAGGCATTAACTGATGATCGCCACAAGCCAACATTTCATCACAAAGTGGTCTGCAACCATAAAAACTTGGGTGAAAAAAGTGTCTATTTGGATTGCATAATTTAGCGTCTTTTTATGTTTCATAAATTTGTTATTTCAACTTAGTTTTATTTAACTGGAACTGCTGTATGCCTAGATTATGTTTTTAAATTTAAACCTTTCGAAATTTATCTTGTTTCCGAGGTACTTGTTTCCTTCATCGTTACATGTTTTCATCCGTGTTTCCTGGCGTTCTATTCCGATTTCTTTCTTTCAAGTTAAAAGTAAAAAATGCTAAAAGTTTAACCACTTTCAGACCATCTGCAATATCAATTTTAAAATGGCAAAACCACTATGTGGATCTTCAGTAAAAACATTGCATATTAAACATGTTTGTTTGCCATTTACCCTAAATAAACACTTTGGTTACAGACGGTTGAACCGCAAGTAGAAGTCATCAGCACAAACCGAGAAAGATCAACATTTTCGATACAAATTAGCATGAACGTTGCATCGTAATTATCGTGCCGGACCGATCGATTATGCACTCATTTTGCATTAGCAAAGCGGGCTAGTTAGCCGTAAAGGCTAAATGTAGCCTTTGGTAGCAGAAAAAAAAAAATCGAGGTGGCACCAGCAAAGCGGAAAACCCCAGCCTGCCGGGTACCGAGGGCGGCCCAAAACCGACCGGGTTTAGTGTTGTAATTAACAGTAATTGTCTCAAATATTTAGGCGAATATCGTGCTGCTCGAACCAGCGTCACCGTTAGCGTCCCGACCACAGGACTCCGAAAGCGAACCGGTTTCAATAATTAATGCGACCGGAAAGCTACCCGGGTGCTCGGTTGACTTCCGGCTCGGCCCATCATATTAGGGTGGTATTCGATCCGGCCGGTGGGGTTTTGTGAGGCGGTCGGTATGAGGCGTGAGATGTACGAAAATCCTTCCAAAACCTATCCAAACCATTCCGAACGATCGAACGGAACGGCTGCACGAAACGTGCCTGTTGGTGAGCCCTGGTCAATGATTTTTATGCCTGGTTTATTATCGTTTGGGGCGAAGGGCGAGTAAGGGCAGCGTTTGGCAGGATGTGTCCCAACATAAACGACGGCACAAAACATGCTCGTTCGATGCAAACAAACCCGTGCCCGGTCCCACCGGCCCGGTGTGTTAGTGTGAAAGCGGGCCTCGTGAGCCGAAGGATGCTTGAAACGAGAAGGCCAATCGCACGCCTTCCTTTCTCCAGCCACACACACAAACACACACAAACCTATGCGAGCGCTAGGAACGAAAGGGAAGTAGTATCAAGTACGTCATTTTGACGCATTCGATATTCAATATCCATCCACTGCCTCACGGCGATGTTCCACTTGAAATGGAAAATTGATGACTGATCTGCGATGCCGCTCGCGGAAGAATCGATCGGGAAACCCCCTACCCCGGCTTCTTCCCACCCATCCCAGCCCTCTCCACAGATAGGAAGTAGTATGGGTGCCAATAAAAAGGGAAATCCATTTAGGACGAAAAACTTTTCCCTGCGCCAACGCTTCTTGGCCACGCCACGCTAGCGCCTTTCCCGGGAGACTGATTGAGGCACCGGGGCAAAGGTTTCGCTCGGTTTGCCCGATGGTTCCGGGAAGCGTTGGGTTTTCCCAGCCCCGCCTGTCGTATAGTTTTGCGTAACGGCGAAGGTAGCAAGGATTCCCAGCGTTGAACCGCCACGGTTTCCCCCGTCACGGTGTCGCCTTCGTCTCGATGCCGGCACGAGAACAGAGTCGTCCACTTCCGACGTTGCGGTTTCGTGGCTGCGGGCTACAAGACCGGATCGCTGGGAAAAACGGAACACTCGCCGTGCGCTAGTGAAAGTGTTCGCTGTCGTCTTCCGGTGGCTGGGAACGGATGCAAGCGCCTGAATGAACCGCGAGGACATACGCCACCAGCAATAGGGAAAAGTGAGCAAAGGGCATTGGGTGGATCCGCACACAAATACGCACACGCACACGGGCACGCATGTTTGTTGTCTGGAACGGTCCAACAAGTTTGATAATATATTTCCCTACCTACGGACGGAGTGGAGACCGCAATTTCGACGACCGGCCCCAAAAACGAGACCCACCATCCCGTGGCGAGGGGGGGGGGGGGAGGGGGAAGGGCCGGAAGGCGAGGGCTTGTTTGCGAACCACCCTCGATGGAGGGCGCAACGAAGTTGGGCCATTCGAGCACATCCAACAGGTCTCCGGAAGAAGAGAGTTTGGTCGGCTTCGAGGAACTTTTAACGAGCCTGCGTGAAAGGAAATGCTAACGAAAAACCAAAACGATAAAAAGGAAGCAAACGACAAAAAAAAAGGAAAAGAAATACACTCACCATTGTGGAGGGTGGTGGAAGGGGGGGGGGGGGGGGGGGGTCCACACCGCGTACGAGGACGGTGTGGGTTGAACCCGTCTTAATTAATATTCTTATCAGGTAGCGTTTGAATCTGTTTCCGAACACGGCTAGCCCGTAGATCGCTCGTTACTCGAAGCATCTGTGTTTTGGCAAACAACAAAACGGCCCCATTGCTGGCCCCATTGGAAAATCGCGTCATCGGTGCGTGGGTGGATGGTCGGTGGGGGCACCGTAGATGCAAGGATTACGCTGACAGGTGCGGGCCGTTGCTCCACGATCATTATAGGTGCCATTTCCGTATTCCGATAGAGTGCGTTCAAGTTCGGGGAAAAAATACAAAACATTGCGAACGAACGTATACCATCGTGGGAAGGAAAAAACGTGCAATGTAGACAACCCAAAACAAAGACAAAAAAAATGGTTCAATTTAAACCAAATAGCTTGGGTACCCTTTTTTATTTTATTTATAGTAGCATTAGTGAGTGCTCTTAGTAGCCGCTGCTAAGCCCTCGCACCAGCAGGGGAACTGCTTGAGTGTGATGGATGTCAGCGTCCCAACGCGTTGCCCTTCGGAAAAGCGGTAGCGGAAGGGTAATGGGTCAGGACGAACGAGCCGAAGCATTATCCCGCAGTTTATCCTGATGGAAGGAGAGGTTCCGTAGCGGCGGAAGGTTTAACAAAAACCATCATTTCCCACATCACCACAAGCCGGACAAGTCGAGTGACATTTCCACCGCTTGGAGCGGCTACCCAAAACGCACTGGGTTGAAACTGGAGCACCGAACGACGGGCTGTTCGGCCGGTATGTTACGTTCGGCTTCAAAGCTTCGGTGTTCGGACTGGAGAGGCGCGAGTATTCATCCCGATCAGCGCAAATCGGGCGCATCCGTCCGGGTGTTCGTGATTTCCACCTCCACGCTCAGGCTCACGGCTTTCGGTTCATTTTCAGGGGAAATTCGGACCGAACTGTACGAACACGGGAGAGTGTGCAGTGTACGGAAAATAATCTAATGGAGCCGCCTGGTACTTCATTTCCTTGGTACCGACGTCTATGTGTTGTTGAGTATCTTCATCATATTCAGCAAGTATGTTTATTTGTATTTCGTTTAGTGTTCGTCCAGAGATGAGAGTTACATACAAATACAAAGATATTTAAAAAACATTTTTATGCTGGAATTCAATAATTAAAAAAGTAACGACGAGTAAAATTTAGCAGCTTGATTACGGAGAAATATTCTGGCCGTAATGTGGAAAACCTAATGTTGATGTTTTTCCATGGTGAGACGGCACACATTTGTTTCGTTCTAAATCATCTCACCGTTCAAAAGCGATGAGCCCGCAAAAGCTTTTGCAATTGTAATGAAGCTTTCAGGGTGTGCTTTTATTAGTTTTTCAGGATTTTTCCCAGGACACGAACCCGTGTCCCATGCGTGTTGAGTTTTGAGCTAAGGATTTTGTATAGGGTTTGTAGAATAGATGTAGTAACATTAAAATAAAACATTCACATACATTGTAAAATATGTACTTCAAGCTAAGATGGAGTTTTATGTTCGAAATTTTGGTATCACTCAATTCGATTTATCGCATTGATCCAATACCAAAGCGCTGTAACTCTGATCGAATACGTGCTGGAAAAGAGAATAATTAAAATCTATCGCTTCGTTATTAAGCTTAACCAATGTTAAACCTTTGACTATCCTCTAACTAGTTAGAAAACCGACCAATCGGCCCTCCGTCGACGGCGTTCGAATCCCAACCGTTATCGGTTCCTCCCTCGTTCGTGAAGTCTGAAGTAACCACGGACAAAAGCGCGCAAGGCTTACAACCCAACTTTCGGTTGGCATGACCGAAGATGGTCGTTACGTCAAGAAAAAGAAGGTAATGGAACTGTTGAAACTATGTTGATGTTTAGTTTTAAATTTAAATGAACGAAGTAGATATGGATAGATCATAATTTTTCTATCCTTTTCAACAGTTTTGATCGTTGTTGTCAGGAATGAAAATATCGTAAAACTTGAGGGCGGAACCCTAAAATTAGTCTTCCTTAATTTCGCTGCAACGATTCCGCAGCGCGTCTAAATCTGTTAAACCTTTCGTGATAGTTTTCGGATGGAGTGAGAAAGAATGTGCCAGCAAAAATTGTAAGTTTTTTTTTCTCAATATATATAAAATCACATTTAGGTTTTGTGCACAGTTTTCAACATCGCTAATCGCTCTCATTGCCTTACAAAATACTGTCATTTTCACTTCGCTATCGATTAATCCGGGTGTCCGTTTTAGCGGGCTACAGTTTACGGTATCCTAGTTGATTGTAATTGCCGTCCATCGGTAAGTACAGCTGCTATCGGTAGGAAGGACGGCGCTCCGGCCATCGCCAAGGGACGGGTGGGGAGGTTGCAGTGCGGGGATGAGTGCACATTTGTACGAGATTGCGTGCCGGACGCTAATACGAGCGTCGATACCACTAAGTACTAAGATAGGAGACGGTGCGCCTGTCCGGATCACGACCCCGACCTGGGGAACCGGATGGCGCAGCTATCGGATGAAGTGCCATCCCCGAGCGGTTCAGCAGTCGTCGTCCGTAATTTCGTAACTTCCTCGGAAGTCGCTGAGCGGTGTCGCCTGCGTCGTGGAAGGGGTCAGCAGCGACGAACCCTGCAGCGAGATGGCCAACGGTAGGGCAGACGGTGTGCAGAGACTGATGGCACCTCGGCTGTCGGTGACCGAACGATATCGTGGCGGTCGTCCGGAGCTGCAGTAGGTGGAAGGAAGATTGAAAATAAAAAGTGATTTAGTCTCTGTTCCAACGCAACGTCGCAAGCGATGACGATCTGCAGAAAATGCGACGAAAAACGCAAGCTTACCGTTCGCATCGGCAGCGCAGCAACCGGATGAAGGCCGCCCGGAACGTTTTGTTGAAGATCGTGTAGATGATGGGATTTATCGTCGACGAAACGTAGCCCAGCCAGAGACAGATGCTGACGATGCGCTCAGGTACTTTCGCCTCGGGCCACGCGGCAAAGATGATGTTCAGTATGAAGAAGGGCGCCCAGCAGAAGACGAACGTGAAAAACACCAGCCCGAGTACCTGGGGATGAGAGGGACGTCAGGTTAGTAGTGGTAGAGAATGCTCCAACGATGAATGTGTTTATTTTCGTCTACTTTAGAGGTTGCCAAGAGAATTGACATACTGTCCGCTTTCCTCCGCGATATTGAACTATATTCTCGATTATGGTTGGAATGAAGGTGGATTTCTCAGACATGAAATATATCTAGACTTATACAAGCTTTAAGACTTATGGATCTTTTAGCGTTGACCAATGATGCTTTTACTGTTTTTAGGTACACTTTTTTTTCTCGAAAAATGATATTATACAGAACTTATCACCCTGACGTATAAGCATAAGTTAAAAATTGAGTGTTACAAAGGCAGAAAAAGGTAGAATTCAAAGAGATGTTTGTTTCGAATATTCGTTTTTTACTAAATTAATATAAATATTATATATTGGCAAGGATTTAAGATGTGATCAGTTCACATAGTTTAGAAAAGTGTGCCAAACATCAACCACGTCTTTGCGAATTGTTCACCAAAGTATTTTTTAAATTTCCATGAACCACAGCATACACTATTTGGTATTTTTTGAAAAAAGTTTATCGTTAATAGAACACTGTTTATGTTTGTGACAATGAAATATATCTTTCTTAAATGAAAAACTTAAATTTACAAAAAATTTCAATGGCATGGTGGCATAAAACAAACTAAAATATTAGATAGCAGGATCAAGAAGACGACTAAAAAACATATAGATGGAAGACGTAGCATAAGCACTGAGTGTATTAAGATAAAATAACACAAGTGCAATATAATCTATAAATTATACATAAAATAATTTAATGTTATGTTTGTGTTAAATGTGATGAATTAATAAAGTTCAATGAGTGATGTTCGGATCAAAGTGAATGTAGAATGCATGAATAATCAAGCAAACTCACCAAGTCGAAAGATTGTTCTGAGTAATTTTCCTCTCCCAAAAGTGTAACTTAAGCAACTACTAAAGTGTCAGACTAGCTCTCAAAAAACCAAATGTGTTATACCAAATATTTGAGTATTCGTGTATTTGTATATCCCTCCTAACCGGTGCTTGTTTATTTGAAAGAGCTATGATACACCACGGAGACGACTTTATTGCACCAATCTGACCTGCTACCGACACCCTCCCAAATGTTAAATAGGATATCATGCCGAGCTAAATTAATGTTCAACCCTCCCCGGGAGTAGGTGGGCGCGAAAGTCTTTATCAAGGAACTTTGAAGCGTGTAACTCGTAACGCGTATATTATTGTTCTTTGCTAAACTTCCTTCGCCACGCACCTTCGGGCCGCAGGTCACCCAAAACATTGAGTTCGGCTGAGATATTCAGCGACTCGTTGCCGGAGCGATGAACGGTGTGGCGTAAAACTTTTAAATTACTTTCTAATTTCATTTTCGGCACCACCCGTGCACACGTAAACACACACACACACACGCCCGAGTTGTTGGTGTGACCGTCAACATGCAACCTAGTGGAAAGTGGAAGTGGAAGATGGCTTACGGGCGTGATTTGCCGTGTGTTGTTGTGTGCTTGAGTTTTGCAGACAAGTTTTCGAGTGCGCTGGCGAAGGGCTCGTTCTTTGCTCGCGAGGCCACAGGTGATAAATGGGTCGGAAACATTCTTTGTTTGTCTCACGGAGTATCCTGCAGCGATTTGACATCAAAGGTTGTGGGAGTCCCTCAAAGGTCACGCCTGTGAGAGTGCCGGGCTCGGAAAAGCTGGTGCCAGTTAGAACTTGCTTCTCCATTCTAAACAATGGGGAAATCTAATGAAACTTTTCTGGAGGGTATGTTTGGCAACTGTTAATTTGTAACAGTTAGTATTTTTCTTAGTTTTGAATGTTTACTACCAAGAGAAAATGACCGACTTCATCCACACCAATCATGTTACAGAGCTAATACTTCATCGTAAAATTTCGAAACTCGAATCGTCGTGAAATAATCTGATCACCAGAGCCGTTGCCTCGAACTTCGCTATTGATTCGAGCGCAAAAATCGGGAAGCCATGGTACTTGCTATCCACATGGTTGAACAACATATTGAATGTGACTTTTTAGAACGTTAATGTTCTCATGGTATGGGTGTAGCGTTGTTGCCATTATAGTGTGCGAACTACAAGCAAAAATCTGGCGCTTGGGAGTTGCTAGCTGGAATCTTGACACAAAACAGCGGAAATTGTATCGGGCTTAATTTTCATCAAAATGTTAACGAAAATTGATCAATACCCCATCAATCGAGACTCCTGGAACTGGAATCCTTTAAGTCTATGTTAATAAAAGTAATAAAGTGCAGTTTAGAGATATCCATCCGTCTTTTGCAATTGCAAAATATTAAATTATGTTTTCAAAGAAAGCTTAAGATATTTACAGGACCATAAAATGATGTATTTGATTAATATAATCAATGCAAAACTTTGACATCTAAGGGTGCCTAGTGTCTGAAAAACTATCAAAATCAGAGTTTTCATATCACCCCAATCTGTTTGAATGAAGTTAAAAATAAGATCAAATGAGCATACGTCAGTTTAGTTGTTGTAAATGTGTATGTAGTGACATTAAAACATGCATGAATTATAATATTTCAATGATGCCTAGGGCAATTTAAAAGCTCCTGGTTCGGCAGTGTGGAAAATGTTTAAACTGATCGATCAGTAACAATTATTGTACAATTTTCTCTCATGTCGAGCATTTTCACCAAGCCTTTAAAGTTAAATCCCCATCGCACCATTGCATTCCAACCCGAAGTAGCACTTTGGCTGGAAAATGGGTGAATTCGAAAGAGAAAATAATTTTTCATTTTCCCAGTGTAATCCGGTTTTCTTTTTGACAGTCTCGATGCTCGACTGTCTACTGTCTCGTTTTGGTTTTCCCTCGTCTTTTGCACCCATCTCGGGACGGAGTCAATTTATGAATTCAAACAATACCGGAAGATAGACTGTCGGGACTGCACAGTGCCTGTCGCCCGGTTTGTTATTTTGCTTCTTCCTGTTGAACACCTTCGCGGCAACAGTTGTCGCCTGGACTGGCCGCCTGGGATGATGGTGTTCGGTTAGTTGGTGTTGAAGCGGCGAAAAAGGAGCTCGCATAAACATTCCATTAATTATGAAAGGTTTTCGTTTTGTTTCGTGCTCACGTCCATCAACCAGTAGGACTGGGATGTTACGAGTGGATGAGGAAGTTTTTAAAATAATTGCCAGCCAAAAGGATGACCAATCGAAAAAGGATACGAAGGGATGCTGAAAAGTTGTGGCGCTGCTGGTGAACCAATGATCATTCAGGCCCAGGAGGATTTTGCTTTTGGATCAGCACTTTTAATACAAACTTTTAGTTTTCCCACGCTCGGTAGAAAATGGAACAAAGGAGAAATTGTTTTCACTAACAATAACACTAACTAAAAATCATAAGTTTTATTTACCACCACTTACACCACAGGGACGAAGCGGTTGCTTTTGCAACAGCACCCATAGAGGAAAAGCATTTCCTGGAATAGTTTTCATTCGCGTTTTCATTAGACAAAGCGACACTTGATGTGATGGAGGTAAGTTGGCCACCGAGTGACTCGCATAAAAATATAGTTTTTGTTACTCTCTGACGGCAATTGAAAATATTTGAAAAATCGACGACCATCAGTAACCAGTACGTTTGGATATGGCTACAGATGAGGTTCATTTATTTTTGTAGACCTTTTTATGTTTTCTATTTAATTAACTGAAACCGAAATGCATGCTTCTTCAACAATCGATTGATTTATGGACATCAAACAAGTAACAGTCAAAAGTAAAAGGATATAATAGTTTGTTGAGATTGTTTAACGCACTTGAATGAACTGGTTAAGAATTATCTTGTTTACAATAAAAACTTTCTTCTTCATTTTAAGTTTAAGTTGAATTATGTCTATTTAAAAATGTAAAAATATTTTTAGAACCGTTGGAATAAATATACAGAACTGCACTGAACTTGGTTCCAGCACTTTTTAACAATTTCACACAAAATATTATATACGATATACTACTTTATACTATATATACTATATACTATATACTATATAATAGTATATTATATATATGTAATTGAAATAGTACTAAGATTGAACGCAAAATGTACCAATTATTTGAGGTAGGCGTGGCAAAAGTTTACTATCCTGAAGCGTTAAGTAACGTTTAAAGGTTTCAAATATTTGATTTTTCGTTTTGGGTTATTTGTCGTGTGAAAATCACATTGGCGAAACCTATCTCAAAAACCTTTTAATTAAAGCTATATTATAGCTATAGCTATATAAAGTTTCAATGATAAGGGAGTGGTCGATGAACAAAACATGCGCTTCGAGTAGATCTCGCTTTATAAATATTCGTTTATCGCCAAATCTAATTAAACCTGGTTTTGATTTTCATTTAATCCATGAATCGAGTAATTGAATATATTAACAAAAAAACCCAGAACAAATTTCTAAAAGCTTGCCTAAACGTAGTCCCGTGGTATCGAACATCTACCTTACACACAATATGCAACATAGATAAGATCGATACATTCCTTAATAAACTGAACTCTAAGTACATGGAAAAAACATCCTCACATCCTAACTCCCTACTAACAAATTCCCTCCACCCTCCCTAAATCTGGTTACATCCACAGTCACAATCCATTACCATCCATATTCCTTAGTCACTGGTCTATTGCGAACATAGCTAAGGATAAACATCCAAAAACAGTCTATCTTAAGTTCAAAAGATGATTATCAATTAGTTAGATTAAGTTAGTTAGGAGTAAACTCATATTATTCAAATATATTTTTTTTTTTCCCTTTGTCCTGTGGTGGGTTTTAGGTATAAAAAATTTTTTCCCACTCCAATCTCTAGACTCCTAAGAAGGAATTCAATTTAAAGTTAGCAAAGCTATGAAACTTCATTAACAATGAGGAAAGATGTTTATTTCGAACCCAGTAACTATGTAATTATTATTCACATTTTATTGTATTTTTATGTCCTACCCAATAAACTATACTACTACTACTACTACGAATATATTAACGCCATCTATTAAAGATGTTAATGAAATTAATTTATCGCTGTAATGTAATATTTTAATAGCACTTCATGTTTTAAAACGCAAGATCAAACGATTGGTTCGATTTTTACATAGGCGAAAGGGGTGAAAGGATAAATCAATTATAGTCGGTAGTGTTAATTGATTTTGGACGTAGTTTTCCCCGTCGACCCAGTTGGCCCGGCCCGCTTCAACCTACCTTCGTGGCCTTCTGCTCGGTTGCGACCGCGTTCGCCGATAGGTTGGTGCGCTTTTTGCTGCCGAGAAATTTCAAATTAAAATTTATCGCTGGCGTCGGCACGCTGTTGAGGTGTATCCGGAAGGAGCAGAACTTCTGGCGTCGCGTTTCCCGCTCGATGCTGTCCGGCGTCTGGGTGCCCTGGTCGCAGACGATGGTTCGCGACCGTTTTCCTCCACCTCCTCCTCCTCCTCCTCCTCCTCCTCCTCCTCCTCCTCCACCTACTCCACCTCTTCCTTCTCCTCCACCGATGGTGCGGGCACCACCACCGTTGGTGTAGCCGAGGTGCGGATGTGACATGCTGCCCTTGATGGAGCTCATTCTACCGGATGGGGGCGGGGCGCGCCAGGCGGGATGTGCAATGGGAAGATCGAAAGAGAAAGGAATGCTTATGACTTGGAGAATGTAAACGTAATTAGCGCACACAAAAGGGCAGCAAATAGAAGGAAGTCATAAATTAGTACGGAGCGCGCTCTTTTTTGACACCCAACGGATGCGACCCGAAAGCTGGGTGGTTTGATGGAGGCGCATGGTGGTTGGTGGAGTGCCGTCGGGTCGTTCCATTTCCACATTAAAATTGTCGCTTTTCCTTTTTTGCTTCGTGGCTCGCAGTTTCTGGTGACGAAATCAAAATGGGTCCTTTATAGTTTTGAGTGGAATAGAAAAGATTTTCAATCGGGACTTATTCTCGCCTCGACACGACTCAAGCTTCCAGCGATTGAGTCGCAGTGGCTGAGCCAGAGGGGCGGTCCGGTCTCCTGGATTTTTCACACAGTTTTCAGTCGTTTTTTATTTAAAAAAAATGGTTGGTTGTTTAACGAACAGACATCGATATTAGTCCAAAGTTTAGTTTATTAACATTTTTAACTTTTCCTTATACTTGTCGTTGATGTTTACAATCTTTCTTCTATTTTGCTACTAGCTCCTACTTTCTGCGAGTACGAAGCCAGCAGCTACTCTCAATCAAACTCCATGATAACTGTCCATGGTAGTTGATTTTTCAGCCAATTTATTCAGCGTACCTTCTTAAAAATTTATATTTATGCTAGTGATGTGCAAACTTATTTAGAAAGCAACGCCAGAAATAATTGGCTCATTTAGAGTGAGTCAAATCATGCTGAGTAAATCAAAAATTCCCTCACTCTAAATTGACTCACCTTACCGAACCGTTATTCTCATCACTAACATAGAGCCAACCAAATTTCCTTTGCAACGACGTATAAAATGTATGGGAAACTAGGTAATAAATAACTTTAAATTGGCTGTTTAAAAAGAAACAAATATACGAACAACTTCTTTTTCTATCTTTTAGAAACTTTGAAAGACGATATCTCGTACAATTGTGCTATGAAATGTTATCAACATTGCTGAATCATATGGAAAGGATATTATGAAAACCAACCAATCTGAACCATTTTCTGTGATGCATTTTCTATAGTTTTCATCCCGAGTTTTAAGTCCAGAATTCTGCCTAGAGAATGCAGCGCTCGATTGATGCCTCTGACCAATGCCAGGATGAAAAGAAATTACGAGACCGCGTGTTTGCTGGTTGAAATGTTCGTTGAGTTGGGTGGTCAAATTGCTTTCACCAGCAAAGTAACGAACGTGAAACCACGGATGATGGGAGTATAAAATAATCCTTCCTTGCACCATCTGACAAGCTAGTGGGATTGCGTGTATGTGTTTGTACGTGTGCCATTTGAGTGTTTTTTTATTGCATTCGCCTAAGGATGCACAGACAAGCGATTCATTCAACCGATCCGTTGAAAGTTGGACCAAATAGTTGAGCGATTTGTTGAGAGCTCCGTTTCCCAGCCAGCGGTGAAATTGTCATCCAAAAGAACGGACGGCAATCGGGAGGATGCCTTGACATCGCACTATCCGGCCTGCGTGTTCATGCGAACGGTTCGAAGTGGCACCGGACCTGCGGTGGTCCTTGAGCTGGCGCCAGGCTGCGGTTTTGGTCTGCGCCATGTGCGACCTTTCCCACCGGCCCTTATCTTGGAGGGGTTGGCGGAGTGAACTGATTCAAAACCGACCATCCCACCCTGACATTGTATTCGGATGAACTGCGTAACTGGGAAGAGGATGGCGAGCGCAGAGGGCAAGCCGTCGCTCCACTTTCGCCACCGGCCAGTCAAAGGATGACGAGAAAAGAATGCCCGCAGTCGCGGAAAAATGGATAGAAGCATGGCGGCGGGATGCAGCTTTGCCGCGTGGGATGATAAAAACTCCTTTCACAAATCGAATTTCCATGCACTTCGTCCGTGCCGACGGATGGCAAGAATCCGGCAAGTTCCTTCACTATCCAACACCGAACGGAAACGCACCCTGGCGGAACGTAGGGATTCAAGATGTTTTTTTTTTTCTTTACATTTATTTCATTCTACGTCAAGAAAGGAAAAAAACCACTCTAAAACCACAACTTCATTCAGGAGAGCATGATTTTATTTCTGCACCAAACGACAAAAGGACCATTTGAGGCAATTCGAGTAGTGCCCTTGGGATGAAGTAATCAATTCTGGATAGTCGAAGATGCCATTGTAATATTTGATTCCATCTTCCCGTATGAACCTCTTTTCTTCCAACAGAGAAAAAAATCCAATAAGCGTTCCCAGAGCTAGCGCTGGTTCTCTGGCTCTGACATAATTCAAACCGGGACATGTTGAGAATAAATACAGACGATTGGTAAAAATAAAGGAAAACTAACTCAAAACTAAACTCGAGGCGCTGTCTTTTCTTCTCTATAGCTTAAAACGAGACAAACAAATTAAATTTGATCTGTTTTTTAATAAATGCAAAGTTTTATTGTTCGACATTCGAGCAAAAGATTGTCAATATAATTACTTGAGATGCAATAAGGTCGCATGACGCGATTCCATGCTTGCAGTTCACGTATAAATGGGTGTTGCTCTAACATAGACTTGTGACAGTTTGCATCGCTACAACATTTGCTTGTTCATTACTTTACACTTCGTGGGAGCGTATGTTTTCTTCCGATGCCCCTATTTGCTGCAATCCGATTCGTGTACGGCTATACCAACCTGTCCATTTTGCTGCTGGTAGTACCGTGCCACCGCCACGGGATGGCGCTGTGCCTTGCCGGTCCGGAGGACATCGATGGCGGAGGCGACGAGTCGTGTTGCTGGCCGTACGGCTGCTGCTTGTTGTTGTTGACGGTAAATTTCTTCATCTCGACCGCCTTGTTGGACGTCGACGAGCCGTCGCTTTGAGAGTTGTTGGAGTGTTTCGAGGACGCTAACCGTCCTCCCAGTCTGTGGCGGAATGAAGAGCGAAACAAGGTGCCTGCTTAAGTGTCCATTTAGGAGAGTGTGTACGATAGGCACTCCATTGATTGTGCCGTAGCATTCAGTTTGTTTTACCCGTACACCCTTTTAGGTAGATTTAAATTAAAACGAACATTCTATAAACTGCCGTTGAGTGCCGTCATGGTAGAAAATAACCCATTTAGGTGATATTTCGTTTCTCTATGCGGATGTGGATTTTTTATCTGTGATAATTTTTCATTTTTGTTTCATTTCCACTTACTTTGAAGGCAAGAACATTTTCTTCAAAAGGAGAAAAGGAATTACTAGCACACTTCTGTTAACCACTAACAATACTATCTTAAAGAAACTGTTTAAAATAAATCAAAAGGTCTTTTGTGTAATGAAAATGATTATCGCTAAATTTGTACGTGCAACGCTGATTCGTAATGCATCGTTAGTTCGCGCTGTTTTTAATTTATTTCAGAACATGAAGCAAAGCTGCTAACGACTTGATTACATTTCTCTGGAGTGGGCTAATGTTTGCGAGCTGTTTGATTGTCTGCAATCCGGAGCCAATAGAACGAGTCACTTCCATGCATACTTCCCGCTGATAGACACGCTTGGAATGACTTGGCGGTGATTTTCGCCACCGTTCCACCTTACCTTCGGAACAATTCGCCCTCCGGATGCTGCTCGAGGAAGCGAGCCTTCTTCCGCAGGAGCTGCACGGTCAGGGCGTACGTTACCACCATCATCACCATGGGGATGTAGAACGCCACCAGCGAACCGAACACAAAGAACGCCCGATTGTTGATGACGCACTCGTTCGGGCCGGGCATAATGTTGTTCCGGTTGATCATACCTGTGCGGGCGGGACGGAGGCGAAACGGTGCCGATTAGGATTGATTAACGACGCATCACCGGTTGCCGCCGGGCTGGTCCTTCCCCCTTCCCAAACCGATCGCCAACTTACCGAGGACCGTGATGGAGCTCGAAACGAGCATCGCCAGCAGCCAGACCAGCGCAATCTTGATTCCCGTCAGCCGCTTGGTTGAGTGATGCCGGCTGCCGAGCGGGTTCCGGATGCCGAGGTAGCGCCCGAGACTGATGAAGCACATGTGCAGGATACTCGCGGAGCAGGCCAGCACGTCGCATGTAACGTAAATATTGCACCACGTGACTCCGAACGGCCAGTAGCCTGATTGGTGTTGAAACAAAGAAAAAGGGAAATATATCAGAGAAAAAGCTAAACATTGGAATTTTTCATGCTGCTACAATTGAACATATTGAAAGCCATGTCAGCTTTCCGGGCCTGATTTGAATGTTATAGTAAGAGCATAGTTTAATTACATACTTTTTTATTCGCACCATTTATACCGTTCTTGGGTAGTGGTGTCGCATTTAGTCATTTAAGTAACAATATGATGTAAAGTATAATGGTCAAGAAAACGAAAAAGAAATGGTATTTGGACATATTTATACAAATTATGATCGAAACACCTTAATTCTTCTAAAAAGCATCTATTGTCACTGTACACCATGAAAAATACTCAAAAAAAATCGTTTAGTGCATCTCAGTCGGTTGTGTTTATAATTGTGGTATTTTACCTGTGATTTATATTTGAAACATATTTTGATACAGAACGGCAAAATTACTCAAACATCGTTGCTCTATGGGTCTATTGTCTTAGAGTCTAAGACTTAGACCAATGCATTTTACAGTGAGATATAGCATTAAGGAAATTATGGCATCCAATTTATTTTTTTTAGGAATCCAGCATACCAGTATAACCTGTTCAGAAAATATATATTTTGAAGCGACTCTACTACGAAGTGGGAAGGTTTATCTTAAGAACGCTCAATTGAAGTTCAAATAACTTTTCCCTGGAAAATGTGCTACCTTGCAGCCAAGTTTGTTATAAATCGGCAAAACATTTTCCCGGCAATTTCAATTTGGTTATGTAAAGAGTTTTATTTAATGGATTTAGGTATTCTAAAGCAAAATTTAGATGGTTCGCAAAAACATAAAACTGCTTTCGGATTTTTGTGGAAAACTAATAATCATTCCTTCAACAATTTGGAAACGTATTCCATATGTATATTGCTAAATTTCCCTTGGATACGTTTTTCAGTAACCAGGAGAAGTCAGTGTAAATCGTAACGAGTGTAGTAGAATTTGGGTTGCAGAGTACGAAGAAACGAATATGTCATCCGTCTGGTCCTGTTCACTCGCATAGGAACCAGTTTCCAGGTTGGTCTAAATAAATTAAAGTTCTGCTGCTGATAAAAGAATTATACCGTGCAATTCGTACACCGTGCAATACACCCCTGGATTCCTAGTTTGTTAGTTTCATGTTTGCTATCGTACGGCTTTTTGTAACATGGAACAATCAAACAAAGGAAGTGTTTTATGATGCAGTGCGCACAAACGTGGTTCCACAGAATACCTGTGTTTTAGAACATTTTGATCACAACTGATCCTAAATAGTTATCTTACGATTTGGTGCAAAATGTTTGAAAAAAAATTATATAATTATTAAAGTCTATGAATATGCACACATTTTTTTAGATTTAAAAAAATATTTAGTGAGTTTTTTCCTTATTTAACGAACATCAAGAACAATAATTAATTTCTGATTGATAGATTATTAGTTCTTATTACTTATTTAAAGTCCACGATTATAAAACCTGGCCACATTTTAATCATATTTATAAAATCAAACTTTGTATTCTGATATAAGACGCAAATCAGGCTGACTTTAGCAATTTTTGAAATTTCGACATTATCATAGCTACAGTCAAATACATCTTAAGAAGCAACATGTTCTTGTCCATCCTTCAATGAAAATTGAGTTCAGAAAGAATGTTGGTATGGATCTCGCACAGGGCTTACGAGACTGAATGTTGCCAAGCTTTTATTACTACTACTTTAGGTTTGTTTCGTAACGCCGATGCGTGAGAATAAACTTTGTAATGTTGTTGCTACCGTTTGGACAAAGCGCCTTTCTCATTCATGGAACGCTCCACTTTGTGTTCGGTGCGATTTTGTGGCGTTCGTTGCGCAAAAATCAAATAAACGCTACGAGCTGGAAGGAAGCTAATTTAATTTATTTCCTCCAACCGGTGGCTTACGCGTGGGGCGAAAATGAACTTGCGAAAAGAAAACGGCCCCGCGATGCATGCTAAGCGGTCGCCGCCGAGAGGAAAATCAAACATTTGCCCTGTCACAACGGCGCTGCCGCGTTCGGCTTCGGCGGGGGTGAAAAGTTCTGCAGAAAACGTGTTTCACGTTCGCCCCTTTGCAATGGAACGATGTAGGAGAATGTAGGGAAATACATAACGATAGTGAAAAATGTATGGTTTCAATAAACTAATTTTGTGATTTTACATTTAAATTCAGCATTTTTATGCGATGAAATCGTGGGTTTTGGTTTGAAAACTCTCAATATTTTTCCTGTACTTAATTAGAATAGAAGTGTTATAATAGAACAGGTAATAATGAAGCATTTACATTTTTAAAAAATAGCACATCATATTGCAGTTGTGACTACCGGACCTACTATTAGTTAGTTATCAATCTTATCATATTTCGTGTTCTCGTGTCAAAACATGTTCTGAAATCTTCGTTGTAGTAAAAAGAGTATGTATTTGGTTTGAACACATTCTTCACTTACTAAAATTCGTATAATTGTTTTTGTGTTATAACTGTGTTTTGGTTAACATTAATAAATCCAGAATTTTGTTATATGTTAAACTCTTTTATAGATGGTCAGGAACAAGAGATGGAAAAATAAAATGTCCTGAAAGAAATGCAACAAATCAATCGAGGAGTGTATATTACTTCTTCTTCCCCTACTGCCAATCTTTGGGCGTTGATGGCCCGGAAGGTACCAGTCCTGTCGGTGAAGGTTTAAAATATGAATAAAAGCGTCATCACGCCGGCGAGTTTACGGAGTAACGGAAATGAATTCATTTTTCCGTCAAACGTGGCTTAGGGGAAATGTAAAACGGGAATTTCCCATAAAGCGGGTACGTTTTCAGGAACATTTAAAATGTTACACCTTTGCACCATTCGCACCATTGTGCTTGCGGTGTCCCGGTTGTGTGACAAACGGGACGATCAAAGCAAAACGCAAATGCGCTGCTCAAACACGGCAGATTCCTTCCGATTTGTCAACGACCAAGCGAAATGGTGGAAATAAATTGATTATGAATAGATGAGCTCGTTTAGCAGAACAAAAGGCGCTTCCAACTTCGGCACGGAATCAATGAAATTTATGAATAAAATCAAAGCCGGCACGTGACCGATGTGGTGTAATGTGTTTGCACTGACCCAAATAATATTTTTCCCTTCCAAGCCAGGAGGAGGGTGAGAGATGCTTCGCTGGAAGACATAGTTGGCACTTCCGGTGGGATCGTTGGTGCGCGCACAGGTACGCACCAGGCATCCCGAGACACCGAGATGCGAACGGTATGGCAACACGTAGCAAAACGTATTAGCACCACTCAGCACACCACGCCAAACCCTGGGCGGCTTGATTAATGGATCTCATAATCCGACCGAGTGGGACAACTTTTCTCCACACAAAAACCCACATCTCATGCCGGCACCAAATCACACCGTCGCAGGACTCGCACCGAGGGCGGCTGCATACGTCATGATTTATGCCGTCCTTCACGGGAGCAGAAAACAAACACCTACTGCTATCCTCACATCGGCACATGCAGGCAAGCAAGGCAGGGCAAAGATTTGTCAAATTGTTTTCGACCGAGGGTTGCGCTTGGAAAGGTTGGTTCGGAAAACTTTTGAATAGCAAAGTGTTCTCCCGGGAGCCGTTGTTAGGGGGGGTTGTGCGAACCGATACCCGATGCTTCGTTCACCTCGAAAGTTGGAGAGTAAGCTTACACCCGATGCAAGCTGGGATACATTTTTGCTGAGTCGTTCGGCTTGCTCAGGGATCAACTGACGGTTGATCGCGAAATTTTGCATGACAAAGAAAAAGTAACAGTTCTCAGCAACAGACAGTTTCGAGGGCTGTACGGGTTTCCCCGGATTGCCTCCACCCCTGGGTGTATAAATCTCAGTCCACGGACCGGTGCCAGATTTTTTCGACACTCTCGACGCGCTTCCTGCGAAGGGAAGACGAGTCAAAAAAAATGTAACTTTCGACGAAACCACCTCGTAACCACCTCGCAACCGATGGCATTAGACGCACGTAGCTAACGTTTCCGTAACGAAGTGCTCAAAGCTGTGGCGGTGATTGTGGCGGCCAGCAGTGTTGTGAGCCAGTGGCTCAACCGGCGCCTGGCATGGTGGGCAGATTTCACGTTCACCACAAACGTGATATAAATAATGGCACATGGGGGGAAAGAACGGCACATGACGCAATAAATCTTTCGCTGGCAAAGCCAAACCCGGCCGCATCGAGGCGCTGTATGAAGCGCGCCGAACTAACGCCGATTTACGCGCCATCATCATATGCTGACAGTGGCTTCAAACGGAATGGCAGCGTGCGTGCGGCACCAGGCGCCTCCATCCATGCCCGAGTGGCAGGATTTACAATTCAATTCTCATTTCTTCTCCCATCACTCCCGAATGGGAGTGGAAAGGTTCGTCACTTTGTTTTCACGAGGCTGTTTTTTTGTGTGTGTAAGTTTTGCTCACGTCCACGATATGGTTACGCCATGTGATTACGTTTCGCACACGGAAGCCTCCATCGTCGACCAGCGCGTAGATGAAAGGTACACATTTCCGCCACGGCATGGCGACAATTTTTTTTCGTTTTTGTTCGTATCCTTGGGTGCGCACTGAACTGTGGAATGCGGGGCATAGGTTTTTGTACCTCCACTTCCCCATCGCTTGTCGAGTCAATCTGTTTTTCCTGGCACATATCGCCGACAGAATGGGTTTTTATTGAAAACAGAATGGAAGTGGAGCATTCGTTTCGGTTCGGTTTAGCTTTTTCTGTTCGGTTATCCGTTTGTTTGTTGTTTTGAAACACGTACAATACAACTGAAATTTTTAGCATTAAAGGGAACCGTGGAAGGAATACAAATATGTGATGCAAATGCTTTTTTTGTGTTGCTTGGGGAAATTTGTAGCACAAAAGGTAAAACTATGGAAGAAAACATAAAATGCACACTACGAAACACAAAAAAAAGACCCGTATAAATCCAGCTGGGAATAAAAACAAAACAAAATATCTTTCACACAGTGGTCACAGTGGATGAAAATCATTGATTTTCATTTTACATGCTGCATAAATTGGAGCATATTTGTGAGCAAATTGAAAACCCTCTACGAATGCTCCCTTCAAACTACACCAACGTCTCCCAATGCTAATTGTATGCACTATTCAACTACCTCATTTTGATCGTCAACGTGAACAACCCAGCAATATCGCAATTGCTTAACGTCGAAGACTAACGATGGCCAACAGCGGAACAACTTTTAGAGAAATCAAACCCAAAACGGAGCTGGGATAGAAAGAATGATTTACCGTCGCTAGCGAAAGTTCGTGAGTGTTCCCAAGTGTATGACCCGCGCATTAAACTGTCAACACTAATGATGATTTGTATTTATCTGACGGGGCGTTGATATGTTCAATGAAAGCCATTCTTTTAAGTTGTGTTTGCTATTTTCGGATATCGCAGGCAATGTTCGGAAAACCATTTCCTCTTCCCACGCGCATGTGTCCGCCCTTTGGAAGAACCGGAAACGAGCCATGGAATAAATCTTTACGATTTATTCACGAGCAAACCCTCCATAAATTAATGTTTGGTGGAATGTGAATTGTATTGCAACTATGCAAACTTTCTGCATTCAAGTTACTTATCTATGTAAAGCTCATGAAGTTTAACATGCAACAGTTCCTTTGAAGCGTATTTGGGTTGTTTATATCAGTTTCAATATCTTGTATGATCAAAGGGATAACAAATGTCATTGAATTCGATCATCTATCATCGCAAAGAATCTTCATTTGGACTTAGATTGAAAAAACCTGCGGTTCTAGGATTTTAAAAATAATCAAAAAGCAAAAAACTAGTAATTCACAACGTATACATTAAACAAAAAATGGACCAAATATCGTTGGCTTTGGCAAACAGTACGCAAGATAATCGAATGAAGTAAATTTTCTTGTAAACCTTTACAAGTCTAACACTTCAAAACACTATACCGATAGCCAGTCAGATGGCCTTATGGGATGTTTGCCGTCGCTGACCAAACTATGCTTGTTGGCATGTGTTTCAGCTGTTCTGTAACATTCACGACCACCTGCTGCTTCGTATGGGCTTTAAAATTATTGAAATATACCCTGAGGGTAAGATTTTTCAATGGTTTTTTTTATTATGAATAATTTAAAGACGATCGGAGGGTTATTGGTGTTGGGTATATTGATGGTATTTAATTGGTTCAACACTGCCAGCGATCTTTAGGCTTGATACTGTTGCCAGGTTGGTCCAAAATAGCCCAAACGTATGATGATTTCCGATAAAGTTAGCTATTAGAAAGAAAAACGACTTTGACATTCCTTTCCCGCTGATTGTTAAAGCTTTAGCTGTAACACTTGACTTGGAATGATATCGTAGCTTCAGTTATGTTGAATACTCAATTTCATAAAACATATTCATCTTCTTTATCATTTTAGTGGTAAGGGTTGTTCTTTTATTCAACGATCCTTTTGCGAAGCACACTGTATACCGTATCACGTAGTAACGAAATAGTAAACAATTGGTAAACAATTGGCGTAGAATACAGCGCTCCTGTTTTACAACGGTAATAAAGAGCGCGTGTTGTAAAACGCGAAGTCATGACAGGTGATTAAAATAAAAATTCGCGTTTTTAATATTTGTTTCTAGTTTCTAATAAAACAGCTATTGTTGATGGACATTATCTTAACAATTGTTTAATAAGAACATTTTATGTTTTCCTACGAAACATAGCTATCAAAATCAGTAGAGTGCCGTTGAGTAGGTTAGCAAAACAAGATGCTGATTTACTGTTGTAATTACACCTCTCACGATAAAAAAACAAAGTCTTAAACAGAACAGAAACTTCTACATAGAAGTGCAATTGAATGCTACACTACATAAAAAGTTATGTTATTAGTGATTTATTTGTATTGTTTGCTTTAACTTTTCTCCGATGCGCTTTCTCTCTTTTACTTTTAAATGAAATGTTTAATTTGTGAGCAGTATTGGCACGCTGCCACGTTTGGACGAAGGAGGAAGAGGTTTGTATCGAATATTTTTGACAGCACTTCACTGCCCCACTTACCGAGAAACCCTGGGATGGCGCCGAGTGGCATCACGAACAGGCTGACGAGCAGATCGGCGATGGCGAGCGACAGCAGGAAGTAGTTGGTGACGTTCTGCAGCTTCCGGTCGAGTGCCACCGCCAGGCAGACGAGAATGTTGCCCAGCCCGCCGGCGAAGATGAACAGGATGACAAACAGGAAGCTCCAGTCGTAGCGGCCGGCCGCGTCCCCATCGACGGCCGTCGCCACCGCCGCGCCCATCTCCTGCAGCTCGTCGGCGAGCAGCGTCTGGTTCCAGCCGGCCAGCGCGGCCACCGCCTGCTCCACCCCGCTCTGCCACTGGCCCACGAGTGCCGTCTGGAGCTGCACGTCCATCCAGCACTGGATCGGCTCGAGCAGGGACGCGTTCACCAGCTCGAACGCGTCGTTCTCGAAAAACGAACCATCGGCGGAGGACGCGTTCCCGCACACGAGCCGATACTGCGGCTGTTCACTACCGTTCCAGGACAACCGCAGCACGTCCCCTGGGTGGTGCCGGTCGCTTTCGCCCCCGGCATGCAGCAGTAGCAGCTTGGGCAGCGACACCAGAAGCTCCGACACCGGCTGGAGCACGTGGCGCCCGACCAGCGTGACGTTGTGCGTGGCCGTGGCGTTACAGGCGTTACTGGCCGCCGCCGCCCCCTGCCAGCCGTCGAAGAGGGCGCTCGGTTCCGGACCACACTCGTACAGGGCGTCGTTCCATCGCACCTCGGAGGAGGTCGCCCCGAGCGAGCGTAGGCCGCACTTGAACGTCTGGTAGCACTCGGTGACGGCCCGGTAGAGGCGCGCCGGGGGTGGAGTGGGGCCCGCACCGGCCGCGAGCGGTCCCACGGTGCGGAGCTCGCTCGAGAGCGGGTCCGAGCGCACGTGGCCGTCACCGAACCGGCAGTGAACGTCCGGACCCCAGAGCAGCGAGCTGGAGGTGTTGCTGTAGCTGGCGCAGGACACGAGGTAGCGGAACGTGCGCCAATGGTCGCACCCCGGCCCCGTCGTCCCGCCCTCGACCATCGTCCGCCACGCACGTACGCACGCACGCACGCTTCCGAGCCCTAGTCGAGGTTCGGTGAGGAGTGGCCGCTCTGGACTCTGCTGCTTCTACCTGCACTGACGCGCACACGATGACGACGCAGATCCATCCTAACCCTATCCTTCAGCCAGCCAGGCCGGCAGCGTGCGCACCGACCGAGTTCTGCGAACGGCAGGCAAAGTGGGCCTAATAAGTATTTAAATTGAAATCGCACCTGTAGTCGACAACCATGCCCCGTCACCAAGCACCATTGCACCAACTGCTTTTTCACCGCCATCGAGTGCGACTCGACGACCCGACACGTCGGCCGTGCAACCATATTCATTACCCTGCGCTAACCACATGCACCAACAAACGCCCTCTGCAGCCTTCTGCATAACGCATGGACCAGCGTGTGAAAGTGGTCCGGATCGTAACGGAGCGGGAAAGAGTGAGAGAGAGCCACAGCGAGCGATGGGAGTCTGTGTGTAGACGACGGAGATTTGACCAACTCACGTTTGATAAACTCGTCAACGGTAATAAATGGAATTTATGAAACACAACACCTCACGACCCATCCCTTACAACTGTTCACAGGCTGTCGCCACGGGGTGGCAATTTGCAGAAAATTATAATTTCGACCATTATTTTCACGCTGCTCGACGTGATTGAGTTTTCCTAGTCACGGCGCTTAAACTCAAAACTAACAAGAATGGGGGTTTTGAACTAAGCCATGTTGCCATTATGTGAATATGTAGTTCGTCAAGAGTTTATGTCTTCTTTCATCCCATTGAAGAGTGTTAACTATTGAAAACAAAGTAAAAATATGTTTCAAACACAGTTATGTGTTGTTAGTGGAGGGGGAGTGCAATTTTAAAATAATGCTTATTCGGCATTTATACAATGTGTCTTTACCGTAACATCATTAAAAGTTTATTTAAATCTCGTTTTAACTACGACTCGCAAGCACTCGTTTTAACTACGACTAATTGGTTCACCTTTTCAAATCATCTGCCTGAAAGCATCGATCTTCTCTGGAAGACTCGGTAACGGATACAGCACGAAATAATAATGGCTTATCCTGTTTTAACATTGTCTCTACGAACACTCTACTAACTGTATTTGCAGATGTAAACGGTAAAACTAAACTCTTTCGAACTAGTACAGAAACGAATGGAAAGAGGGTTCAAATAGGGTAGAAAAGAGTATTAGACAGATTTACGAACCTACAGAGTTGGGTATTTTGAAAGGTACTCTTATCATACTACTGTCTCGGGTTAAGGATAATAAATTTTCCAACTGTTGCCCATATTACCCTGCAAACAACAAGACTGTTGGAAAGAGAAAGCTTCATAAGAAGTGTTCATAGCAATGTTCAAAGCACATTTTTCAATTGAAAATTGAAGTAAGTAGCTATTGAATTCTAATGATTTCAATTTATCTATTGATATCCTCCATCGTCAGTAAAACTTATGTAACTATATGCAATGGCTTATATCATTTTTCAGTTGTGTTCACACAACTTGAAAAAACTAAAACAATACAAGTTTCGATCACTCCTTCAGATCGTTTCTGCAAAAAAGAAACCTCCATGTGACATATTGTTCTGAAAAAATCCTTTTATCAACCACACTACTATTGTAATAAATGGAAAGAAAACAAATGCAAATTAGTTTCATTGCTGTCAGACACTTTTCCCAGTCAATTATGTGTTGATTACTCCTACATTTTCATTATTCGTAGAGTTGGTTGTTTATTTCAAAAGGCTCTTCCTTTATTTTATTGTGATGCTAAAAGCACGCCGCGCACACAAACATGAAAGAGGAGACGAAGTCTAGATTGCTCTGCCGTTGGGTGAGAGAACCGTACACTCCCAGCGAGGTGCAGCGCCAGCATTCGTCGGGCGGAAACCGCCAGCGTCAACATGTTGTAAACGAGCTGCAAAGCCTACGCCGGTCGCCAGCCCGTGCATGATGCCAAGCAACCGCAAACCATTATCCGGTGCACATACACCAGGCCGAGTACAAATCGATCTACACCACCTCGGTCCTCCTTCACACGTGTATCTTTTTGTCCGCAAAATCCGGCTGCAAATGCCTTTCGCGCTGTGCATCATAACTCCACACGAGGCACACGAGATCTTGGTGGTTGCCATGATACCCCCCCCCCACCCCCCCTCCCCACCACTCTTTTTGGCCCTTTACAGGCGTGTAACATTAGCCCGGTCCGGAACCGTCTTGCAGTCAAAACCGCGAGTTTGCATTTCCCTTGTCGAGGCGTGAGAACCCCCCACCCCTCTAGGCTCGTTCCAAGCGGCTAGTGTAAGCCAAAACTGCCAACGACATTGGGAGCTGTGGTTCATGTCTGTGTGTGTGTGAGTATGTGTTGGTATGTGCATACCCCCGGAACCATCTCTAATCTGCAGCCTATCAACGAGGTACAAAGTGGAAACATAACCGCAGATTATCTACACAGCCGGCATCGGTTGGTGGCGGAGGCGTTCGTACTGGCGACGGCGGCTGTGGACTATCACCATATCTAAACGTGCTTGGCCTCCGGCTCGGAAACTGGAGCTGCCGCCATCGGCCACCCCGCCCCACGTGGCGCTTTCCGCACCTCGAGGTTGTATAATATACCGTTTAGGTTTCAGGCCTACTCTTCCACGGGCGACTTTATTCAGCGCAAGGTAATCATTGCGGGGGCCTGGAACGATATGACCGGTGCACTGTCGAGAGCCATGCAACGCCGTCCCGCCGTACCTTGTTCCGTTGGTCATTGAACGGTCAGCGCTCTGGTCAGCGTCGCCCACCACAATGCATCGGGTGCGCTTTGTTGGTCCGATTTTCCGTACGGTGTGTGGTCGCTACCGTATTGATTAACCGAATGTAGAACCCCTTGCGAACAGTGCCACCCACTACGACACAGCTTCCCCTATCTAGGCGACACTTTTATGCCACAGAACCCACAAACGAACGGCGTTGGAAGGCATCCTTTTCAATGGGCGATTGCAAATCCCTGATTCGTACGTTTGTGGTGGAGTGCGATACAATTTTAATAGCTCCAATTTATTCGGTGAATTGGTTCGACACTTTTTCCATAAATTTTAATTGATTTATTATTTGTTTCCCTCGGTGTTAACGGACATACCAGTTGGAGATAATTGTTTATCGAATCCATTTATTGCAATCACTTTTTAACGAAGCTTGCTATAGAATGGTTATCGTTTGTGACATTTTCGTAATTACATCATTGAATGTATCGACGCTGTATTGGGATTTAATCTCTTTTTTTAACCAGTGTGATCCATGTGATTAGAGGTGAAACGCTATTCTATTGCTTTGGAAGTAGAAAATAACGTATACTTGTTTTCCAAACATGCTTTTTCACCATATGCTTCATAAAAGGTCTAATATTGTATTTTGTACCTGTAATCGTAAGTGTTCTGAACTCCCTTTTGATACATTATTAAACGTACACAACATGTTTATTCAACATGACACTTGATGAAATAGCTTAAAAATGTTTTGATAGTGTGGTTGCTAGTATTTTTAAACCTACCCATACTTGATTAATCATTAATATGATATTTATTTTTACTTCCAACATATGGTGCAAAAATGTTATAAATACATTAAGATAAGCGCCTAAAAAAAGATGTCACCACAATAGAAATGTTTAAACATTTTGAAACAGATGCTCAGAACTCAAGAAAACTGCTTTAACAAATTGATTGTCATGACTTTCATTTTTGCTAGTCATCTGTTGTTAATTCTAAAAAGTACTTGTTCCGTGTTCCGTAAGTAATTGAAAATGTTACATAAAAACTATGGTTAAAAACTCATTATTTAGATCTTGGCATGGTATTCGAAATCCATTGGTTTGATAAATGTCATCATCATCATGAATTTTAAAAACAAATTTTATCAAACAATATTGTACTAAAACAGTGCAATGAATACTCATGGTGTCAACCTGTTAAAAGAAAAGAAAAGTTTCACAAGTGTGAGATCGTCTTAAAAGTTGTAAATTGTTTTATGAAATCGGTACATAAAATTTAAAGCTCTGCGATTGTATGATGAGCTCTTCCAACCTTAAAACGTATATATACAGTATAAAAATTATTTCATTCTAATACACGTATCGGATATATTTTTACATTTGCTGGATTACTAGCTCTCCTTCTTTAATACTCCCCTGCCATGGGGTTACGTGTCATAATCTCCTAATAATATTACCCTTCAAGGTGAAATTTCGCTTCCCATGCCCTGGCCTAATGAACACTATTAGCAACAAGAAAATTTAGCAAAATCAATATTGGTTTGTTTGTCCAAGAAACACCATCCACGGGAAAGTGAACTGATACGAGCAAGAAAAACGAGCAAGCCTATCGGCGTGCAAGCAGCCGAAATAAAGTTTCGACGAGCTACACCGCTATCTGTTTCAGCGAGACAAAAACAAAGATGTAAAAACGTCCGCACGCAGCGTTAATGTTCAATATTTGAAGCAACTCTATTAATAGTCGTACCACCGACGATCGTACTCGAAGTATCTGGAGCGTGCGGTTTCGTTTAATTTTGAATGTGAATTCGATAAGGAAACAAACCCTCAGGGAAAAGGTTTACTAGCACATTTTACAAGTCTTTCACCAGTGTCATTTTTGGTTGGTTAATTTAGATGTTATCTAACTACAGTTTTTAATGACATTTCTATCACAATTATCATTTTCGATATGAATTTAAAGTACATAAAGATTGATTTGATCAAAGTTCCAACCGTGCAACCAATTTAAAATTTCATAATACATATTTCATATCGTCATATCAAAACAACTCTACCTGACACGCTTACATTTCGGAAACTTTTTCCGTCGTTTTGCTGAGAGCTGTCCTGGTTGTATCCCCCTCCGAAGGTACTCGTTCGTTTTTGTAAGACTATGGCATAGGAAGCGCCAACACGTAACAGTTTCCGTACGCAAGCAGACTAATTCGGTAGCGACAAGTTCCAGCAATCGAGCTAAAACAAACTTATCAGTGTTTCACTTTGCAGAGCCAACTGCCAATGGCAATGAAATATTCAACTGAAGTATGTTTTTCGAACAGTTTGTTCTTCCGGTTTCAGCCAACAAACACGAATGACTCCGTCTCTAACCAACGTGCACGATTGAGTTTGTTTTGTGAAAAAGTCTCCAGATCCTTCGTCAGCTGCTGAAGCTTGCTGGTACAACAGTTTGCAATCAACTTACTATCCGAATAGTGCACATGCATGCCGCCGAATAAAGGCGAATGTTTTCTGGCAAACGGCACGGGGTACAGGTCTAGGCTCTCATCCACCGAAATGTTGAGCAATGAACCTTATCCGAGATTTGTCTCTTTAGTTTGTAACGAGTGGTGTGTGGTTACCTGCCCAATCAATCGGGTAGCGAAAGGCCGGTTTATTGCAACTGATGCTCGTTGTGTTGCTTTTGTTTATCTCGATTCCACGTACTATTCACAGGTGGAGCAAGGTGCCACTTCACTATCGTATTTGTCTGTTTGATGTTTGCCGAATCTAGATGGTATTGTTGTCTTTCGAATCGAGCTCAATGGAAAACCGAAAACTTTCTAGAACCAAAAGATCTAAGTGCTTCTAGAACCTATCCTGCGTAAAATATTTGCAGATCACCAATTGAGGCTCAATGGAAAACCCTCTAGAAACTAGAAACCTAGAACCCTTCTAGAATCAAATGATCTGAGTGCTTCTAGAAACTATCCTGCGTTCAATATTTGCAGATCCCCATAGTGGTTGTGGATTTTGCTGAAAGATAATTTCAATTCAGTTACAGTTACAGTTATTACAAAGACAAAATTTTAGTTACTGGAGAACTGGTCTACTGAATTCGTGAAGATTATTATGGGCTACAAGTCTAAAATTGCATGAAAAGCTTAGCTGATGCCACAACATACTCGTTTCTATCTACCAAAGGCATATTTAAAATGATTACCTAGATTTTGTTTAAGCTTTTACCTTTAGTTCATGTGTCAGGCGATAGGCAATAAGCAATTTTGAGGCATTCATCCTTTCTCAAACATTTTTATTATTCAGGTTGTAGTATATTCTGTTACGTAGTACCATTCAATTGCAACTTCCAAACAAACCCTAGCAATGATGGACAGTTTTTGGCCTCATCTATCCACTGGAAACACTTCGGATAAGTGAGATTTACAACTGAAAGTTTGATTGCTTTCGATAGGTTCCCGAACCAATCAGTTGTCCGGCAGATGTGCTTTCCTTCAACCACCCCCTTTTTGGGGTCAACCCCCCATCTTGGGTGGAAACCACGTTTTCTCCAGTACGATCCCGGTTCATTTTGACGGCCGTTCGACCTTCGGATAGCACCCTTGTCCGTTGATTAAAATCTCATCGAACATGGCGCCTCAAAAGTCAACCTAAGGGGCAGCTTTTAGAGTATCGCTTCTCCGCCGACATAATCCGACGTAATCCTACGGCTCGCGGCAGCCCGCGGGATGCGGGATGGTTTGTGCCGTGGAAACTTCTTATCGGCCCCGCTAGTAGGTTGCTTTTCTTAGCATCGGGTGCTCGCTTAACCCGTTGGGGTCAAAGTACAATATCCTCGTTGTAGCGAGAAAGCTAACACGGTTGATCGGCGTACTTTGGTTGAAGCGGTAGAGAGTGGAAAATACCGTGGAGTTTTCATTAAAAACCTGCCAATTCCTGTTAGACGACGAAGGTTTTGGGTTCGGCAAAATAGGTAGTATTAAGAACGTCTTATTGATCAGACTGAAGGGTTGTTCGAGAAGGATACTGGAGCGTTGTAGCGTTTGGTTGGGTCGTACGGCAGCGTAAAAGGTATTCCGGTACTGCCCTTGGTGCTCTCACTCTTTGGCGCCGTAAATTTAGCATCCCACTACCACGGGAAACACGTGGCAATAATTCGAGGGAAAACTCCCTCCCTATTCACAGCATGCATCCTTCCGGGACGGGAAAATCCGACACACCAAATTGTGAAAAAATCGAACAACCTCGTGCAGACACCGAAATCATTGTCGGCTATTATCGGAGGCAATAATCAGAGTTAATTGCGCAGAAAATAGGGTTTCGCAGCTGCCAAAAGCAGGGAAGCGAATAAAAAAGGGATAACGCGAACGGATTACCGGAAGCCGGTCGAAACAGTTTTCGAGTGCCGACCTGATCGGTGCAAGCGGTGGAGCGAAGGGAAAATAAAATGAACCCCAATCAAAGAAGTGCATTATCGTACGTCCGATGTCCGTTTGGGCGATCGGCAAGCGCTGATTTAAATGGGGTACAAATCCGCGCTCTCCAAATCGAACGCTTTTCTGCGCAAACTATCTCGACACCAAATTTATTATAAGGCCCATAGCAGTTCTTTTCGTTTTTGTTGTTCAATTTTCGTTCAAAAGGGAAACTGTTATTTGTTTTAAAATCGTACCCCGTTTCATCCTCCCGCCATGTCGTACGAGCCATTGGTATGCGTAACGGAAGACTTAATGGTATCGATTGAAAACGCTTGTCGACAAGCATTGAGTGTCGTTGGTTTTAATTAATTCGATCGACAAGTGTGCTTTCATCGTTTATTTGTGAGCAAAAACATGCGAAGCGCCGATGCTTTGCTTTACAGCGCGGTTTGGTTTGATCGACTGCCAGCCTCGGATTGAATCATCGTCAGATAATACATCTACTGTGAATGATTATGAAAACAATGTTTGGAGATAAATTTTTACGCCACAGTTGCTAAATTGTCGTTAAGTTTGTATTCTTCTAAGCTAATACAACAGAAAAAGATAAATTTTTCCATTCCAACTCAGTGCGCGACAACGAAAATTGAAATTTTTAATTTATGGCAAAAAATATGCTAAAACCCAATATCCTCGATTCCATGTTAGACCAGAATTTGGTAGTAGTTTTTGCTTGTATGGTGTGCAATTAGGATTGCTTTAAAAATAAAATATTGATGATTTTCCAAACAATCGATCAACTTCTTCTCTACTCCTTCAATACAACATGTGTGGATTATTTGAAAGCGATAGTACAGCGGATAAAGCAGCTTTAAGGTACTTGTGTTCATAAAAAAAATCAAACTTTAAAATACAATAAACAATGTATAATTCAGGGAAGCGGCAAATCTAGACGAAACAAACTGTACCCGTGTACTCAACACTGTACTTGTTTGACTTATGTTCTGCCTTTTACACTTGACACCACTTCAAGTATCAAACAAACAAAATTGATCGGTGCAGATCAGGGGGAAAACAATATTAATTTGTTGAGATTTTCATTTTACAAGCAGCAACTTCGATTGGGAGGTTTGTTGTTAACATCGGTAACAGAAACCCGACCCAGCTTGACTCGCACTAGGTTGGCAGCTGTTCACCGACACTCAATAGTGACAACGTGCCGCCAACGGCATTCGCCACCGTTGCAAGCTCATCAACATCTCATAATAATCGGTGGCCGAGCGTGGGCTCAAGCACCTGTCCACACAAACAAACCATATCCACAAACAGGTATTGATGCGATCGGCAACGATAAGAACGCCAACCGCGGCGCAAAGAAGTTGCGAAGGGTCGGTGCATTGTTGTGGGTGCAGTTTTCCGCTACAGTTGTGCGGTGCAGTTGGCGGGGGGGCTGGTGAAATATCGTTTCCTGCTGTAGAGTTGGGTCGAAACAGAACCCGGCCACTCGAGCCGCCACTTGAGGCGAGCGGATACACTTACACTTGGACTCGAAACGCAGGTGACGGTGGTCGATGCGAATTGTGTTTATGTTTTATTCAACTTTTCTCTACTTTTGTTTCTATCGTCGCGATACGGCGAGCCCCGTTGGTCAGTAATACGTTGTAAATGATTTGATGGACAATTTTTTCTTGGTTTTCACTGGAATGAACACTACGTTGGTCGAATTAATTTACACCTTACGGACAGTTACATGGAGACTGTCGCTTCTTTCACTTCACAGAGATGTGTTCGATGCAATCGAACGATCTGTCGTTACTTTGATGGGCTTTCACTGGGACGCACTTTCAGTCGGTGGTTACTTTCCCCATTAATCCGGTTGCATTCGATGACAGGATGTTTATTGCACTATCCTCCACACTCACGGAGACGACCACACATCACACACATGGACACCCTTGAATACAGACGCCGCTAGGCAACTTCCAATGTATGAACGGGGAAAACTCATAGGGGCCGACTCGAGCGCTCGACTCGGCGTGACTCAGGTGGGAAATCATCGCAAGCTTGACAGGGCGGACGAGAATCTATACACGCCCGGCGGGCTCCACCGGCTTTGGTGAACTACTGCACATATCTACACGTGGGCACAAACCAACACACTCACACACATACACACAGGGTGAACTGGAAGCAGCGCAGCATCCGGTAGAACGTCGAGGATCACTTGTGCTCTACGGAGCATTCACGACATGTCACCATATTTTCGCCATCCTAGAAGCTCGCAAGATGCTGAAGATTGATGAAGGAAACGATGTTGCAATTCACCACCCACTACCCCGCTCTGGGGACCACGGCCTGCCTATCACCCTTGGTTGTCATCTACCACTTCCGCAAAGGAGCGGTGAGCAACATTCACCGGGGGATCGCCGCCGGGCCTTCGCATTGGCACACGCTACGTTCGGTCTAACTTTTCCCCATAATCTCCCGACTCCACGGCCTGGGAAGGAGGACACTAGGCGAAAGGTTTTTCGGCAGCAGCGAATGCACCGCTGCGCTGTCAACGTGATTCGCCTAAGAAGCGCTTTTTCGAGGGGAATTCGTCAAGCGCACGGAGAATCCGAGCTGCACTAACGACCTACACTGACAAATTGGGAATCGCCATGCACCGCAATACAGGCACTGCACCAGCACCGCGCGAATCTCTACCTTCACCTCTTGGGTTCGGCCAAGCGCACGGCCAAGCGGCTGTATCCGTGCCAGGCTGGTGATGGATCGATGCACTTTTCCCGCTGCACCAAGGGTACCCCGCACTTCGAACACACTTGGTCACTCGGTTAGGTTCGACGGGGACAGTTCGCGACGACTAACGCGCGCTGGTAAGCTAATGGTAACGTTCTAAACCACTTCCGGCCACACGCCACGAAACGCACGTCCACACCGTTCGGCGGGAAAAATTGCACTAAGAACACTCACCGCACGGTCCGACGGGCGGCTGCTGCAAAATCGTATAGCCGACCACTCACACCGGCCACTCGCAATCTCGGGCGGCGAGCGCACTCGACGAAGAGTTCCACGCCGCGAGATCTCCGATGTTCGTGGAAACGCACGAGATCGGTCGGGCGCGTTGTGGCGCTTTTCGGAAAGAAGGAAACGTTCCGAGAAGGTATGGTTCGTTTGTTCTTAGGTTTACGTTTTGACTAACTTATGTGGGTATGAAAAATGAAATAAACATCGTCTCATAAAATTGCTGATTGCTGAACCTGTTATCGAACTTTGTCTACTACCTGAAGGCATAAAGAAATTTGAAGCATTAGGTAGAAACCAAATTATTCTGATTGTTCCAGTAAAAGGGATCTTGATCAAAAGTGCATGGAAGAAAAGTAAAGAGACTCAAAAAAAATGTGTTTGTGTAGATTTTTTTAAGACCCACAATATTAATAATAACAGTGCTAGGAATGGGTACAAAGGGTATAGTTCAAAGAAAGTCGAAGCCGTCAGATTGTTTTTCAACAAATAATCGATTAAATCGTCTTTAAAAGTTCGAACAAACCTTCCAATAATTATTGGTGATTTCAAAGGAGTCCTACGGTTAAGTACAAAAGCAAAGGTCTGTCTTATCGATAGCGAAATGAAAAGAAGAGAATTTAAATATTCTTAAGAAAATAATATAAATAGCTACGATTTATCAAACTCCTACTATCTGAACTTTATTAGAACTTTTGATCATAACATTTCAATTATGGCCACCATCGGGCAAAGCAACGTTAGACGTCTTGTTCGCCGTTGGTTGCGAAACTTTGCTACCATCTTCTGCCCATAAATTAAGTGACCGGTTGGGAGCACAGCGAAATTATGTTCAAGCATGTCCAACGTGAGGGTATCACTTGCCCCCGTCGGGTTCGCCCTTCCGGAGGTGTCGTTTTCGGTTGCTAAATACCCTCCCACTGTGGCCGGGGCAACCGAATTTTCCACCTCCCCACCTCGGGGGTTTCGGGAGAAAACGATGACCAATTTCGTCCCAAATTTCACTCGGCAATAGAAGAACAAATCCGCCCAATTCCCCCAGCGTGCCCACGCAACCAACTACGGACAGCTCCGGCTGTGGAAAAGAGTTCTGTCACTGCCCGGAGCATCTTGGCGTTGTGTGTGCGCACTTGAACCAGAAGGGAACGAAGTGTGTTTGTGTGGAGAACCGGGGAGCTTTTCTTTTTTGTGTATTAGTCTTGTTCTCGGTGGTTTATTCACTTTTTTTTGCCACTTTTGGGAAATACCACCCGTCGTCTCCGGGGCGTCGGAACAAGTGTACCGGGCGAATCGAATCGATGTTTCACTGTGTGTAGCACCGCGGTGTGTGCCCACCGTTCAACATATGAGGTAAACACCAGCGCCCGTGCAAGGTGGCACGAGAGCACGCCTAATCGAATGTAACAAGGTAGCAAAAAATAAATCCCATCGAGATGGAGCACATTAGACTCCAAAGTCATTCTGCCGGAGCCCGCCGAGACGCCTCAAGCTGCTTTCGACGAGTCACCGGCACATCTTAACGGCGCAATCAACTCGTCACCAGGCCTCGCTGCTGCGGGACCGGGGAGGGGGCAGCCGATGAGCGTGTACAAAAAAAACAACCGAAATCCATCCCTTCTATCCGCGGCCGGATGCTTCTTCACCCATTAATGCCTTCTAATGACTTCTCACATGGCGCGCTGCTTGTCCGCCGGAGTCGTCGTCCGTCCGCGGCCAAACACACGGTCGCAACGATACGCAAGCACCACGCAACCAGCCATAACGATGCGGTGTGGGTTGTCAACAGCATTGCAAACATGCTTGAACTGATTGCCGGTTTGGGGTTCGTTCAGTTCGTGCTCGTGCTCGTTGCTCGGACCTGGCCAGCCCATCGCTGTCCCAGGCGTCTTCGCTCGTCTTAGCCAGGGTGGTCCATAATTAGTCTCATCGTACTAGAAAGTACACACAAAAAAGGCCTTCGGCTACTTAGCAGCGAGACGGTCGAGTGAGTAGAAAGCACTTCTTTCACCAACGGTCCAGAGTAACGAGCTTTGAACTGGACGCACAGTACGAGTTGGGTGCGTTGAAATATGTAAATAAAATAATGTAATTGTAAATGTAAAAAATAAAATAAAATAGAGGGGCTTAGAGAAACGAATTAAACATTAATAAACTGACAAACACATAAAACGACATTAATTTGGTAAATAAATTGTTAGCTTGGTCGATTTATATCTGGTCGAAGAACTGGGTATGTTACATTTCCCCAATGAAATTTTCACACATTAATCTACTCTGGGTTTAATCGTTGGCAGAAGCCTCCATCATATTGGTTTTTAGTTCGCCGTTCTATATCCAAAAACTCATATTATTTGTGATAATTTTTGGTACTCTAAGAAACCAATACTCATTCAAAATAATTCAGAGCAAAAGCTACTGTACGCGAATGTCGGTCTTCGAAAAGTAAAGAGGAAGACAAATCAAATTAAGGTGAATGTTTATGTTACTAAAGGCGGGTCAAATTTAATATCACTTTAAATTAGGTTATAATTGCAAGGAAGCAACACATAATTCAAATTAACAAAAAAATCTGTTTAGTCACACAGCCACACACGTTTATCGTTAAAGATGTTCTAGATATCTTGTTGATGAAATTCAATTATTAGAAAAAAATCCATAATTTTAATAAAACTCGACATTTGGGATTGAGAACATCATTTGTGCGTACATATTTTTGAAAAAATAACTATCGGTTGTTATAATTGATAGTTTTCAATACTTTCTCGTTTCGACGGTATATTTGTTAGATAAAGGGCAGAACCAACAAGCCCATGCCAAAATACCAACAAAAGTGTTGTCGTATGTTCTGCTACACGCGAAGAATTTTTATTTGCTTTCAAGTAAATTTTTCTTCGCTCGATTTAAACTACGAAGTTCAGTTTCGAGAAGGCTTTACGAATTTAAGACATTTTGCGTTTATTTCAATTTCAATGAAAAAATAGTTTCAGCAGAGTATTGTAGTAACAGCTAGTATTATTTTGAGAGCAATGTTTTGTTTATTTTTGTTATTATTTATTATCTTTGTTTATTATCTATGCCAATAATTATTTGTTTTTCTTTTAGCCTTTAGTTTTATACTCGTGAGTACAACATTCCACTGGTAGGCAGGTAAAACAGTCTCCGGCTTCCCCAGCGTGCAATGAACCTAAACGGGTGGGGAGGCAGATTCGGTAGGATTAACCGGGCGGGTTGTACACAAATGTGGTCCACCAACATCAACAACCCGTTTGCCACATTTCGCGAACGGTGATCTACCACTTTGCTAGCAATTGAATTCCCAAGTGGATTATCTACTCGCGTGTGCGGTAGAGGAATTGAAAAATCATATTATTATCCCCCCTCCCCATATCGCCGAACCACACCAATCCTTGCCGTTGAGGCAGTTCGAAGAGCTGCCATTCTTTTACATTTATTTCTGTTCTTTTTTCCGTACGGTAGTACATTCAAGCGTTTTTTCGAACAATCGATGTGCACCGGTCCCGGGAGGAGGCCGGAACGTTAGATGTTGCTGCATGGCGAGCATCCCTGCCGGTCGAAATGCACGAGCGAAATCCGATATCGTCGGGCAAGGGCGTAAATCTACCGGAACAACAGATGTTCACGGTGCCAAATGCGGGGCAATAAAAGTTTAAACTGCGATTTATTGTTCCGCAGATGTGGGCGATCGGCGTGTTATCCTTTTTCCTCCCTCGGCGTGCCCGTGCATGAGTGTGCGTGCCGCCGTAGAAGAAGCCGGCGTGGTTTTGCGGTGGCCCAGGTTGCTCATAAACCGCGGTGAGGGGGGAGGAGGATGCAAGTGGAAAATAAGACACCGCACTGATGGGCAACTCGCAGAGGAAACGTGGTGGTGTTTAAATCTGGATCAATTTTGGCTGCTTATTGCCACTCGAACGACCCCAATCGACCGGGCGAGAGCGTGTGTCTGTGTTTTTGGGCATGTGTGGAGGAGTCCGTTTGTTTCGCTATGTATCGATTTCCACGTGGCCCCCCAGACCACCACACAAAAGGGAAAGGAACAATTCTGGCCGTTGCGGTGATTTGTAGCCTTTTCTATAGCTGGATGGTCAAAGGATGGGTTTTCCATCTAGCGTAACTAGCCTGGCTTTACGGCGATGATGATACCCGTTTGCCGCTGCTTTACGTTCGTGTGAGACCACCTCCGTCAAAAATGCGCTCCGAACCGGTGATGGAACGGGGGTAGGAAGGGAGGGGTAGGTGGAGCAAAAGAAAAGCCCCACAGCGAGCTGACAGAGATAAATGCTTCTGGAGGCTTTTTGAGTAAAATGTGTATTTTTTCTTCCTTCGATTCAATTTTTTCCCCCCTCGTACCCCGTTCGTTCGTTTGGTTTCATTCTATTTCATTTTATCCTAGCGACTTTTCCAATCTGTTCCAAAAACCCGAACGAAGGCGACGACCACCGTTCGATGGGTGCCCGGCACGAAACGTTCCGTGCCAGCATCTGCTAGATATAGGTTTTTCTCCATTGCTGCCTGTCTCGCAAATCGAAGGCTTTCGAGAATTTCGAAGGCTTTTCGAGTGAATGGATTTTTAGTTCGGTTTTGGTAAATGGCAGGGGGAAAAAAACGGCCCAACTTTTCCACCTCCACCGGCTATCGATTAAAGCTGTAGAATATCTACATTAACCGAGCGAGTGAACCGACGAGTAATGTGATTCCTTTACTTTCAAGAAAAACGCCCCTGGATGGGATGATGATGGTTTCAGCGCTAGTAGGAAGTGGAAGTGGTAAAACCCGGTCGCGAATGCAACGTCGGTGCAAGCGGTTCGCCGTTTTTCGCTATTCACGAGCATGCACATTAATGTGATGTTAGTGAGAAACCACTATGGCAATAAAGAGAGGAAAATTTTTGCCAATTTTTGATTGCTGAAAGTTTACGACATTTCAGATAGTATGAGTAAAAGTTAGTAGAAATCTTATATTCAATCAGTTTAGTTCAAATTTGGGTCATTTGATCAAACATATTGAGAAAGTCTTAAGACGGACGAAATGCCTGTTATTAGGTTTCGAAACCTTATAAACGAAAATCGTCAAGAGAAGGCTAAAGTGATGTATATTGTTAGGTTACTAAAATGTAAAATTGATGTACCATATGAGGCACACTGATTCACTTATGTTTTTATGTAGCTTTACTAAAAACTTTTGGAACCCTAACTGTTAGAATGTAAGCATTGTTTGTAATAAACGTACTTATTTTTCATCTTGTGATGCCCAGAGTGGTGGACAAGAATAAATAATCACAAAACAACTAGATAAAAACATCATAATATGTGTATACAAATAAAAAACTATACAAATAAAACATAAATGAAACAATTTTAAAGCATCTGAAATTGAAATTACTTGAACGACTGCATAATTCGCATGTTTCTGAATTAAGATTAGTTATTAGTAATCTAACGGGTGAATTACGAGTAAAACTAGACAGTAAGAGTAAGACAAATTATCCGGTCAAATTATCAATTGTTGATTTGATAAAAAAGCAATTGTTGCTTTATTGTAAAGAAATAAATACTTGTCGTTTAAATTGTATTTATAATTTTTGTTTGGTTTGTAGTTTAAAACAGAATTTTGATACTTAAAAGAATACTTTATATTTGATTATTAATCCCCGGGCGAGCATAAACATTTAAAATCATGAAATTTTACAGTACTTACCTTCAAAAGTTGAGGTCATGGCTCTTCGTGAGTTTATCCATTGTTTTTCAAATGATTTGAAATTACACGTTATCGTATTTATATTTACATCAACACTGAGATGAAGTATATCGTCGCACGATCCAATTTACACTCGATACAAAACATTAATTTTATCCGCCAGTTCGTAAGAAAGCGCTCCGTTGTGCATTCTTGGCATGTTGCAGTGGCATGTGTGATCACTCATCCCGCCCTGGATTGCATTCGACCGCCTCGTTCTTAGCAGCGTTCCTGGTACGGGTGGAGAGAATGGATTTTGCGGAAACGGCATACACCCACTGGATGTGCAGATAATCGCGCACAGGCTCTGGGCCGAGGATTGATTAATTGCCACTTTAGTAAAGCATGTTGCGCGGTTCGGATGCGGATCGTTTAACACAAAGTATTTCTCCGCCAACGGCAATATTGTAAGTGCTGGTGGAAGTACAGGAATTTGATTATTTTTTTGGTTCGTACAAATGCCAGAGATAATCCATTACATTGATTCATATGATCAATCTTAATTCTATTTTGTAAGATTTTCTTTCTTGAAATCGATGGTTATTGATAGCAGAAATTTTTGCTCAATTTTAGGTTCATTTTTGGTTTTCCAAACTGGAGATATTAACAATATTAGAGTTGTAAAGGAATTATTTGGTGGCTGATTTGTTTAAATAATGATGATCGATCGTAATCAATGAGATTTGATAATGAAACTGTATAATAAAGGTTGTGGCAATTATGTTGCTGGTTCAAAAGCATATCAATTATCGATGCTCAAATCGAAAAAAACCTGTGGTATTTAATTGCATCTCGTTAAATCCACAAAATATGCATTTTGTTCAAATTGCTAGCAGATTTATGCTTCCGGTCTTGCAAATTAGATTACCAAATTGGATTAGAGTGCACTTCTTGCTCGTTAGCCATGTTGCTACTATTGCACAACGCCCTAACTGTAACCCTAGCAGCAAATTACCTTGTTTCGGATTGCTCGCAACGGTTCAATTTCCTTCGCTCGTTACACTCGGCCGCAATCGATACTGGTTCGTTAAAATTATAAATCCAACCGTAATTTGTGCTTCTTTTCACTCCATAATCCAGCCGGAAGCGATAGTCGCGTAAAGGGCCCGAACCGGGTCGAACGGGTGATCAAACGAGCAAATCATTACTACAAATACGACGCGCCTTCGCTAATGGCACAATGGTCTGCTGATGGCCGCACTTTTCCGCCCGTCCTGTCGAAGGTCCTGATCGACGGAATAAGTTAGAGCATCCCTGCAGCGTTTGCCTGGCCGGGGCCATTTATTTGAGCAACCGAGGACGGGGAAGAAATTTGTCAGAATGTATTAACCATCAAATCGAGATGAGTTTTCCAGTTTGCGCAAACTGGTAGCCGTTTGGTTCTGGCAGCTTTTCATCGTTATTTGCGGTTGTTTTCCCGTTCCGCCAGAATGCCTGGCGATGGATTGACGATTCACGGTTAGAATACGATGGATAATGTGGTCCGCAGGAAATTCAATTAAACCGCTCCGCTTCTTAATGGTGGCGGGCGCAGCGGAGACCGAACGGAATCGAACAGAGCCCAAGCCCGAGGCACACATTCGCACCACCGTTCGCACACAAAACCCACAAATGGTCATCCTCCCGGCCGCCGCTGCCATTGCGGGCGCATTGTTGGCGTTTGATTTATGTGTCCTCCGAAAGCGCAAATCTTTGAAACGTGCCTTTTGTCGGTGCCGATAGAAATACCAGCGTAAGCCAGGCGGAATGCAAAAGGATCCGGTGAAGGATCAGAGGGATATCTTCCGGATCGCTCTGCCAGGGCCAGGGCAAGGTCGGCCGTTCCCCCTTGCCCTCCCTTCCATCTTCTACTCGTTTGCAAATAATACACCAACCGTGATGCAGAGCAACACAAGCATCAGGGCACGGGCTTGGGGGTGAGGGGAAGTATGGATAAAAGTTCGATAGCGGACAAAGTTCTGCCCTACTTGCAGGTCGATCCGGGCTGCTCGAACCAGTCCCGATCCGGATTCACGCGACACGGCCTCGTGGCTGAATGAAGCGTGATTCTTTGCATGCCAAGCCATCAATATATCGGGCCTCTCGAAGAACTCTCGGAACGTGATTACTTTAAAAGTACTACTCCTCCTCGTTTCGTTCCTCAAAGCTGCTTCTCTCCAGCTGCGCCGGCTTTTGTGTGGCTGGCTGAAAACGTTATCTATTCCAATAAAAGCTTCGCTGTTCACTTGGTGGTGTTTGCTTCCCTAAGTTGCTTCCATCCGATCTCGTTTATGAGTAATCGATGAGGAAAAGGTAAGAATTTAAAGACGCACACCGTAGGCGTAGAATCGTCATACGGCTTGCGTGAAATATATTTATCAATAATCAAAACGGGTTTACAACAACGGTTATGTTCTGGAGGTGTTTTGTTACTAATAAATGAAAATGTAATGAAAACTAAAAGAAAGATTTAAAAAACAAAATTACAACTAGCAAATTTAACAACGACAGCCAACTTACCGCATATTTTACGTTGATAAACAGAATTGGCTCTGCGTTAGTGAATTTAGGAAATCTTAATTCACGTTTAACTCCCCCGAACTTGTTTGAAATTCTATATATTTTCTGAAAGGTTTGCCAATTGTATTCTGTACTGTTTGCTCGATTTTTGTGCCTCGTTAGGCCCAACATACGATAAACCAAATATAAACTAATAGATAATACATTGATTGGTGCAAAATAAAATCAAGCAGAAACAATACTCTCCACCGAAAAAAAAAATCCAACTGTAACCGTATTTTGTCCAGCAATAATCCTAGTAGCATTGAGTAAAATTGGTATAATACATTCGGTTGGAGATAATTATGATTTCTAAGCTACTCTAGACCTCTAAAAAATGAGAGACTGTATGCTGTTGTGAAAGAGAACCGGTGGTTATGCGAATCAAATGTAATCTCATCAAATTGTATTAAGGTATTTTAACATAGACAGTTAAACCTAAGAAGGAGGACGCAACACGGAAAGTACACGATTTTGCTAGAAAAAACTTGAAAATGATGGATGCGTTTACCACCCCCGGAAAAGTTTTCAAATCTTACGCCATAAAGATTTGGTAAAGATAAAAAAAACAACCCATTAAATAACCCCCCTCGATGGCCTGGATTTTGAAGGTGTCTATTTCGTATCATTGCATGTTTTTTTTCGAAACATGTTTGGTAAGCGTGCTTGAATAAACGAGGACAACATTTTTAAAGCATCAAAGTCGAACAATTGTACAAAATAAAGCTTGTAAGGAGAGAAGTTCGTAGCAGGCTCTAATGAAATCTAACACACTGCACACATGGTTTGGCTCCCCGGTGGAATCAATTTATCACAAGATCTCCAACAGACGCTCTGCTCGCACAGCATAATGTACAACGAACGAATTAAGAATCAGCAAAACATCCGCACCAAACTCGTTGGATCATGCTCGGGCCGATCTGATTAATTTCGGGGGAAAAAAAATACCTAACAGCAATCAAAAGATGTGTGTTATTTTCGCCGGATCCGCCGTACGGCAGCAGTACCGGCTGAAGGTGATTGCATTAGGAGATAGAACGCTGTTTAATCATGAACCTCGTACAGTGCTGCCTGGTACGAAGGCGTGCGAGGCTTATTTTTTTGTTACAATCAACCAACATCAAATGAAAAGCACCTCTTCGCCAGGAAATGAAGGTAATGGAGGTGTAGGATGCGATGTGTCTTCTTAAGGAGACGAGATGAAAGCCGTATTATGTCACCACGTGGCCAGAGCTGCGACTGCTCGAGGTTAATTTTTACACCTTTCTGCTCCCGCCGCTTTTGAAACCGGCGCTACCACAAACTAGACGACGCCTTGCTAATGGTGTTCCGATTACTGCCACTCCAAGAAGCAGGCTCGGTGTGGTGGGAAAATACGTAAGAAAGTAGCAGTAGCAACCGTTCACATACAACCCTACAGGGACACCTGATAAGCCCACCAGAGAGAACCTGGCCGGCTGGTTGACGTAGTGTTGCCCCGTGGGGTTATCGCTCGTGTGATGTTTCCTTTCAGTCGAGAAACGCCCAACGGTACGTTCGTCCGGTCGTGTGGGCTCGATGAAGTGCGATTTTTCCCACCTCCACACCCCAGGTCGTGGCGATCCTCTTCGTCCTTCGTCCTTTTCTGGAACCTGCTCGGAGCGCTTGTCTTTTCGACCCAGTTCCCAGTGATCTCTTTGTTTGGTCGTGTGTGGTTCACAGCCGGCGGCCGGGGAAGGTACGTTGCTTTTCCGACTGCTTGATTTCCCGCGTGGCTGTTCCCAGCATCAACCGGCGCGGTGCTATTCGAGCTCTTGGCCCTTGTGGTTGGCCGGACGGGGTCAGCGCTAGGAAATCTCAAACGAAGGGCGAAACACAAAAACCATCAAGCCGGGTGTTTTGCCGCTTTTTTTCCTTCTTTCGGTGCGATTTCTTCCATTTATTTTGGGGAGCTGTTTTTTTACTGGTTTTTTATACGTTCGCCGCCCAGCCCAAGGTGAAGGTGAAGAGCACTTCAAGCGGCCGCGGGGTGAACGCGCGCGCGCGCTCGCGAAATCAACAGCGAGAAAACGGCGCTCAAAACAACTGCCAAATCAATCAATCCTACGGCACTGGAGGGGTTGGTGGCCCTGGGGTCGGTGTTGATGGCGGCCGAGAAGAACGTTTGCTGAAAAGTTTTCCAACAACAGTGGCAAAAAAAAACAATACGAAACCAACAAACGGGGCAAAACAACAACATTACCGTCCGAGACGAGGGAAACAAATCGCGTGTAAAGAATGGCATGGAAGCGAGAGAGAGAGAGAGAAAAATGAAGAAATGCCAACCAGAAATAAGTTTCGTGTTCCCATCCCTTTCCGCGCGTGGCTTCAGCCGGCGCAGTTTGTCCAGTTGCCCCAGAGGGGCAACAAAAAATCAACCGAAAGTGCTATATCGAACACACATCAGTAACGCATAACGCTACGTGCGTGTATGACCAGCGCGAAACGTCGAACGCGCTCGGTCAGCATCGAAGCAATGTGGCGTCGGCTGTCACTTCCGTCGTCGCGTAGCCTGTGAGAAGGGGGACGGCGACTCGTTTGGAGCGTCATTGGAGCACATTACAAGATTCGTTCCGGCCGTCAGGCCCAGTTCGAGCGCTTTGGGAGTTGCGGCTACGACTTCCGTGCGTTGCTCCGCCGTTGCGAAAAGTGAAACGAGTCGCCCTCTGGGCGTCGTGATGGGTTGTGGTCAGCAGCGATAGTGATAGTAGTAGTAGTAGCAGAGTAGGAAGTAGTAGCTGTACCACGTGCTTGATCGACGAATTGCTCCGTACGTCGATTCCGTCGAGTGTCATCCGATCGACATCAGATGTTGGCATATCGCGGAGTGACACCTAGGTTGAATTGCTTGCGAATTACAGACGACGAGCATGTTGAGCTCATTTCCAGGTGGCCCTACGCTGGTTTTGCCCGATGAGAATCCGCAAGCTGTTCCAACAAGAAGCAATCCACCAGCACTAGACCCTTGGGCCGAGAATCGTTTATTTATTTACCCACCACCGCCTTTTTTTGCTGACCACTTGAACAAACTTCCATCGCCGCGTTTAAGGTGAATTTCTTTAGGAAACAATTTGTAGCGTTCAATTATGGGTTTTTTTTTCTCATTTAATTTTTTGTTTTTGTTATCATGTCCAGTACATTACAATGCCAAACTAATGGTAATTGTGGCCGAGCGGCAAAACATCACTAGACCCGAGCTCCGCAAGGTATCGTCCAGCTCCAAGGGAGAAGCTTTATTCACAAAAACCGCCATGTTTTTCTGCAAAACGAAATCACGAACATTGTTGTGCTTCGGTGTGTTCGGGCAAGTCCAAGCAAAGCGGCCAGTTCGCCGATCCGTTCAATCTAATTTGCATTTGGGAGTTTTTATATGTTGCGAGACGAACAACCGACAGTTGTAAAAATATTGTACATCGCAAAGCAAAACAAAAAACCAGGATAATCATCTTTCTTTCAGCGATCGCTTGTCAGAATAAAATTAACACAACTATTATTTCGTCTTGGGTAGAACGAAATGTAATGATGAATTGTGACTTGTAAAAAGATTGGAGTTAGAACATAGAAGCAATCATATATTTGGTACGTTCAAGGGAACTTCAATCGGTAAGTTTGAAAGTTAGAGATCATTACAGATGTTGCGCTTGTGATAGTGACGTAAACATGAAAAAGTAAATACATATTGTGTCGGGTTTGTTAAAAGCCAACATCGTTGAGGGAGCTTCGACTTGTCTTTTGATAACTATGTTTTACCACAAATTGAGGCTGTTTTCACAAGCACTGTCGAACTGGGTATAGGGAGTACTTTCAATAAGAATAAAAATATAAGAGAATAAAAATCAAAATAAATATATACTCTACCATTCCTATTTCTTCATAGCTTCATAGGATTGCTTCATTCATGGGATAGATTTTTCGATGATTTGAAACAGATTTATGGCATTATATAAAATAAAAGGACTTCAAATTTGTGATTTTTTTTCCCCATTTCCCCATACATACAGAACATATCAATATTGTACTACTATATTATTATTTGTCATAACATTTTTAAATAAGCAACACTGGAATAATCAACCTGCCAGTCATAGGTTAGCATTAGTTCACATTTTTTGAGAATACAGTTCCATCCACTTCTCAAATAGTTTTGACCAACGAGCCGTGTCGAGCTTTCCATCGCAGCAAACTATTGAGTACGGTAGCATGGATAATGTCGGAAATACTAAGCACATGAGACGTTGTGGTCAATACCACTTTCATCCGGCCCGAGAAACTATTAGCATCGTAGTTACACTTCGCCGCATATGCTCTCGGCCAACCAATCCCACTAGAAGATGCACTGAACACTCTGAGGCAAAACTTTTAACTCATCTTATTCGATTTCACTCCATTGAATCCTGCCTATCCTGCGTGCCGAAGGGAGGTTGGTTGGTTGAAAATAAAGCCAAAGCTTCCGGGACACCAACTACTTTGCTCACCCATGGGCACACCTTGCCCGGGTGCGGATGTGGTGAAGGATTTATGAGACGGTACGACCTGTTTCGTACCGCTTTCAACCGAGACCGGAAATAGGAAAATCCATTTTCCGTTCATTGTGAATACGGTGGTGCTGCGGTTGGGCAGCCCAGAGAAGGCTAGAACGCTGGTGTAATATCAGCACTTTAGGATGCTTAAGAATCCGCAAACATTTGGAGCAGAGCATAGTTAAATACCTTGTTGAGAGACCTATACCTTGTACAGAGAGGAAACATCTTTTAAAATGGGGTTTTCTGACTAGTTCATTCAATGTTTTTATAATTATTAATAGAAATATGTTTTAACATAAAACTTTGGATTTTGCGAAAGACTAACATACTATTTAGAATAATAAAATTAGATTATGTTCTATAAATTTTTTACCTGATTGATTCGCAATAAAAGCTGATTTTTCATTTTGACGGATTACTTTTTAATCAAATATTTCCGGGAATTGCTGCTTTGCTTACAGCTTCTACAAAATAAATCCTCAAGCTAATTTTAAATCTTTCAACGAGAAAAGTGTCCCTTCCTTCCAGCAGGCAGCAAGGATTGGCCACGATAGCTTTTCAAATGGAAGACTTGATTGTACAGGGATGTGCAGGGTCCGCCTTATGTCTGCCATCCTTCCGTTCCGGTGTGCTTGGTGGACGGATTTACATCCAATGGACGGCACCACACGGTGAGGTGTCGTAATAACGTTCCATTAAATGATGCTCATAATCCGTCTGGATTGTGCTTATGAAAAGCAAGCACCTCCTTCACGGGAGCTGTCGGGCCTGTCATAACCACAACCAAGCCAACAGATCGATTCACGGCTGTGTCGTGGTGTGCACGCCTGTGTGCGGTGAACAACTACGGAGTCGGTGAGCGGCTCGACAAGTTCTCGTCGCCATCGGTGAAAGATGGATTCGGGCTTCGGCTTGTGACTTCGCCAGGCGGATGATTGATGAAGGAAACGGAAACATGGCCAGATGAGTACGGACATGGGACGGTAATAAGCTTTCCGGATTGTGGCCCGGGAGCCGCTCTAGATACTGCCATACATGGTTCCATTCATGGACATGTCCTGTCCAGCTCATCCTGCCCACGTTTTGGGGGAAACCGGGTGCTGAACTTTCGAATCGCTCGCTCTTGTTGTTTATTTATTTTTATGTTGGCTCACTTCCACAGGCAACTTCTTTTCGCACGTCCCGGAAGAAGCCTCTGGTGGACACACAAGGCGAGTAAATAGATGCGTGATGGGAGTCAACAGACTGCTTGACACATAATCCTATAAATCATATGCTTCAGTTTTCACTTAACCGTCATCCAAGATGACCGATGAGAGCATTGTGGGATCGGCTACAACTACTAAATTGCAGAAGGACTATATTTTGAAAGAACCTCGCCGATATGGGATATCTCATTGCCTTTTCAAGAGCTCATATCGTTCCGGAAACCAGCAGTGGTTTTATATCGACAATATTTCGGTATATATATACCTTGATATTGACTTATTTTCAAGCACAATGGACATTTTAACCATTCTACAATAGATTGTTTCAAACTGTTTTATGATGACCATCCAACAAACAAACATATTTTAAAGAACAATTTTCTATTCAAACCATCGTAAACACTCTGGAAGTTATGTCCATCGTACTCTATTCCGCAACATTACCCATCATCACGTAGAGATAGGATGAAAGCAAAATGTTGCTAAGAGTAAAGTTATCGTGAGAGGAATGTCATAAAATTTAATTTACGAAGTCCAAGTTGTTTGCTCTGTTTATGTTGGATGAAATTTATTTCAAAACATGTATAGCTGCTTTGTGTTTTCGGCGAAGTACATAAAACATAAGGATGTGATGTCCAACATGGTGATCCCAGAGCTACATTTATGCTTAGTCCAGCGAAAGATGAATAATCAAATATTTTAATAATCAACCGCCTTAGAGCGGAGAAATTCTTGGATTTCTTATCGTGTGCATGCTGCTGAATTTGCAAAAAATGCGACAGAATGTGATCTTAAGCAGCTTGATTAATTTTAAAACCTCTTTATAGATATGATTACTATTGAAATGTTCCAAACTACATCAGGCAGCCGTACATTTTTATCTTGGTAGAGTGGGACAATGAATTCCCCTGCAAATTGATATTGCGTCAGAAAGGCAAAAAGTAAATACAAGTCAACAAATGTTCTAGTATTTTCAAAACTTGAAATAACTTAAATAGGACATTACATTTTTCGAATGGCAGAAATTTGGCATAACTGTTAAGTTTAAAATAGCTCGAAGTTTCAGAAATGTGTTACTATTTGCATAGCCTGTAATGAACACTTTGTTAAAAACACTAAGGCCAGAATTGAAACCCAGAAGTGTTTCTTAAACCTTAAGCAAAGTTTAACTGAGTGAAACTGGACAAGATTATGAAAAGATGATTGTTGTAAAAGTTTCCTGCGAAACTTAATATCACTCAACGTATACAAATTTCTATGTGATTCAAAAAGGTAAGTTATTTAAGAATGGTTTAATTTCGGTGAATTGTATAAAGTTCACTGGAAATACTAATTGAATATGCCGATGAAAATGGTTTTCCACTAGGTTGCACGTGAAATTTTAGAAAAAGTAAAATCAACTTGCAATGCATTGTGTATCCCACGGTTTGGTTGTACTGTAACCAAGTATAAATGACTTAATAATGTTGCGTTCTGTCAAACCACAGAGTGTTTCATAATATGCATGCGGAACCATTCGTTCTGCATCAGGGAATTGGTCTGGTTTTTTAATCTAAATCGGTAGGTTAAAATTTAATCAAGCAGCTCGGTGGTCTCGTTATGACGCTCGATAACATTAGTCGGAATTTCCTTTTTCCGTTCGCGTTTAGCTTCCCAGCGTGAGGATGCTGCAGCCGGATTCTGACGAATGGATGAAAAGTTATTTCATTTTTGTAATCAGTACTTCCATCCTCAACCGTGATGAAACTAACGACCGTTTTGATCCGTGTTTTTTCTTCCTCTTTGTGTGGCTTTTCTTCGCACCCTGAAGGCTGTCGAAGTGAATATGATAAATGTACCGACTCGGCACAAATCTAAAATACTCCCGCGCAATAATACTTTTTTTTTTTCGTGAGTGTGAACAATTTTGCTGTGCGTTTGTATGGCGCGCCTTTCCAGGCGTAAAGCTCTCAATTTGCTCCAACGTTCTTTCCGTCATCATCATCATCACCATCATCACCATCATCATTCTCATCGTACCGATCGGGGTCCCATCAGGCGACCGATACTCCCAGTCCGGGGGAAGTTGAAACAAACCGCAAGAGCCACAGTTTTCTAATAGATAGAAAATGAAGATATAACTCAATTTTCGTCATCCGCAACGGATATCAGCGCGTGGGGAAAATTTGCCGGCATGAAAGGAAAAAATAAACCCCCCGCAACACCCGGGTGGGCGTGGATGTGTGTGTGTGTGTGAGAGAGGGCATTTGGAAAGGGGGCACCAGCATGTTTCTATATTCGGAACCGGAAAGCGGATAGGCGTCGAAGCGGATGCGATGGAATGGCACCTACACAGTTTTTCCTTCCCAGGCGGCGAACCTTCCACCAGCCGTTCCGCTCCGCGGGCGTGCGGCCGATAATCGATGTATTTGTCCAGCGGTGTCGCGCCACTTGCTTCAGTCTACTTGTTTACCTTTCCATTTATATTCGCCTCGTTTCCTTAACTTCATTTAGTATCCCTCAGGGCACCGGTTCTCTTCCGTTTTGGAACCTATTTTTATGCCTTTGGCGCTTTCGCGCTCATTTGTCCACCGGTTTGCTGGAGCCTCATCCTTTCAACGGCTGCCGGAAGGCAAGTCGCTGGCTCGGTCCAGCGAAATGGTTTGCGAAAGGAAGGAACCAGCGAGCGTGAAGAGAAGTTGTTGCCGCCGGAGCAAAGTGGAGGGCAAAGTGGAGCACGCAAATGGCACGAGAAATGGAAAATTATGCTACGCCTGCATGCAGACACTTTAATTTGATAGGATCATCGTCCAGGCACAGGTCGGACGGTTGCCTCCCGGCATAAATTGAGCCCGAGCGGCCTCTGGTGGCACGTATATTTTTAATAAATGCTGCGGTTGTTTCGCTGGCGGGCCGAACGAAAGAAACCGGCAAAAACTTCCATTCTTGTGAGGAATGCGAAGGGGGCAGGCTCCACGTAGCTCCGAGGTTTGTGCTGTATCGGAAGTTTAGGTTTTTTGTGTGTGTGTGTGTTGGTTTTTCGATTCGCTGATTGAATCAGATAAATCGATGGCAATCGGTGGTCGGTATGCTGGGGCCGAACATAAATGATGCTTTTAGTGGACCGGCGCACCCATTAACCGATGGCCGTTGACCCACCCCAAGGACTGGGAAACATCCCGTCGAGACCATTTTTTCCCCGTTTTTTCCCGCCCCACGATGCAAATCCCGGGAGGCAAAAACAACCGGTCCGGAGGTCCGGAAGCACGGCGTGCAGCGATCCATTACGCACAACTAAATGGAAGTGCAAAAGTTTCACATCTGGCGCTCCTCCTTTAACCGGATGCCGTAAGGCTCATCCGGATACCGTCGGGGATGCAGGATGCCGGCTAACCTTCCAGCCCCCCGTTCGGGTGGTGGTTTCCCGCCTCGATGATCGAGTTACGGGTTCGGTCAACTAGTCCATTAGTCGGAATCTGGCAGGTCGGGACTAGATTTGGGCTGTCCATTTGGCTGTCGTCTGCCTCGTTCGGGTGGCGAGGACGTACGGCCGTTACTGCACGGTGGATAAAGTGTTTAACTGTGACCGTCACTGTGGGCAGGACGACGGAGGGGATCGGGTTCGTAAATAATTTTACTTGATTGCATCGGATCTCCCGGTTAAACGGCGTACGATTTCGTGTGGGCAAACGTGTCATAACAACCGCTGTCGGGCTAGATCCCTTACCCCGATCCCATCTCAAGGGGAGGGAAAGTTGAGTGCGAGGGAGGGGGGAATAAGGCCAAAAAGTTCTCTTTCGAAGGACCTGTGGGAGGATCACGTGTAGAAATGCAGTTCGTTATAACTGACGGTAAGCGAATCGTTCTTCCATTCGAATCGACCCATTTTTCCAACCCGTTCCAACAGTTGTGCGTTTGTGAATGTGTGTGTGTGTGTATGTGTGTGGAAGATTGCCAGCGATATAACAATCGAGTTTTCCGAAAATCCACCGTAGGCACCGGGGAGTACTCAAAGCGTCGGCCCCCGAAAACCGTACACCCTAATGATGGTAATCGGAATAGTTTTTCGCCTCGCAACGTAACGACCCGGACACGGAAATGGCACCGGGTTCACTGACTGCTCTCATCTGTTTCCCGATCCCGGACACCCGAAAATGTCCGCTCGTAAACGCGACACACACGCACACACACACACACACACATGTATTTGTGTCCCCATTGCCGCATCCGCTGAAGTGTCATCAATTTCCGGAGCGTTCATCTTTCCCCCCTATTTGGATGTCGCCTCATACAGTGGCTCGATCGGTGCGTACTATATATCCCATATATTGACAGTCGTAACGTTTAATGGCAGCGAAACGGAATCGAATCGAAACGTGTAATAAGCGTGAACCGTTTCTAGTGTCTCGCCATTTCAGTTTTTTTTTTACGCACCTCTTCATGAAGTGTGGAATATGATGCGAATGAAGTGGGTTTTCGTCTTCTGCCAGCGGTGTGGGCATGGGAGGCAGGTAAGGCTGGGAAGGCGACAGATTGATGAGGGTGCATCGTAAATAATTATAACAGTCAGCACCGTCCTCCGGTGGCTACAAAAAGGTCCCCAAACGGGATGGCATGCGATATGCAAACGCGCTCGTTTCGACCGTTTGTTATGACACGGCGCACTTTTCCCCCACGTCGAGCGGATCAGCGGAAATTTTTAATTTTATTTATTATTCCGTGGAAGCTGACGACTCGCGCCTACTGTCGCACACATTTTCTGTTACGAGAAGCTCAAGCGATATGATTATAAATTGTAAACTTGAGCTGTTCATCACCCCAAGCAGAGTTTCGATTGCGATAATGGTCCATTTTGTTCTTTCCCCGTTTGTACGGGCATGTGTCGGTTGAAACCGTGGCTTTACCGCATGCTTTATGGAGCATTAGCGGTATCGGAACACACTTTACAAACAATTCGATATTACAACATTCCAGAACGGTTGCTTTTTCGCATTTACACCAGTTGCAGGATGCTGCAAGTCAGGAACAAACAATTGGAATTATAAATCCCTGCACTCATCGCTAGTGAGTGCCACAGTAGCGATCTCACAGTGCGCTTCGGGACACTCAAAACCGATGTCGAAAAGAGTGCTCGTCTGATGAAGCGAGTGTCTACTGAGGAAAGGTTGTGTGTGCGATCGCATAGTAATCGATGAAGACGCGTTTTGCTTGCCTAGAATTCGAACGAAAATCGTGCTAAACTAAGCACAGCGATTTGTTGCCACATACCAAAAGGCAAATGGAGCCGGCTGAGTTTTATCATCTTCCGAAAGAAAAGCATTCATTGAAGGAATTGCATTATGCTAGAAAAGTTTTCTGTACTATCAATGGCAGTCATAATGCTGCGAGTATTTTAAAATAAATCTAGTCACGTGCGTGGTTTGGCATACGGTTCAAAACTATCCGCATTTGTTTGGATGCGAGCTGCATGAAAAACGACTGACCTTTTCAGCTGACCGAAACCGAACCCAGGAACATTCATTTATCAGCAAACATTCCATACTAGCGACCGTACCAAACACTCTTGGCATATGATTGAATTCAATACGACCCGTTGGTGAGGTTCTGGTTTATTTTTCTCCCAATGCCAGGATCCCACAATGTATGGTATTCGAAGTGTCACGCCGCTCGAAGGCTGGCTACCCACGAGCACTGGTTCACAACTGGGGCAGATAAGAAATTCATGAAACTCATTAAAACCCTATTTTAACCACAACCTAGCCGAGGTTGGGCTTGCAAACAACCTCCTCCACTTCTCGTTTCTTTGCCATGCGATCGACGGATGCATCTGCTGTTGCATCTGGGATGTGTCCCGCTTTGCAGGAAACTACCAGGCTCCTTCCGGCTTCCCGACACACGATACACCTACAACGCCACCGGCACCAGCAACATCTTTCCCGGTGCCCAGTTTTTCACATTCGCAGCGCGCTTCAACATCGATCTTCTTTTTACGCCATTTCCCTTTCGACTTACCGTGCGGATCGATGAGGCCTCGGCAGGATGCCGAAGGGGCGAAGGTCAACTCTTTTTCTGCTGTGCCACCAACGCGACCGTAACGATGGCGACGAGACTCGAGTGGACTGGCATCGAGAAGCGTGTGCGGGAAGCGCCTGAGCATAGTGCTGGTCGCTTAATCAATATAGGTCCGTGCCGGAGCAAACCGTCAGGATATTTGCAAGCCCATTAGTTTTCCGACAACGTTTCGAACCTACATTTCGTTGAGGCGCCTTTAAAGTTGCCTTTTTTGCTTTACTTTACGTGCCAAATGTTTGAAACAATTATAAAAATTCCAAAAAGGTAGGAAAAGCTAAAGCACTATTTCAATATTACTTTTTAGCACATAACATACAACATATTACTTTTTAAATTTATCCATATTTATGCAACATTTACAATCAACGAATTCTGAAATATGTTTTAAAAAATTCGTTTGAAAATTCTTTCGTCGTTTTTTGACATATTGCAGTCGTTTTTTGACATATATTTCTTTTAATCTTTGTTGCATATTTTAAATATCAAATAATACTATATAATAATATAAAATGTGTTTTCAAAACCCATATTTACCACATAAGTAAAATACGATAAAAATGATAATAATACCCCACGCACAAACTGAGAGAGAGTTAATTGGGCCATCCCAAAGTTAATAAATAAGATAGCCCTAAGTTAAGGTGAAAATAACACCGAGACAAATTTCATCAGTTTGGCGATCGATTCTGTGCCAAGTATGATGTATAATTGCGTTTGAGGAATAATTTAATTGTATAACCATCAATCATAGAAAATATGAATCCATTGATACGTTTTTTACAAACCGAAAACAAAATTCTTTCAAAGGTTTCATTTTTACTATATACAACGACGAAGCGACGGGTATGTTGAAAAAGCGAAGATGAAGTCACCTTTGCAGACATTTCAGCTTTAAACTCAACCTAGTGACACCAAACTTAACGCATCGATGGCACGAGCAGTAAACAAACACTTTCCCGAAGCGCTGGAACACACCTGGCACGCCGTATCAGCTGTGGATAAATATTTTCCATTCCGCGCTGTCAAGAGCTGTTTGACTAAATACGCGTTTGACACTTAGCCCCGTGGCGTCAAGTGGCGAAGATAATGTGGCTGGCTGTGTGCGCTGTTAAGCGGTTTCCGTGGTCGCCAACGAAGAAGCTGCAAAAAGCGCAGCCACCATGGGACGACGAAATTGGCACAAACACATTGTCATTGCAGGACCCCGGGTGGCCCACGACAAGCGACGAAGGCACGATGAATAATTTATCAATTTTCCCGCGGATGAGGATGAGTCAGCCCAACCCCACGCCGAAATCACTTATTCAACCGAGCCCGAGAAGGCGGGCATAAACAAAGGGCAAACCCTGTCAACTCGCTTATTAAGTTAACTGTCGCGGTGTTCACAGATTTGGGTAATGTTTTACCGGCGTATATGTCACACTGTAAACGAAAATCAGCTGGGAAAACAACGGATATCTTCACCGTCAAACTCTTCCCAATGAAAATCGCTCACTTGAACGCACCGGAAACACTTCAACGCCAAACGGAAGTAGATTAATGGTAATTATTTCTACACGAAAAGGCTTAAAGGCGATGAGCGGAGTAAAGCGTTTCGACATTTGAGTGGAAAAGCGTCGGAAAGATTTATACCAGGACTACGATAAACCGATCAGACCGAAGTACGATAAACCTGATATCTGTAACCTGCGCTAGAGCGTAGCTGATAGTATTATGTTCGGACGGTAAAATAATTAACTCAAGCACCAGCATCGGATGAAGTACTGATCTAGTCCCGAGTGTTGGATTTACTTGGGAAGATTATTATTTTTAAACAATCTTGCAAATACACGTAAGCATCGCGTAGAATGCAAAAAACGATGGTCCTCTGCTAACAAAAGGGCGGCTTACGCTTAGCGTTAACCCTTGACCGGGAAAATCCTTTTCATATTTACGAGTTCCACTAGGCCAGGGATTTTCGGAGCAGCACTGGTCTACAGGATGTTCGTTTTCATTGTTCGTTTTTGATGTTTTCCATTCTTTCCTGCGCGTTCACGCTTATCTGTGAGAGTATCTATTACCAGTTTTCTTCCCGCCCAACCTGGCTTCCATTCAACTTTGTGATAACTTTGTAAAATCTTTCCCGGTCCAGCACGAGGCTGGCGTAGTTTATTTGGCGCCACGTTTAGACGTACCCGGTAAACGAAACCTGAGTCAACCCATGGCTCGACGTCCTGTTGGTGTTGCAAAAAAAAAGAGTCCTACCAACTTTAAGAGCTTATTTGCTTTGCTTCCTGAACCTTTCATGCTTATGAAATGATGAGAAAACCAAAAAAAAAATTCATTTTCTGGCACACGATCAAAAGCCATCGCAGGGAAGTTAATTAACAATGGAAGAATGTATCCACTTACGTAAACGAGGAAATAAATTCACCACGATATAATAATTTGGTTCTGTTTTGTTTCAACTTTAGGAGGGGGGTCCTTTACAAACTTATGTTTCAAGTTCAGCTATTGACTCGTTGCAAGGATGCTAACCGTCCTTTATTGCAAGTGTGCAAGGGTTCCTAATGAGTTTTCTAAGTTAGCGAACCGTAAAGGGCAGGAAATTGGCAACTACACTCCACAAGCGTCATTGCCTTTGGTTCAAAATGAACACTTTTCACCAGTTATACAACACTCCAACCCACGCAGCGATGGTTACGTGTTACATAAAATAGTAACAATTTTGCACACCGGCAGCATAGCACTTTGCACTTTTCCAGTGAATTAAAGCTTTTACCTTCTTGCAACGGTCTGAGATATTAGCCCCGATTGAAACGTGTGAGGGAAAAAGAACCTTGCGGAAAAGGAAAGCAATCACAAGAAATTTAGTTTACGTTCAAAGTAGTTCAAGTCCACAAGTGAGGCATTTTCATCCGTGAATGGTGGGTGCGTTGAGGAGGGAAAGTGATGCCAGCTGCCGTTGTATGTTGCGTAGGTGAGTTTTTCCCATCCGAGCGGAAGGCAGGGAAGGAGGAGAAGTGCGAACACTAACATTGTCCCGACAATTATTTTCAAACATGGCCCCAACTCCTCGAAGTTCAAAGCGAAACGAGCGCCAGAATGTAATGGAACGGAACGACGGAGCCGACGGTCGTCACTGCAAAGCTGGAGTTTCCTTTTTCCCTTGTGTCCACAACACAAACACTCACACACACACACACACACACGCCACGTTTCGGTTGGGATGGATTTTCTTTTATTTTTTTTTCTCCTCTCCGCCCGACCAGCTCGCAAATAAACAAACAAACAAACAAATATCCAAACAAACCATCGTGTTTTTTTCCCACCACACAGTCCGTCCTCCGGTTTTTGCACCGGTTGGAAACTGGTGGGAAAGAACTGGGTAGAAAAAGTGCTACCATTTCCATACTTCCGCCTGCCCCAGTTCGTGGCCCTGTCACGTCGAGCGTGGTACCAAAAAGTAGTCGAATCGGTAACGGTTGCTGGCCACGCCGGCCATTCATCGTCCGGCAAATTGGCTCATTGAGGAAGGAAAGTTTCCCTACTCGACCAGCTACCATCGTTGCCAGATGGGGCGCGCGAGGCAGAGGGGATGCTTTTATGCCACAAAACTGTTCGTTTGCGTGTGTGCGACGCTGTGTGATGTTATTTTCAAGCACGTGTTTTTGAGCAGCAAAACTCCACATTTGTTTGCCTGCAAACCGTTCGGTAAAGGTCCGGAAAATACACCGGAAAGAATCTCGATAAGAAAATGTAGAACATTCTCGGCTGGTTTTTCCCGCTTACTGATCCATCGTGTGCTAGGCGGGGAGCGGGGGGAAACAATCTGACGGTATTGACGTGATTCAGCTTTCGGAATGGACTTGCCGAATCCATCGTGCTTGTTCCACGTAATGCAACATCTGGCCAATCAATGGACCATTTTGAACCGCCCGTTCAAACGCATTGTTGGTGAAAAAGGAGTTCACTCTATTTTATCATCGTGAGCCGAAGAATTCAAATCCAACTCGTGGTGAAAGTAGAGGACAACAATGATCGATCTCTTTGTATTTCTGATAATGTAATGATATCTCCCTCGTATTTGTCAGCATAAATCTAATTTTGTTCAATCTAAGCAACAACTTAAATTTTGATTTAATGATTGAATGATCAACACAAATGCCTCGTTTTCCAGATCTGATTTGTTTTTGCGCCAACATGTTCAACCAATGGTTTTATTTTCTAAAAGAGCTTTACAGACGAAGGAAAGCTTTAAGGAATAAAGATTTGTTCAGCTGCAGTGCTTTGCAACTTTAAAGCACAGGATAGCACGGTAAACTTTGAAGCTTTCTAATATCCCTTTTCGAATGAGCTTTTCACACAGTCGATGAAATAAAATGGGGCATCGATCAATTAGATTATGGGAAATAAGCCTCCAGCTTTATCCGAAATGTGGAATATATTACTGAAAGTGAAAGCCAACCGAAAAACTATGTTATTAGGAAATTTATGTTCGAACCGAATAATTTTGTCAATACCACGGATCATCGTCAAAATAACTTTAGCATCGCCTCAGAATAGTTGAAAGATTTAGAGCTTAATTTACTGTTATTTACCAGGAGTATTAAGGCAGTGAATATCTATCAGCTTTAACATATTCTAATCGATCAACTTATTTCAAAAGTTGAACACTTCTGGTGATGATGAAGATATCATTAGGCTATACAATAATTTCACAGATTTTCACTTCTCTTTATTTTGGATTGTTTACAGCATTGTTTTACATACAACTTCTGAATAGCTTGAAAAAATAGATGAAAACTACTTAAATTCAGTGTACAATTGCGACTTCTAAGTGAATTTATGGACATCAAAAGCATGTATTTTGATGGTTGACGCTGCCAGGCTGAAATCAGTCAAAACATTGTTTAGAACAGCATGTTTTTTAAACTAACAAGCTAAGATAATAGTAACAGTAAAATATGATCGTGATGTCCTTTCGCATTGAGCTAATAAAGCTCTTGTTGGAACTCAACTCGTTATTTATTGGTTAAATAAAGTGTTTGATGTGTTCTATTTATTTCTAAGGTAATATTTATTATTTTTAGCTTCATTGCGTTGTAATACTTCATGTTTTAGCTGTTAGTAGTGCTTTTATTTAAAATTTTAGTAGGATTAGTATTAGTAAAATTAAAGGATAGTTGCTAAACAATTATCCTACTGTATCGGGTGTAAAATCGCTATAAAATGTTCACTTGTCAATGAAAAATACTAAAATCTCGATAATCTCCATTTCTTCTACCACTGCTTTCGAAAGCGTCCGTGAAACACTGTTTTTCGTTGTTTAGCTTCCTTATTGCTGGTCTGGCGTTTTCGGCTTCCACTGATAAGATGAACGTGAGCGGATGCAGCGATTTACCAGCGGATCTGTGCCCGGTTCCGAGAACGGCGGGCTCGACTTGAGCCCACGGTTCCGCGACGGCGAGTGACGTCGCCATTCCGGCTCATCCTCTTAAAAACAGTCAAGCACGGACAAAGCAAGGATATCCCAGAAGGTGTCCGGAGCGTGCGAGAGCGGTCGCGGAGATCCCTCTCCTTGGGCAAGCAGCTGGAGAAATAGAGAGAAAGAGAGAGACCAAGAGAAGAGCCATCTGCTATCAGCTGAAGAAGCTCGAGAGTGGTTCGGCTGGCCGGTTCGAGATAAGGGATTGCGAGAGCGTATGGCGCCCTGCATCCTTCCGGGATTGAAGCGAGAGAACGCACCAGCTGTAGTCCTCGGTGGACGCCACGGCGGATCATTATCCTTTCTGCCCTGCACGGTGGCTGCTGTAAGCGGTGGCTGGATCGGTGTGACAGCATTCGAGTTTCAGTTCCTGTGAGCAGCTCGTGCGATACGGACGACCCCGGGGTGCTGTCCAGCGTTTGACCGTCCTGCGAGTGCTGTGTGGTGTTTGTGCCCGAGCTGTGTCCGTGGCTATCCCGTTTCCGGTCCCGGCCACTCTCAGCCCCTCGGCCAGCAGACAGGCCAGGTGAAGGTGATACTGGGTGGCTGCAAGCGCGAGCGCCAAAAGGACGTTCAATTGAATTATCCTATCAGCAGCCTCGCAGTTGTCCATTTGCACGCCGCGCCAACAGTTGGTTCCGAGGGTCTGCTTCCCCTTCCGGGTCACTCCAGGGATAGTGTGCTTGTGCGAGTGTCCGTGTGGTTTGCTGGCGGTCGGTGTATAGGTGAGCCAGCCCTAGACACAGTGTTGTTGTCGAAGATTTCCATCCGACCGGGGGTGTATCGGGGTGAATGAGAAGAAGTGAGTCAGGGGAGCAGTAGGAAAATTTGAAATAGTTTTCCACGCAGCCGTTTTCCACCGAGCGATTTCATTAGCTCGCGTTAAGTGTCCGGTAGTGCTCCAAAGAAATCGCATCCAGTGAGTGTGGAAGTAAGAAAATAAATAGTCACACGTGCGACTGCCACCGTAGGGTCACCCTTTTCCGCCATCCCCTGGGGAAACTTTCTCACCATCCTCGTCACATTTCGAAAAAGGGGATTCCTACAGCGTACTTCCGGAACGAGGTCCATCGAACGTGCAGGAATATACACTGGAAGCCGATTGGAGTTTGCAAGGTGTGTAGAGCGCTACGGTGTCGAGTGATTTCCGTATCATATGAAACTCGTGGACTCGTCCCTCGTCCCGCTTCCCTTGCCCTTCCCCGTGGAAAGCGCTCCGGGTTCGGCATGATTCATGTCTTTCGCCGGCCCTTCCGGGGGAATGCAGTACGTAATTTATGGTTTTACTTTGCAGAAGCGTGATTGTTTCTTCCCGCACCTTGTTTCTGGTGCGGCTTCTGGTCTGGTGTTGGTTTACATGTTGGCCACCAACGTCCAGGGCCCCAACCTCCGCGAACTCTGTTGGAAAAACACACGCGCGCTTTCCACCTCCACTAGCAGCCCGTGTGTGGCGTCTTTGTATGTATGTATGTTTATGTTACGTTCCGTTTATTATGTTCACTTAGCTTAACGAATGGCGAATAGGGTGAAGATGGTCCGCTGGGGCAGCCGTTCCCGCGTCGCTTGCCTCTTCTTTATCCCTTCTCGCCCGAATCTCGCTCTCGGGATTGCATTTTTTCCCACACATTGCAACTTCCACCTCTGGTGGGGTGGTGAAACCAAGCCAGACCAACTCGAAAGGGGTCAATCGGGTCGACAAGTGCATACACTTTCTCTCTCTTTCTCTTTGCTCGCCCGGTGCCCTTTCCTTTCCCTGCCTTTGCTGTGGTAATAGTTTATCACTTCCCACCAGCCCGGTTGATGCCGAAGGTGCGGTGTGCCTTGCCCACCCTAGACAACTTTCACACTAACAGTACCAACACGTCGCTTTTAAACAATGTTGACTGCAGGAAATCTTCTTGTGTAAGTGCATACTTTTAAATATTTTTGGTAAAACATTCCAGCCATAAAGCGCTGGGAATCAGTTATACTGATAATAAAATTACCAAACCAGGTAGAATTTGAGAAAGCGGTTTTTAAAAATAGCTCTTGCATAAATGCAGAGTAAAATATTATAATTTTTACCTTATCAATATTTATTAATTTCAACTTATGGAAGCATCAAAATTAGTACAAAAATAAAGCTTAACAACTAATTTGCGTGTTTCATACCACCGCTTTTTTATTTTGGAATGTAAAATGTGGTTACACGTAAACATTCGGCATGTTATAAATTTTCAATCGGATCACTCGAACTTAAAGCATAAATGTAATAATTACTCACTCAGTAGTTTAAAAAAAGCACTAAACTGTGTACACACAGTTACACACGTATAAATTGTTCTACGTATAGTTAAATTTTTAATAACGATACATTAATAAACCGCCTTTTAATGCGGGAATAACAAATCTAATTTAAATTAATATATGATAAAAATATTAAGGTAAAACGTAAATCAAAAGAAGATTCTGGATTAGACGAGGTATTGAAAAACTTCCAAATCAGTCGACGTCGTTCAATGAAACAAATCATTCATGTCATAAGTACGCATCGGCAGGTTTAGTGTCGAACAACTCGCCAGCAAATAAACATTGTCCATCTCCGAGCAAAATAGGAACGCTAAAGCTCCTGTATCCCCCCCAACTTCTCGTTCCCGTTCCATTAACCCTTACTCCGTTAGTTACTCCGTCATCCTTCCACCCTCAGCCGTAGTCGTAGTAAGTGGTTGTACAGTTCGGAAAAACGGTTGCCCCGCCGACGTTGCGCCACCGGACAAGTGTTATCCCAGCATCACGGTTCAGTTTTCTGGAGTTCACTTGCTACCCGCTATATCTGTCCCGGAAAAAGGATCTGCTCCCGTTCGCCCGTCCCGCCACCTTATATCCTTTTCCGTGTGTCCGTAGGATGAAAACACTGCTTGCAGTTTGAAGCCACCAGCAATGCCGGACGCGGGACGAAGCTCTCTCTCTCTCTCAGGGGAAGGATTTGTTGTTTTGTAACTGTGCGTGCATGTGTGTGTGTGTGTATGTGTGCGTGTGGAAGACAAAAAGTGAAAGAAGGGCATTGAAGGCAGGGTGGAAAACACTTAAAGCGACACAATTTCCATGGAGAAGTCCCGCCAACGCCATATTCGCTCGATCGGAAACCGAAAGCGGACGCCTCGATAAGGCCAGGAAAACTTTGTGTTCGGTGCTCCACGCGGTGCACGGTGAGGAAGATTTTGAGGGCGAGAAGGGTTCACCAGGCCCCGAATGGTCCCCGAGAAGGGTCGAGAAAACCTCCCCCCCCCCCCCACCCCGCGCCAAAGGTTGTTGATCGTCCCGTGTGTGATGGGATGGAAAATATCGACAACGTCGCCGAACAGCTGCTGCTGCTGCGAATGTGTGAGGTAATCGTACGGAGGCGCACTTTAAGCGGGAAGGAAAACAGGAAAACAACCCATCCAAGAGCAAACACATAACAGCGGGGTGACCAAAACAAAGACCGGTCCCTTCCGGGCGATGGTTGGCGAAACCCGAAGCCAAGCGGATGGCCATCATCCCGTTTCTTATCGCCCGGGCAATGAGCCACAAACATACGAGCCGTGTAATGCGTCCGGGATTCGATTTCGTCCTTCGATCGTCCTACTTGTGCCAGCTGGAACCTTCAATGCAGGACCATGGCGGCATCCAAGTTCTCGAGCTGCAAAAGTGTGTGCTCATCGGCGAGCAACAGTTTGATGGAACGTATATCGCGCCGTTACTTGATGTTTTTGTAGTGTGCGAGGACGAGATGTAGAAATACGGTTCTTTGTGCTAAGTGGTGTCGTATTGCGAAGCGATTGATTCCCCTTCTTCGAGGAAACATCATCATTGACCGATTGAACCATATTCAAAATAACCATCAACCTTTGCTTCAACCAGAATGAAGTGTATCGCATGGGAATTATCTCGGTTGAATAATTTCTAGCAACTGTTCCACGGGAAAGGGTACCACTGTTTGAGAGGATTAGTTACGGTTGCCAACCGTTTTGCTTTTAGGTTCAGTGAACCGATTAGGGCTTAGAAGTTTAACATCGAAACATCCAGCATTGGGACAAGATGAGACGTGATGTTTAGATGGCTAAAATGATGACACAGTTTGTTAGCTATCATACCATAAAATGCACAACGTGACCATAGTTTTTGTGGTACTACAGTTATTGGAAGTATTCTGATTTGTTTAAGGATTTGAAAAATTTGGTACAACGGTGCGAAAAGTAACGATTCATAGTTACTTTCATCCAAAATCCTCGTGCCTATACCTATTTTCCTAGTTTTTCTTTTGATTTCGTGATTATATTACTTTATTATATTATTATTTATAATGATCTCTTACATTACTATTAATTGCTGAAAATTGGTTTGGCTTTCGTTTAATTGTTCAAAATTCTTTATTAAGTACGCAACGCAGGGGAAAAATTCTAATTTCCTTACATAACAGAAAATGTATATTCAAGAAAAACTCTGCTTTATTCTTGTTTGTTGAACATTTATGTTGCATAAATGAGTCTGATGCTTTAATATCATTTATTGTGCATAAAAAACATAGCTGAGAAAAACACGTTGACATAAACAAAAATTGTGCTTATTTTATTATGAGGTGGTTTAGCAATCGATTTCATATGTTTTGTCATCATCGTCTCGTGATGCAAATTAATCAAACATAGCAGCAGTGAAAACGAGATATCTAGTATCAAGTTTTAAATTCGTTCAAATAACATCTTTGCTATCTTTGTTGGATCTAAACACATATGTTTTATTCAGCCAATTTGCTTCGCCGTAAATTATATCGTCTACAATTTGTTTTCAATTTTATTACGAATGGTTTTTAATAACCTGTTGATAGTGGTGGAAAAGTGCTGAATCGTTCCAAGAATAAAAATCGATTTAAATTCCTAAACCCTTCAAAGCGACGTCAAACGAAAACCATTCAAAGCAACCCCTCTCAGCCTCACTAAGCGTAGAATAATAAATCACTTCCACACAAATAAAAAAAAACATACTCTGCTCCGCTCGACATTTTCCATCTCATCATCGTGCCATCGGCATCGGCTTGCAGTATGGTCGCTAAAGTTATCCGATTATTTTCTCGGCTAATTGAGCAGCGGTTCACCGAGCAGCCATCTATTTAGTCATCCTAACCAAGCCACGTTCGTTAACATTTGGCCAAACTGCGGTTTCTTAAGGTCACCCAAACACGCCCAACCTTTCGGGCGATATTTAAACGGTCGATTTTGTATGTGTTCCTTTCTTATTCACCACTCGGTTTCTGCCTTTCGCTTTCCCCGTGGAACGTAGGATCGTTGAGGAAAGGCAACTCTTCTTCGGCACTGTCCCAACGCTACCGTACCCGCACTCTAAGCTTCATTTGGAAATATGAAGGAAAAAATCCAAAACAACCTAAAACGCCTTCCTTCGCGAGCGGCGAGTGAAATTGAAAACGGAAATGGTATTTATTTTTGAATTGATTCGCGCAATTTAAACAAACCCACCACTCCTGTACCGAAGCCAACCGAGAGTCGCTCGTACTCCGGGTGCCATCCAGGCCGGGATCCAGGCCGAAGGAAAAAGAAACACAAACGCCCGGGCTGGGAGAGTGTGTGTGCGTTGTTTATGGCCGTGAAATACGCGACAGCATAATACCGGACGGGCACAAACACTCGCGCACACAGCGAAACACAGAGCCACACGTCGGCCGAATGGATAACAGGCGGAAACGTCACGAGAGGCGCGCGTCGAGTCGAGTTGTTATGGGAAATAATTAAATGCAGCCTATCACCCGGCCACCCCGGTGGCCTCGCGTTTTGCCTCACCCCCCTTCCGGACGGGGGTTAAATGGGGAGAGTTATCTAGCGCGCGGGCCAAACGAAACGGGAACGGATGATCGCCGGGCGGAGGAGGGAGGAATTTTATTTGCTGTCACACCCCGGCACGGCTCGGTGCCAAAGCGAAATTGAGATTTCGTGGGTAATCGTTTCGCGATTTCCTTCGCCTTTTGTCCCGGCTTAGGCCGCCACCATTTCCCGGGACTCGCATTCACAGCGTTCGCGTTTGCGAGTGGACCAGCTTGCGGTTTGGCCGATGAGTTCATGGCGTGCGGCCTTGTCGCTTGACTGATGCCCGACCTCAGGCCATTTTCCCGGCCAATCAGCCGGCCCGACGGGGAGCCGTGGTGCCGGTGAGCCGCGGAGTACCCGGGACGAATGCAAAAATGATCGATGGTAGTGGGCCGATGAAACGGGGGCAATTTATCTAGTCGACAACTGTTCCTTTTTTTCTCTGTCCTCTTCTTTCGTTCTCGTTCTCTCTCTCACTGTCTTTTTTATTTTAGTTTGTTTCGCTCAACACCTTACCCCCTCTTCGCCTGGCGACTTTCGTGAACATGATTTATGGTGCCTTTCATCGATGATTTTTCCCCGAACGCTGGGAGCATCTCAGTCACATTGAGGTCGTGTGCGCCGTGTTCTTGTTGGGTCCGGGGCCGGTCGTGTGTGTTGTGGCTGAACACTCTGGGCGAAGCGCTGGAAAGCGCCGACGAGATGCGAGATGACTTAACTAGACGATAATTAACTGGCAAATGATGATATTCATTAGGGGATGATATAAGACGGCTAGCACGCGGGAGAAGGGACGCATTTCGGGGTGGTCCGGGGTGCGGTAGCCGTGTGACATGTGGCCGCAATTGTTGATGACGACAATGAGCGTTATGACACATCGGTTGACATTTCGCCGGTGGCGAATTTGTCCCGCGCAGCGCAATAAAGCAACGCTATCGAGCGTTCGCGTGATGGATGGAGCCGCCTGGTGTTTGACGGTTTGCAGATGGAAATGTTTTCCCTTTTTTGGGCGAAAATATTTGTTCGACAGATTTGACAACGATATTCAGTGCTTGGAGCAACTAATTGAATCATCATACATGATCGTATGGGTGTTGTTGTTTACGTCGTCTTTGATAGCTAAATTAGTCAGAAAGTCAAAGCAGGAATGATATAATATGACAATATATTTACAAATTTATTGAAAGACCGTTTAGTTTCAAAAAAGGTTCGTTAAATAATTCATAAACCGACTCCTCCGTATTGCAGAGAGACGTAAGATATTGCACGCAGTCGAAAAAATTTAAACATGATTTAAAAGCAGAAGTAACACATAACATCACACAAGCTAGATACTTCTGATCTACCGAATTGCATAATTTAAATAGCTAGAGAAGAATGCCGAAATCATAAGCATATTTTCTCAAATTTATACAAATGCATCGTCAACAACACAAGCAGTTTTAAATTTTATTTGAGCAACTTATAGTTTATATTAATTTTTTGGAATGTTTCTTCTGCTGTTGTTTTCTTAACGGTATTCAATTTGCCGTATTCTCAATGTGGTTGAGATTTTTAAATTGATAAGGTGGTACATCCATAACAGTAAAACATAATAGCAAGAACTATCTTACCCTTTATATCAGGGCCCGGCATACAATTGCTAAAAATGGACAGATGCTTACCTCAAATGATGATTTAGTGTTTTCAAAGTAGGTCCCTGTTGAATGGAGTATCAAATTTCTAAATAGTAGTTACATAAAAAGAGGCAAAAGATAAAATATTAGAAACTTTGTTGTACAACTTTTTTACAATTTGCATACTTATTCTCGTTTTTTTTTTTCAACATTTAATAGGAACACCTCGTTCAGCAATTTTAATCTTCTTTTTTGGCAAGAAAACGTTCGTTTTCGTTCAGCAATTTTAATCTTCTTTTTTGGCAAGAAAACAATCTAAATACATTTTGTATGAAGCGGTAAAGTTTTCTTACCTGTCGGACTTTGACGTCCCCTGCTTTAGATCTTTGGTCTTTTCGGTTTATCTCAATAACGATATCAATATTTGCCACAAAGTTTTATGAATGCTCCATAAACCCAGCATCTTCAAACGACCTTCGAACGAAACTCTAGAAAGGTGTACGGATTTGACAACGATGTGTTTCGGCTTCGATATACGATTAAAATAATTAGGCTCGATCGCAGATGTTCACTCAAAATTCAAAAGGCATTTATGAATCCTACGTCCATCGTTCGCTGCAAAGTAATACTCATAATACGGCACAAACACTTCTGAAACCGTTTGATGTTGGAAATGGGTGTAAATGTGTACTAGGACGCCGCAGGAAGATTCCGTTTGCCTAAAAGGCACGCTCCGTATCTGATTTGCTTTTCCGCTTTTCCTTCCACCCGGGTTTTGATGTCGGAACATGGATACTCACGGGAACGGGATAGTGACACCGTGGCGAGGAGGAAACACAAACAAAACCTAACCAACAACCATGCGGCGCTCCGATATTGAAAATCGATTTTGTTGCTCGCAGGCGCTTTGAAGGGCGAGTTCAAGCGGTGACGTGATGTTGTTGTGCACCTTCACACCTCCGAACCGGGTTGGGGGCGGGTTCCAAAACCAAAACCAACTGAGCCACCGTCGTCGATGGGTTTTCGGAGTGATTCGATTCCATCAAACACGCTTCGCTCGCATCAATCTCTGGACGCGACAAATCCATTAAGTCTAGGAACGCGCTCCGAACCGTGGAACGGTGGAAGGCATGCAATTTCCGACGTTCATCTCAATCTCGACGCCCTCGTGCCTGTCAGTAAGTCGATTACATTGTACACAACGTCTCGTTGTACGGTTGGTCGGTCGGATCGGTGCCCGTTTTAATGATGTTTTGCATGTCGATCGAACGGGCGAACCAATCCGAGTAGCCGTTTGGAACCCAGTCTGCCAGACCATTCGGAGTCGTTTGCTGGATTGTGTTTACTTCCAAAGGTTCGAGTGTGCACACCTGTACGGAGTGAATTTTCCTTGCGAGGGAGCTATTTTTAGCGACCAACACCTGTGAAACACACGTTCGCCGTTTCGTTCTGCCCCCAGGACTGGATTGATCCCGTTTCCCAAAGCGGACACGGACCGGGCAAGAGGCGAGCGAGAGAAGAAGCACAATCCCGCAAGATAAACACCTGCCCGCCCGGCGAAGAGAGTGTTTATAAACCCTCCATTCGGCCGCAAAGTTGACAGATTAGCGCTAGTGTTTGGCTAACAAATTCCGAGCGGCACATTAAACTGTCTCGCATTTCAGCGCACCAAAACCCCATCGCAATCAGTCAGTCAGTCAGTCAGTCAGTGCCCACTGTGCGATGTGGCTCATCATTTCTGACAGCTCGAGGAAGCAATCGGTGGGAGTGAAACCGTGCTCACCCCCAAAGTGACGTGTGGCGATGGATAGATCTGGCGTTTTTATCACCACGTAGGAATGCTGCTTCCCTGCGGCCCCCGACCGTCCCCCGACCACTTCACCCAAATCGTTGTGTTTGGGTTTTTTTCCTTTCCCGCTTGCGCTTGGTTTATACTTTCTGGTCGTTGCAATAAAGATGATTCGCCCGACGCGCTACAGTTCACGCCTCGACGTCCATTTTCTCACCTGTTGCGTCCCACCTTCAAGCGCCCTTTCCTCCCTCCCCCCCTCCTCCTCCACCTTTTCGCCAGTGGGAAGAGTATTATAAATTTTCAAGCTGTCAAAACAAAAGAAAATAATGTACTGCCGGGGGTTTGCAGTCTGCCGCCTCCATTACTGCCGTTTGTATTCCGCTCCGCTAATCTGCAACAAACCTAGATACAGAAGCAAAACGAAGAAGATACCGCAGCCGTCGGATGCTGGTTGGAGGTTGGATTTTTGTTGTCTTGTTTTGTTTACAACAGCTTCCGTCCGATCGGGTTTCATGTGAGTTTCGGGATGCCCCTATCTCCGTTTGCTTTCCCATTTCGGCCCCCAAAAGGTGGCGCTGGCGAAACGGAGCAAAACAAAGCGCGCAACATAAACAGAAAAGCCCACCCCAAACTGCCCGGAACCCCTCCCCCCGTGGGGTGAGGCATCATCTCGGTTTTTTCGGGAAAACATGTCTGGTGCTATTTTTAGGCCCGGTTTGCTTGAGATGGAGTTTTTCTTCATTCGCCCCTCTAGCTCCAGTGGTGCATTCCGCACCGCCATGGCACCCTCGCGGCGGGGGCCGTGAAAAACTCGACTCCAAACAGCACCAAACCGGGTTGATGCTTGAGGGCACGGGTCACGGGCCACCGTCGGTCAATGTTTGAACTTTGCCAGTCAGCATTGATAAATTTTATAGACTCGTAAACGTTGAGATGTTGCTTCCTTGCCGTCCGAAACGGGTGGAAGAAGGTCAGCGCCACCGGGAAACCATCGTCGGCGTAATATGGTAGCATTTTTCAAGGGCCGTTTTGTCCGCGGACCCGCTTGAAGAAAGGGGTTGGAAACGCTTCCACTAAATCACCCGATGCCGGTGAAAAGCTGGCGTTCCGCGTGTGGTTGATATGTGTGTGGAAAAGTTTGCGTAATTGCTAGTTCCGATGCTCTGCCTCCGCCCCCGTGGTTTATAAAATGCCGTCAACTCTCCGCAAAAGGTCCCTCGGCACTGGCTTGTAGCGCTCGAAAGAAACAGAAACAGTTTTTCACTTTCCCCAGGGTATGCCTGAGGGTGTCAGTTTGAGGGGTGATTTGACAAGGCAATGTAAGATACAATGTGCTTTGCTTGCCTTTTAATTGAAAGAGAACGTTACTTCCGTTACGTTATATAACACAATGAAGCAACCAGTGTTTAAACCTGCCACGCCCTCTCAGCCCTCCCCAGAGGGGATGGTTTTTCGTAGAACAGGAGCTGGAGGATGGTAAACCATCGATTTAATAAATTCTTGCTGAAGGCATAACAAGCTTTCTTTTCCCTGTGAGATTGTAATAATAGGAAGTAAATATCTGCCAAAACGGCGAGTGGGCTTGGGTTGTTTGAAGTTTTTCTGCCTTTTTGAATTTTCAGAATGTTTCTTATAGCATTCTTTACATAACACTGTTGTGTTTCGTCTCAGATGAGAGGATAGTGAAATGGGAAGCATGTAAATTGTTTTATGATCCATTTTAATAAAATCGGAACGACGTTGCCTCGTGGGTATAACACGATTTCTGAATCTGTTACCAATTTCTATTTTTAAACCTCTTATTATGCTCTCATAGATTTGACCTTCTTAGTGTTTCTTATTGTATTTTACTGTTAGAGAACTGTAATAAGAAAGGGAGTTAGTCTGGTTTTTGAAAAGTTGTCCGGTACTTCCGAGCATCGTTCTTGACTTACAACTTAGTTTTTATTTACAGTAACTTGCTCCGCTGTGAGTTCAATTGAAGTTGCATTCAACCAGATTCTTTTTATCTTTTCTTTTTAGTTTATCTTATTTGTAGAACGAAGATAAGAATAATGATGCCATTAAAAAGATACCATTTAACTTGAATGAATATCAAGTCTTTTTTTCACCTGACATTAAGACGATACATGAAATCATAGTTATTATTTAACTCTAGCTACTATACTAAAACATATTGATATACATCGTAGCTCTACTGTCCTCGTCTGCACTGCGATGAAACATCCATAAGAATAATTAAATTATGCAGAAAAATTAAATGCAACTCTTTCACAATTATTTTTTCATGACGCAGCAAATAAATGAGTGAACCAAGCATAAGGCGAGAAATTAAATCCATACCGTACGGAAAATCAAAATCACATGGCGGCTATCGCACGAAATGCCGACTTTACACACATCAAACGATCCGTGTCCGACCTCCCGACGACATTTCGCATTACTAGACGGCAAAATCGAGCACCCTGCTGGGCTCGTTCACTTTCGGTACATTTGCTGTAAAAACAACGGTTCTGTCCTTTCGCCGCCGTCACAACACTCCGTCCGCCTGCCCGCCTTGACCGTTGGTGAAATGTTACGTCCACCATGGTCAACGCTCGATTACCATCTTCCTAAGCGTGACCGGGACGGAGGAAAAAAAAAATCACCAAGTGAAACAGCATCGGAGAGGTACCTTACGGTGTGGTTTTAGATCCATTTCCACCGACCCTCCACCGAGTGGCCCAATCCCGCCCGCACGGTTCGCCCGAGGCGGAAGTGTTAAGCAAGGGCTCGGAATGTAATCTTGGAGCGCTGCCAAAACGGTCGGCTGAGCCGGCCCATTCCGTACAGGTGTGATATTTTATTCGGTTTCAGTTTCACCGGCCCCTTTCCGTCCGTTACCCGTGGTGTTCGGTTTCTCTTGGCGTCCCATCACCAGTGCGGGATCGGAATGAATTATGAACGAAAAAGTCGGAGCAGCTGATGGATGCACTTTTGGCACGGAGATGCCCTGGCCGTGCCCATCGGACGGTTCAAACATCAACCATCCGACCATCCGGATGAAGCCATCGTCTTTAATTCCAACCAATCGATAATGCCGCAAACGGTGGCATACCGTTCAAATCCAACAGGGAGCAGGTGCATCTCGATCGATTATTTTTATCCTTCGACCGGGAGTGAAATGTCGAACCGACCGATCTCGCCGGGCGCCAATCGTTCAATTTCGTTTAGCCCTCGGTGGGAGGAGATTTTTGCGTTTTATTCTTAATCCGTTGGATGTGTGGTTTTTTTTTTCACTAACTTTCTTCGCCCCAAACGACTCCACCGACGTCATATGTTTACCGAGCGTCAATTGAGCGGCACGTCGTTCACTGTACGGCCGATGATCGCGCGCCACCGGAAGACTCACCCACCACCCAACACGAGCAGCCAACGTGGCGTTTGCGAGTGGTCAAACTTTATAAATATTCGTTCAATCAACCTGTCCCGTGCGCTGCCAAACCGCATGGAAGCGGGGTTTCGCGAGGCGAGGTCGTGTTGTAACGGTGGCCGGTATCAAGTGTCGACGTGTCGAGTGCTCGACTACTTAAGCGCGAGATCGGTGCGACTATACGGTTGAACAATTAGAAGCGCAAACCCGCAAAACCTCCCCGCGTGTTTAGGGGGCCGACGAGCGAACGAGGAAGTTGAGGCTTGGGGTAAGCACACACAGCGAAGACAGTGAGCAGATCGTACAAACAACAACAATGTGACCGGCCTTTGACAGTGTGTTCCGAGCGGGCTTCGGTTTTGCCAATTCACTCCGGCTTCCGGTTTCGCCTGTCCGGAGCGAAACGAGAAGACGACCAGCCAGCCGAAGTCAAGGGCGACTACTCAACTACTTGGCGGTGGAGCCGGATGCAGGCGTGTTGAAGCGTGTTCATTAAGTGCGTCCGCGTCTTGAAACGGTTCGGCCCGTCTTCGGCAACACTTTTGGGGTGGGGAGGGAGAACTCGAGTCGCGCATCCGTCCTAACGAGCTAACCACAGCTACACGACATTCGAATGTCTCGACAGACTCTCTCGAGATGGTTCCGCTGTCATTTGTTTGTTGTCGAACCGCTCGTCGGAGATTTTCGTCTCCGATTTGCTTTCATCAACCATCTCAGACTCCGCTTCCTCCACCGTTCCGTGAGCGACAATGCGCCAAAGGCCGCCGCTTACGCCCGGGCGCTTCCGCTGTTTCTTGTTTTTTTTTCGCGTTTCGCGAACCCCTGGTGCAAGAAACCGGAGGCAGAAGTCGCGGTTTAACCACAACAACCGGTTGCGGCCTGGCGGTGGCGGTTGGCGTAGGGTAATGTTTCAAAAATATCCTACCCCAACATGCCACGGTTCTGGGTGTGCCAAACGGGACCGTGGCGTCGGTTTCCCGCCTTTCGGGGAGTACTATTCCGAACGCGATCGCTTTGATGAAACATCGGTTGCGCACATGATGATACGCCGCCATCGGCTCGGGTTGTGTGATCTGCTCTGCCGGGTGATTTGTTTTTTAAACCCTCTCGACCCTTGTTTTTTTCCGGCTTACTCGAGGGAGCAGAAACAATAATGGGGCCTATCAAAATATTGCTCCGTCTGGGTCGGACCGGTGCAGAATATGGATACGAATGGTGACCGACACGACATTTGATATTTATCTTGGGGATATGCTGTATGAATGCTTCTAGCTGCGAGTTTGAACAAACGTCTAACTGCTGGTTTTTTGTTAATTTGAAAAAAAGGAACATTACCTAGAAAATATATTTTCAATTTGATACAAAAAATTGATAAAATCAAGTGACAAATTGGTATATTATTCGCATTCGTATGACACACAAACTCGTGCATGCATGTTTTGTCAACAAGGACATAATAGACATAAAAACTTGAACGAATGAAATCGTGGTATGATAATTGTATCAGCTCAACAATTCATTCGCATACTAATTGTTTGTGATAAAATGCGAAGCAATTATAATGAAAAGATGGTAACAAAATGGAGTTATTTAACAAGTCCTCGACTGCTATACGAACGTAAGTATAGATGGTCCGTACAAGCCAATGGATCATAATTTTATTTTTAATAACTTAACTTAATTTAAGACACAGTCAGTGGTCGACTGGTCTTTTTCGGGAATAATTTTGTAGTGGTATTTTATGTTGTGAAGTTGTTGTTTAGTTTAAACTATAGGTAAAATATCATAATTTTTAAAAATAACTAATTAGGAACATTTCATTGTTTTTTGAAAGGAAAATTTTGATTGAAATGAAAGATGTAAAGAACAAACATCTTTTTAATTTCTTATTGCGATTGGAAGCCCAGTGTACCAGTAAAAATGAACACTAAAAAACTCAACTTAGCTCAGCTGAAGTTTATGAAGTTGAAGCAAGACGCGCACTTCTATGAATTATGGTTGCAATGGTGAATGCAATTCTTTTACAGTGATTTATTTTACGACAAATCCCGTGATTTATCAAATTGATGAATACATAAGCATTTGTTTAGTTTAAGATTTGTTGCTTATTCTTTGACAGTGGAGGCGCCAAGCTATTTTAACGCTGTCTTCAAAGAGGGATCACGTTTCCCAGGATCACTTCTGTACAACAGCTGGGGGAAAAGAGATCCGCATGAAATGTTCTATTTTCATTGACTCGACCGGCCGTAAGTGGCGTGAGAATCACACGACGCTTTAATAGAGCTATAAAACTCGACCGAATCCGTCTGGCAGTCTGGTTCGGCTAGCGGGCGCATCAACATAAAATGTCCGCCCCCGTTTCGCGTGGACTGCAATTAACGGTCGTCATCATTTCACGGCACCGCAATCGACTGACGGGTAAACAATCGGCCGGTGGACCACACCGCAACTAATAGTTTCCACCGTCGTAAATATTGATTCCATGCACATCCTCCGCGAAGCTCATAAAGCTTGGGCGGAAAATTAACTCCGCGTGCTAAATGAAAATAAAATAAACTCTAATGGCCTTGATGATCGTGAACTAAATTAAATCCCCCAAACTACCCTTGGAAGACTTGGCTACAATCTCCGTGTGGCGCACGGTGTTGTAGGTTGGGATTAAGAAGTGAAAAATGAGTGAAAACAAAAACAATTTGCTTTCGGGTCCTAAATACCCAAACGCTTCCTGGTAACCTATACGATACGACCCTCTAAACGACACACGTTCTGATCGTCGACCAGGGCGAAAAGCTGGCGGGGCGTTGAAATATTCGCTAGAAACGTCATGCTTTCAAATTTATTGCGCGTTTTATTACAATTTCAACCGACGCGCCGGAAAGAGCGTGCGCATCGCTCGAAGGGTGCAATAAATCCTGCACTCCATGCCAATACCGCTCATTCGCTGCGATGGCCGAGGCAAAGCGTTGCAGCGTGTTTGCATTCAACACTCGGTGGGAAAATGCACTTTCACGCCGTGCATCACCGGCGTCGGTTGGCAAGGGTTGGTAAAAATAATAAAAGTAAAAGATTAATAGAATCCGCTCCGAAAGGCACTCTAAAACGTAATCAAAAACCGAGCAAACGGGCTCGTTTGAAAGCGTGAGATTAGTTCTTTTATTTCTGCCCAAGTTCAGCGTTAAAATACACGCTTTTATTGCACAAACCCGGGCGGGGATAATTTTCCCCACCAGCTTTCACCCGGTGGATTAGTTCGGGCGCTTGTATGTAAACAAAATCTTTTTTCTCACTTTTGTTTGATTCGTTGCAATGCAAGTTCCCTTTCGTTGAAAACTGCAGAATGAAAGGATTTTTTTTCTGTACCGTACAACTTTCTTCCGCCAGTCAATATTTATTTGAATCGTGAGATTTAAGCTTACAGAAACTTTACGATGAATACTTAAAGCGACACTAGAATTGAATTCCGTATCGTGCAAATGATTCCATTTGGTGCTCAATCAGTAAACGATGCTTTAAGTCCATTTAATGTTTACTTATAAACTTTCACAACGCCTCGGTAAAAAATCTGGTGATGACATCTACTCTTTTAGGAGATTTGAATCACACTGACCAAACATAACGATGATTTAAATCTTTAACTCACTCTTCTGAGATTTGAAACATGAAGAATGAGTTATTAGCTGTCAGAGAGATTTGAATCCTTAACATGGATATCGTCTTATATCTTCTAGGTCATATTTCTGAATATGACCGGCAAATTGGACTATGATTTGAATGTATGCGGGCACTTGAAAACTACTTCCAAGAACCACAGTTTACAATTTGATGGTAATGTAAAAAAAACAATCCCCATCTTGTCTGCAATAGCGACTATAATTACGAAGTGCAAATTAATCAATCAATCAATCAATCAATAACAGTAAGTTAACAAAAAAAAATAAGAGAAGCAAGTTAATAAATTATGTAAAAAGATTTAAAATGTGTCTACTCACAGCCCCAATAGAATTTTTCCAAACTAACAATTAATGCTTTTCGATGAGAAAATAATGCATTCTTCGTCCATGCGTGCCAATCGTTGGTTTGTTCAATGTTCGTACAGAAATCGTTGCCACTTAAAGTAAAGTGGAATTCTGCATCTACAACTGCAAGTTCTTCTTTCCCACATGACCTTGTACTACCCTTTCGGTTCCGTTTAAAACGCACCTGAAGCACTAGTGCTCGTTCCCAACCGTGGGTATGAAATCGCCGACAATCACTGCGCAAACCGATAACGGAGCAGAGGTTTCTCCGGCAGCTCCTTCGAAAGGTGTCTATAATCCTTCCACTTCAAAATGGTATGGTCGACATTGAAGGGCACTATTCCGAAGGGGAAGGTTGCTCCTTGGTTTCAGGACATCGGTGGTCTACCGCACCGTGCGACATAACTTCCTCAAGGTTACGATGGCGAGCCCATTATGCTGCGCCCCTTGGTGGCATTAGGCTTTGATCAACTGCTTATTAATATTAATAGGATTGGTGCGCGGAAGGTGCTGTTGGGAGATGCGGAAAATGTATCGCATTGAAACCGCACCTTGTGCACTTGATGAATGCAACCTGTCTGTCCTACTAGGCCGCTGGCAAGGTTTTTTCTTCGTCACCATCACCCGATCCAGCATCCGGAGTGGCGTAAAAGACCGTCGAAAGCTACCCTTTTCGATGGCATCGTTTTCAGAAGCTGTGGGCAGGAAAAGTGTACCAAGCCACTTTTATTCCTCCATTTGTGTGTGAGTGTGTGTGTGTAGATTGTGCTGAGTCGTCGACGATGACTGAAGAGATATGTCCACTTGTACTTCGCACCCGTTCAGCCCGAGCTCTTCCCTTCGGCTGGCCGGGACATTTCGGTGGCAAAGTTATCAATGTTCGTTCCTGGCAAATTCCTGCTTCCGCTCGAGTGACGATTGCGTCGAGCTCGACAAACACCTTCCACCCCTGCGCGTACTGTACACAAACACCCCGGTGCATTATGATCCGCATTCATCCGCGTTGCGTCCTCCTCGTCCTTTGCGAACTCAGGCCCGGAACCGGAAGGATCCCGTCGCTTGATTTCGGTTCCTCCGGCTTCGGTGGGGATAAATCCCGCCCGTTCCGTACCGGATGGTAGTGGAAATACATAGAGCAGGAGTAACCAGGATGCATTCATACACACACAGAGACTGAAGGATGTGGTACAGTGGAAAGCAGCGATTATGCGCTTCATTACATATGCATTTATTTTTACGTAACCGAGCTGGCATCCTCGCGTTACCGAGTTCCAGGGCCATTCGTGTGCGCTTCAGTTAGTGTGTTTGCGTGTGTGTGTCTGTGAGTACTCTTTTCAAGTGTTCGAGGAGGTCTGGCCAGCAGGCAATCGCTTACGAATGTGGCCGATCCTGTCTGCGAACGTACGAGCTGGAAGAAAGATATTATCCTCGCGTTTGCACGATGGAAGGTGCGACCCCGATGGCAACAACTCGTGACACATAGCGATTTGCGTATTATTTTATTCCCTCCCCCCCCCCCCCCCCCCTCTGCCTTCCCCCGCCACCTTCAAGACCCATTCTTGCCACTCGTTTAACCTCCGAGTTCACTTTATTTTTCTCATTTTCATTCCCATCGTTCCGCCAGCCCGTCGAAGGTTAAACATCGTAAGGATTCTCCGGAGTGTTGTCAGACGAAGTATGAGCCCTTGCCCGTGAATGGCACTGCGGTCCGCAGGATGTGGCAAATGCCGAAACACATCCTGCATCCTTCACTCTCCGCCCTTCCCCCCCCTTCCCAACGGGACGCGGAATTAATTAAAAGTCTTTTGAAAGTACTTTCGAGAAAAGTAATTATTTCAACATTTGATCAGTATGACCTTCCCGGGGAACCATCGTGCCTTCAGCCTCCCGGGGAACGACTGTTGCGGAAATGTTTTCAACCTCGCACTCCCCTCTTCCACCTTTTAGTGAAAACTGGCTGCATTGGCGTACCGAAAGTTTCCCGCAGTTTTACGCAGCCCGGCCTACTTTGGTCCTGGGACTTAATGCAAACCTGTTTGCCAGCTTTGCCGACCCGTGCTTTTCGGGATAGCGGCAAAATATGGAAGATGAGTGGGAGACCCCAATTCTCCGTGGCCCGTGGAGGTTGCTTCCTGTTTGTCTTGCTTCCCACGACGAAGACGCAAAGGACGAGACGGGATGTGCCTCGTTTCTCGCTGGAAGCGTTGCCATTTTTCCAAATGCTTTTTTGCGCCACTTCACGGCACCCGAGGGAGTAGGGCAGAACTTTGGCCGCGACCCGTAGCAAACCGGCAGCCATGAGAGCCATGGTGAAGTGTGGTGCATGCACAGCACCGCGGGAACAACTTGCGCTCAATGGAGGCTAATGAATTTATTGCTGCGCAGGTGCTTCACTTTTAGTGCATTCACTTCGGTGTGTTTACAACTAAATTCATTTTTCATACCGTTCCGTAAAGCACGGTAGAGGAAAGCGGGACGACAAGGTTTCGAATCTCATTAGGGATTAATAAATTCTCCTCAATAGTACTCTCGGTAGTCTGCTTCGATAGCATCTATCAATAATACACTGTAGAAGGTACGTTGAAGGAAAATAGCTAATATTGAATCAATGCCAGCAGCCATCCACCGTCCTGGAGTAATGGCCATGAACCTTGAGTTTTTCGCGTCCCTTTTCAGTGGGACTCTGATTTTGTTTTCTCTCTTCTTCGGTCGCCTTTATCGGCTGATACTAATACACTACGTTGGTGCTTTTTTCTTCTCTCACATTTTCCCACCCTTTCCCTCACCACGCTCCTTCGCTCCCCAACCCAACTCCACTAATTCCGTACGTCAACGGCCTTCCGTTGCAGATGTTGATTGAATTTCCATCATAACGCTCGGGGAAATTTGTATAGCGCTCCGGTTTTTCACCGGTTGACTAAAAATAAACGCTTTTGATAGCGTGTTGGAGGTACACGGTGTCACTGGTGACGTTAGCTGGGGGCATATGAAAACTGTGAAGCCGGGTTGATAAATTTCCAATTTCCATCCATAATCGGGTACGGTTCACCAATTTCGTACGTCGCCAGGAGGTTCCCCTCCCCAAACATGTAGCTTTTTCTTGACGAGTTTTTGAGTTTTGTGTAAAAAGGAAAATTAACGCACGACTGCTCGAACGCACGATTAGCGAGGATCGGTTTCGATGTAAGCTGATGAACATGTAAAAGGTTTGCCAGATTTACTTTAGGAATTATCAATTAACAATAAAATCCATTGGATAAAAGTATCGTGTATTAAGGATTATTGACCTAACTGTCATACTGTGAATTTTGATGATACGATTTTTAAAAACACAAACTTAGTTTATGTACAAACTGAGTATCGATGTTTTGTTTTCGGATTGAAAGTAAGTGTTACTGGGTTAATGAAATGGTGACTTTTCAAACTATTCTTCTTTTTAGATTTCTTAAATATTTTCCATTTGATTAATGTGTTTATTTTTAGGTTCAATTAAATATGGTGTGGTCAAATCGGTAGATAAACGTTGATTATTGTGTTCGGAAGAGTTGTACAGGAAACTATACAACAAAATTGGTTTTCTCATGATCAATAATTTGTATAGCATAAAATTACTCCTTGTGTTTGTATTCTGAAATCAACCAAAACTAGCCATTGAATATTCTTAAAAGCAGAAATAAATATTATAATCTTAAAGCAACGGTAACATTTTAGTAACAATGTTTAGTAATATTCTGCAATGTTTCACATGCTTATGCCAAGCTAGAGGTTCAAAGAATATTCTTTCGTCGGAGCTGGCTTAATTTTCCAACTCTTCTGGTTTTGTTTTCAAAGTAATTTTCCGATTGCTATGGAAAAAAAAGTTTTTAGTCTAAGATTATTAGTGTGCATATTTATTTTAAAACTATTTTATTTGTTCACATATTTTTGATTGTTGTAATTTTTGTTGATCTCAACTTAATATTGATATGAGAATAATAGGAAAAAACTTTGTTCTTCGTGAGTAATACATAAATTAAACTACTTCTTTTTAAAAGTATAGAAGGAACATCATACAAAGCTTTTATATCCTGATAGTAGAATGCACAATAATCGTTGACGCTGCTATGAAATTATTCTATTGTGTAATAAGCTTTTTTTTAATGTTCAAAATAATATAAATGTGAATGAAAGGAACAATGTTCCACCACCAAACTTATTTACCTTATTTTAGTGTTGACACTCTAATCAAGTTTCGTTTCCGTTATTCTTTTTTCTTCCGCACGCTAGCTCGCTTGGAAACATGCTGAATCAATAGTTGCAGCTGCTTTGGAGTGTGACCAAAAGCTCATGCGGCAACAACGCACAACGAAAAAATCGTATCTCGATGAGCTGATCATTGCTAGCATAAATTAACGGTGGAAGGAAGTGAGGCGAGGCAAGAAGGCGCCATGATGCTCACGATATCACCGTCCGTTGCAAGCCACCGTGCAAACTAGAGTGTGTATCATCGACAGGGTGGACCTGTTGCGTCCAGCATATCAGTGTACGGTGCACGCGCCACGGCAGGATATGCGAAACGCCGCCCGGTGCTACGTGGTTTGCGCCGAGTCCAGCCGAGGTCCCGCGGATCGTTAGAAAAATAACCCGATGCGAACAACCTAGATCATCCACATGAAGCCACATTTCATCCGAAGATGCAACGCTGGCCAAAGACTGCTGATCTGTGCAGTTTTCCTCCTCAATTTGTTCACTGATCTCGCCACTATCGATGGTCACGTCCTTCCACGCCCTCTCACTACCACTAGCCTAGAGCGAAACTTTACCACCGGCAGCACCACCCCGACCGTCGTTGGCTTCTCCACCGACCTTCCCGAGCCGTACGACCCCCTACCGTCTCCATCGTACGCCACAACCGATTTCCCGGTGAGCGGTACGAGTGCTGCTACTTCCGCTACCCCTAGCCCACCGGTCCAAGCCTCCCGCGATAGCGCATCTACCAACACCACCATCAACGCCTCAGCTGGTCGAGTTTTGGTTGTGATACCGGCAAACTTCTCCGGCGTACAGTTTCGACGGGAGTTCAGCAACTTTGTCCGACTACTCCAGTCCGGCCGGGCAGTTGAGTCGAACGAGGACGAACTGACGGCCCTTCTTCACGACAGTCGGATCCAGTTCCGTCCCTGGCAAGGTAAGTTTAGCATCTTTTTCTGCACAATGAAATCATACCACAAGAGGACTTTTTTTTTCATCACATCCCTTACACGATCAAATCAAAAGTTCATCGTCCAACGACAAAGACATTTCTCTACAGATTTCTACAAGTTAAAGCCAATTAAACCCATAACAAAGGTTCATTCCTTACAACCGCCTTAAATGATAAAGCTATCACTATCACTAGAGTTTACGGGAGCCTTTTTCCTTTTTTTTTTTTCATTGTTAACCTGTTCCCAACGGTTTGTTTGAGTTTTTTTCCGACAGACTTCCACTTTTCCTGTTATGCAAAAACACAAGGAAAATCGTGTTACGGTACACCAGCTTCAAGGGGACGAGTGTAAAAGCACCGGGTGTGACATAATGTGTAACGAAGTTTCAAATTAGATTCCTGCTATAAAGTTGTGACTAGTTTTGTACCAGTCGTTTTTTGTTTATTTTTTTTTCTTTTACTACTTGTTCCGGGTGACCAACCGTGCTTAACTTAACTTTGGCACCAGTTGGTTTGAAATTAAACGTAAAACTTTTAAAAATAAGTTTTCTTTGGAAGCGCCGCTAAAAATGCTCTACACAGACGGAAAAATAAGTGAGCGAGAAAAGTTTCCAAAACAGTCGCAAATGTCTCATAACAGAGTTTCTCAACCCATAACGGGGGGTTTACGAGCTGCATTGCATAAAGTACTTTGATGCACTCTTACATAACTAGTAAACTCCGCAACAATGAATGAAACCAAGAAATTAGAAATTGTCTTACACTAACATTTACTTTATTCTGCCGGGATATAACACAATAATGAAACATAAATTTAGCAAAACCATAATGTCTATGACTTTTTCATTTCGGTAATGTAAAGTTAGATGCACCCCTTAAACGAACAACATTAATTTCTTGCAGTGCATTCAAGAAAAACATCCCTACTACCAAAACATAATAAAACAACATTAAGACTCTTATATTGAAAATCAAGACAAGAATTTTCAAGAGCATTCTTCTCCAGACGTCATCTTAAATTGTGGAACTAAATCGATTTGCATTGAAATTGACATCATATATTTCATTATGAAATATCTTTAATTAATAGTTGGTTAGTCGTGGGTGCAATTCGTTCAAATTGGAATTAGAGTTGAGACAGTGCCGCACAGAGTCATTTTAGAAAAGTTTAATATTTTTTCTAACATTTGAGGCAGTGCACTCTGCCCCACATAAGCCGGTGCATATTTCCCTCTGTGGAGGGTGTTTACAGTTTTGTCTCCACAACCAGAATGCAAGGATTTTGAATCCCATTCGGTTCCGTATTCATTAAGTCATATACTTAACTATATACCTAAGTAACGTACTTGTTTAATGTCTGCTTCATTACATTCTAACCTTTGTTATAGCTCGAACTATCGTAGGAAAATCTTAAATGTTTTCAGGCATAATTTCCCTTACCATGTTGTAAAATCCTATGTGAAAATAACATATGGTGTATTAGACAAGCCGATAAACATACTCTATTGCTTCATTTTTTGAAATGGTTTAATTCAGATAAACAAATTATGGTGCATTTTATCCCACCGGAGCATTTTGTCCCATTTTTCTTTATGTTTGGTTTAATAGCCACCAACTCAGCGAGGATTTACTGTTATGTTTGTAGCATTAAAAAACCAAAACAAAAACTGATACAGTTTCTTCTACATTTTTATTAATGGTAATGAAATCATATTTACATACAATTTTCAAATTATGAACACCGCCTTCAAATACAATTCAGTACGAAAAACCAAGCAAATCAAAGGATTTAACAAGAGCCAGTCAAAAACGAGTATACTTCAGTCAATAACCGTATCATCTTTTTCTATCCAAATAAAACTTTTAACATAAGGCACTTGGAAATGAAAACTTCGCATACATTTCTTCATGGTTGTTTGCGAACAAACATAATAAATGTAACGATTCCACCATCCGGCCTCGTGGCGCGTTGACGTCAGCTTGTTATTGCTTTACCGCGATTCGATGAATAACTTTATTACTCGCGAAACCAGCATTTTCCACATTCCACCGTGCGCCGGGCGAATTCGTTGGCCAAATCCTTGGCCCGTCCCGGGGCCACTTTAAACGCACACGAGTCCATTTAAACCACTTTTCGAAATCTGCCTCCATTCTCGGTGTCTTGATCGCTTAACGAGCGTCAATCATTCCGCCCATCCCGTTTCACACGCGATGTTTTCTTCTTTCTTATTGTCTCTCCATCTCTCCGTCTCTGTCAGACGCTAGAAGTGGGCGGGAAGCCACGATTTTGCGTTCCAGCAGTGCCGTCCTCGGTAATTGATTTATCTATCTAATATATTTGCCGATTTTTTGCTCCGCTTTCCACTTTTATTTCCCGAAGACGTAATCCAATTTATCCGTCGTCGCGCGTTCCGTCAACGGCGTCCGACAGGCCCTGGTGAATCACATTGCGGGCGCGCGCTGTTTTCCGAGCAAACAAAATACAGTTCGAGTAGGGAAAAATGTCATTCCACCCCTTTCGCTCTTTTCGATAACCTTCGGCTGAAACCCGATTTCGGGTTGGTTCGATTGGTTTCGATTCGATTTTCGAGCTCACTTACCATACCCACATGCGAACACCGTTAGAAAATATCTAATTTTCCCGACCGTATCCATTTGCCCTGCGTGCTATAACAACACTACTGGTATGATTTTCTCACCCTCGTTCGATTCGAAAGAAATCAATAAATTAGGACCGTAATTTATCTGCTGAAAGTCCGACGCATTCCTCGTTTCCACACAAACACACTCCTGCATACACACACATCTTCACGGAGGATCTTTCCGTCCAAGACTTTCGATCTCATCCTCATACATTTTCTTCTCTTCGCCCAACAGGCATGGCATCACTCGAGCGCTGGCTAGAGGATGCCACCTTCGGGAGCGTGCTCTACATGTCGGACGAAAGTGACAGCTTCATCGGGTATTGTGACAGCTTATCGACACACTTGTCGGCGGTCTACCGGAAGCCGGTGCTCTTCTGGCCGTGCCCGCGGATGAAGGTAAGCCTGGGAAGTTCCCTCAGCTCAGGGTGCAGATGTGTTGTCTCTCATCGTCCCGGACGTTCCGGGAAGGCCAGCAGCCCGAACAGGTCGTTCTTTCCACTCCAAGCCATCGATTTGCGGCAAGCGATGCGGTGTTGAAATAATAACCTTGGCCAGAGTCTGCCTACTGCGATCGGGCCGTAAACATTGTTGACGGGAAGTGATTTCTAGCAAATCGAATCATTTCAATAGTGGGTGTTCTCGTTCGACGAATTGGTTCTCCATGGCCGCCAAATATCTCACGCCGATAACCGTTTGAACGAAGGAAAAAAAAAACGCAACGTCTTCCAATTAGTTCCGACGGTGATCGATTACATCCCATTTCTCAACATTCTGCGTATTACCCACTAGGTAGTTAGGCTGAGTAGTGTGAAAACTTTCAAACGCTTTAGCATGCCGTGACTCACCAAGTTTGCTAATCCAGTAGCGGGAATGCGGCTGAACTTCACCCCACAATCAATCAACTAGTTTCGCGGGAAGCGTTCCATCACCAAGCACTCGCAAGACAGAGGCTAGAGTTTTCCTGGAAACAAGCTCAGTTTTCCGGTATGAATGGAGACGCGGTGCTTCAATGAAACCGACAGTCGGGGTTCCTGGATTATATATGGGAGGAATGGCGTTTGGGTAATTAAGTCGAAAGCCGTGTAGTGTGATGTTTGCCGATGTATGTTGAGTTTTGATTTCAACAACAAGATAATAATGGTAGAGCATCTTCCGGCACATCAAGTGAGAAGTTATATATTATAGATGGCACTAGCTTAATGGTCCGCCTATGCTCGACTAAGGAGACGAGGAGGAAAAAGTTGTGTTTTTACTCTTTATTTTAAAATTATGTGTTTACTCTTGTTCAAAAGTTGTGCTTTGGCCATTTCCGATAAAACTTTATTTGAAACACTTCTAGACGTACCGATCACAATCCAGCTCTGGTTATAACTTTATATTTTATGATATTTAGTTATCTTGAGAACTTTATTTTGAAAGATTTCATTATTGCACATTTAAAATGGTTCTTATTTCATCGATTTAAAATGGTTGATCGACTGTGCTGTATACACTCTGCTGTATAACTTTTGATGAATACACCTTGACATATGTCGCTGTCATTAGTCATCAGTAGTGGCCAGCGATGCATACATACGAGGATTTAGGGTTATTTTTTCAGAACCCTGTATGCGTCTAAATAGACTATCATATCATATAGACAACAAATTTTCAACAACATCTGCAGTACTTAACCTGATTTTGTGTAAAGCTTCAGAATCGATAGTCCAGTATTGGTCGACTTTTTAGTGTACACAAAACTCCTCACAAAAAAAAGCTGAAATATATAAAAGATATCATATCTTGCCCATTTTTAAGCAGTACAGCACCTGATAAAATACACAATAGAATATGCACTGACTTAATTTGTATTGATCGTTGCTTGTTTTACAGTGTTCCGACTATTTTATTTGTCCACCATGATCGTCAGGTAACGAAACTCGCATAAAACAAGCAAGAAACCAATCCAAAAACCAAATTCCTCCCGGCCCAGTCCACCAGCGACGTAATGATATTGGCGACTGCCAATGCATAAATAATGCTCCAGAATGGAACCCGCAGATTTCGCATGATCGTAGCAATGACCGGACGACGCACCAAACTGTTTTTCTTTTTGACTCGTAAAAAAAAAGTTCTGTTTTTTATTTGCCATCCCGGAGCCTTAAAAGCACCCACCGGTTGGAAGATTAAAAGTAGAACAAGGTGCTAAAGATGTTCGTGCGTAAGCCCAACACAAGCATATTGCTTTATATACCGCGACCCGCAGCATCCGCACAAGGGGCGAAGATGCTGCCGGAGTGTCGATGAGGCGAACACAGACGTCGAGGTGAAACATAATTTATGCAGTTTTATTTACATAACCACGCCGCAATCAGCAATCCAAGGGCGGCGACGATGAAACGCGCTCGAGAACCTTCTGCGCGTCCGGTCGCTTTCCTTAGAGTGGTGGATGAAAAACTGGGAAAAAGCAGTAAAACTGCGGTGAGGAAAAATAAAACAAGCCCAGTGATGACGATAACGTTGATTATAATGCCTTAGACGGAGGGAACGTCGACGAGGGGTAGGGTGAGGTTTACAATCGAAACGACAATCCGGATAGAGAAGCGCCACGATGACTGATCCGGAGCTTGAAGCAACATTTTCAAATTGTGCGATGTTTTTTATTCAACAATTTTGTCACTCGCTTTATTTCACCTTCTTTACGAGTGCTTTCGAAAAAAAACACATTCAAAAAAACCGGCAAAGCTCAAATGCCTGGATTGGTTTATGCTGGTTTTGCGAACTCTAATGAGGGCTTGAGTTTTTTATGCATATAATTAAATTATTTTCTTGGGGTAACATTTTTATTTCGTGTTGTTACGTTTTTAAACCCCACACCGTTTCTTAAAAAAATTTTGATTTAAATAAATTCAAACTGTTCCTAAATATCACCTTTGAGTTGATGCTGCTGGTGTGCTGGCCTAAGTACCTGGTATAAGAAGTTTATGGTCCGGTGCAGATTTCCGCTCATCTTGTCTAATACCTTTTTAGGTTTAAATAATCAAATTAAACTCTATGTCCATTTTTTCCACCTTTACGTGTCTTATGGCGATGGAAATGGAAAGATCTCCTGGAAGTTGGGCTACCATTTGCCGACTCCTTCACTGAGACTACTCTACGGTTAGCAAAGCTCTCCTTCTCCAGGTGGACGGTCGTTGGCTAGATGGCGTTCTTGTTGAAACGCTTCGGAAAACAAACAATAAATCCTAGGAACCGTCCTCCCTGCGGACCGGACGGGCGACGGAAATAGCCAACCAATGGCAGCGAACAAATGGCGACGAGTCGGTCCAGTGGCAGCATCAGCACCTGTTAATTGATTACATCATTATCGTAATGAGCAAAAGGTAAACAGAGGAACCGGACGCAGGCACGTTCATCCCCCGCCCGTTAATTGGTAGTGGTGCTCTTTTGAAGTCGCATTACTGGGTGACGCTTACCCAGCGGCTAGGTTCTTTTCTTGCAAGATGGAAGTTAAAAAAAATGGACCCCACAAAACGGACGCTGTCTGCTCGTTTTCATAACGAATCAGGATGACGATCAGACGATAGGATAAGGTTAACATGTTTCATAACGGGAAATGTATGGAACGGAAAGCATATACGCCGAGGGTCAGCGGGAAGATGGTAAGGATGGTGCGGTGAAACTTTTTTACTCCGACACCACACCAAACTGCTCGGGCTCGATGGTACAATGTTGAGGTCTGCCACGGAAAGTTGCTCCGATTGCCGCAATTTCTGGAGAAAGCTTTTAAAGAATTTCCGTCGACGATTTCCTGCCCACCCACAAAAACAAGCGAGCGCTAAGCCGACTAGGTGACAACGACCACTGTTGGGGACGGAGGCAAAACGGGCAAAACCCACACCGCACCGCAAGGGGACTACGATTTAAAATCTAAAGCAAATGGAATATGAATCCGAAGAATCAACGTGACGGAGCGCGCGCCAGCGAGTCGCATAATTCTTCCGTCCAAAAGAGTGATGGAGTGAGGAGGGAAGGAAGGGAGGGAGTGAGGGAAAAGGGCCTGCCCGTTGGGAAAGTTCTTTTGCGCCATCACTCACCCGGCGCTTTTCACCAAGTGTGATTCCCGCCGTGAACGAACATTCAACAGTGGAAAACTTTTATAACTTCATCACTCGTCGTGCTGAAGTCGCGTCACTTCCTTCCTTCCGCCGTGGCACGATTATGCTCGCACGCAGACACTTCAAAGCCAATCATCAAGGCCTACCCGGTGCGGTTTGTTCGTCGAGTGCTCGGTGGGGAATATCTAATATCCTCGCACAACATCCGGCACCCAGTTTCCGGGTTCCGGGCAAAGCTCCCCGGGTGGGCGGAGTGGAATTGGAGTGAGATCTTGTGCCGAAAAGTTCAACAATCGACTCGCAAAAAACACCCCGCCAGTGTAGAGGAGGAGTTATTTCTTATTTTCTTCTAGAGTTTTGGATAGCAAAACTCGATACTTCCGCTTTTCAGCATTGTATTAATTTGACTTTTGTGCTTATAACTTTCGAAGCGCTTTAAAATTGGTAAATTTTAGACTACGGAAAAAATAAACAACTGCTTATGTGAAATACTGGGGAATTCATGGATATTGCTTTAATTTTCACAAAATGTTTATAGCTTGGAATATATTACAGATGAACAGTTAGCTGAAAATTTATTTTTGTTTTGCCGTTCAACCACATTTATAAAAATATAGATCTAAGATCAACAATTCTTCAATTATAAGAATCAATATGTAATTATTGTATGTTGCATTGTTCTTATTTCATTCTTTCATTCCTGCATTGCTTTGTGACTGTGTTGATTGAGGTAAAATCATTTACTCAATAGACTTCCACAAGCTTTAATAAGTCCTTGATGACAAGATTGGGAAAATTTAAAAAAGCCTTTAATTTGTGTAATTAAAACGATGTTATAACTTGATTATTAACCTGCAATCTATGCTGTTAGCTCTGACTGTAATATAATAATTTAATTTAAGATTTTGTTCTGTAAGTAACTCTTTACGTTAAATTGATCTCATAAAGTAGCAGAAAATAATATCCACCATTTATTAGCAAGAGTGCACTGTTGATAATTTGATTTGATAAACATTTTAGTTCACTAATTTCCCTTCAATATTGGTGTCGTTGTTATGTTCCTTCGTTAGCCCACATGCCTCGTTTAACCATATGGTTAATGAATTTTTGTATTTTGAGTAAGTGTAATTGTTAGTGCAAACGGGAAATGTTTCATACACTTTTTTCTATCAATTAACTATTCAACTTACTTTTCTAAATTTTCTTTTAAATAATTGTGCTCATCTGTTAGTTATAATTGAATTTACATGAGTATATAAGTTTCATGTTGACAGTAAATTAAAAATCTAAATTGATAATTACCTTTCCTATATCATGGATTATATATACTTACCACAACTCTGTATCTATAATATACCTCAATCGTCCTTTTTATTTTCTATTTTAAAATTGACTTAGTCGGATTAAAAATCGTGAATGGATGAAGATATCCATGAAAACTGACTTAAACTCAAATTAATAGCAACAACACGTGTGCAGCTGACCTTTGAGTATCAAATGTCTCTCAACGATACACTCGAACCAGCTGACAATGTGGACAGCACTTTTCCAAAAGCGAAAGAAAAATATCGCTGTCTGTCAAAAACAACTTGCCTGGTCCATTGTCAACTGTATAGAAATAGTAGCAACTAGTCGACTCACTTCACCCAAGCTCGAATTTCATCATTGGATGGTTTCAAATTTCAAGTTCAGAATGTATTTCCCGTTGCTGCCAATGTTGTAGCGTTGTTCCATAAAAGAAACCCACCCTGTATCTTGTAGTTCTTTTTTCTTATCTTATTGATTCTGTTCATTGCAGGCGACGGAAAAGTTCATTCCTTCTTACGAAACCGTTTCGTTCGCTGTGAAAGGCATCGCACAGCAGCTTAATTGGACCGAGGCGATCCTGCTGGCGACAGGTAAGTGTCCTTTGCAGTTAAATAAAATGTGCCCTCGGCGGTGGTGAGACGTGGAGGAAAACGGTGGAATAAATACATAAATCACTCCGTGGCGCGTGCTGGACGTGTTTGAAGGCTCTTTTCACTCTACCAAACGTGGAGACCCGGGATGTCAGTGCGAGACAGATGAGTAGGGTTGAATATTATTTGTACGCTTGATACAACACCCTCGCCAGATAGGGTGAAGGTCTGGCAAACGTACTGCAGTTGACGTCAATTATGCAAAAATAGCACAAAAACTACAATATTACATTTACAAGCCTTACACCACGGACAGTGAAGAACTTTGGTGTGCGGCGCACTTTCGCGATATCGAAGAAAATAAAATGAAAAACAAAGACAAACAAAGCACGGGATAAATTAGTATGAGAAAGTTGTACAAGACAATCAGGAAACTTAAACCATTGACAAATGGAAAGTCCTTCAGCGCAGTTGTCCGAACTTCTTGGGTGCGAGAAAATGAAACCTCCTTGTGATTGGCATGAGAAGCGAATGGAAAGCGAGTACCACCGTCAGCTTCCGAGGGACCGTTTGTTGACGGTTCGAATTATTTCATAAAGTTGTTGCGACTCTCCGCTTTTCTCCTCCTCCCCACCATTACGTGACCATCGGAGAGGAAAAGCTTAGAAAGGGAGGGGAAAAACAAGTACACCTACAACGATGTCCTCTTTGCTTGCAATGCCGGAAGAAAGGCACACAAACAAAGTTGGCCTGTACATGAGTCCAAGCTGGTGGTTTCCCTTGCGGAAAGCGACCGACGATAATGATCCTTCGCTTACATCGGTTCGCTACAAGATCGAGTCGCTTGACCAAATGATTCCAATGTTTGTTGTCCCCTAAGATGTTAGGATGAGAGCGAGAAAAAAGCATGCAAGCCCAGCCTCGAGTGCTTTGGGGTTTCAATTTCCAAGGCCACTCGTGCGGCCTTAGCCCGTAGGCCGATAAGAAGCAGCGCAAACACTGCCCACAATTCGCCAGACAATTCGACCATTTTCCTAATGGCGGGAAAAGTGCTTCGGCAACGCAAAGAGGATCACGCAAACGTGCCGTTGGGTTTTTGGACCCCACTTTTACAGGCCCAACCTTGGGTAGGACTCTGTTAAATTATTTAAGAAACACCATGCCCGGCCAGCTCGGGGACGTTTGGGAATCGAATCCTGTGCACCGCTAGCTTTGTGTGGTGTGTAGAGAAATTTGATCCTATTTGAGGCTGTATTGCATGTGTGCGTGAGTGTTGATCACTCTCTAGACGATGGTGCCCGGAACTCGTAGGGTATGAAAAATTAAGCATTACGCCGCATCAGTTCCGCCCGCAGATTGCCAACCTAACCCGGAAGTAAGCAACCGTTCCAACCGCCCTCCCGTTTTCCATTAAAACTTACCCTACAAATAAAAAATGTAGCTCCGAGCTGGCGTCCTCTGGATGCTGCCGGTCCCGGAGACTAGAGGCTGGAAACCATCGGATACCATCCAACCACCAAGGTCCGCTTCCGTGTCATATCCGGACGCGAACCGAGCTCCGCTGCAGCGAGCACGTGGCGGTAAAGTACACGCCATTGTTTATTTAGGTACGTGCCACGTTTGTTTGGATTTATTTGCTGCTCCGCGCCGACGAGTTTCCGCGCGCCGGTATTCCGGCATTGTTTCTGCAACCGCTTTTCTCTGGGCCCTCCGCTCTTTACCCTTTGCCGGGGCGTTGAGAATCGGGCGTTTCACGTTTTGATTTCCACACGACCTTTGCGCCGTAAAGTTGGCGCTCGCGAAAGGTGCATCGATAAAGGAAAAGTTTGGTACTCGCTGAGCCAGCATGATGTGTGGCGGTCGCAGTGTGTTATTACATGCGATCGTGAACGGGGCTAACACATTTCCATCAGCGCTGCAATGTAGGGAAAATAAATACGATTGAAATGTTGCCGGCCACAAAACTGTTTTTTGTTTTGATTGAGTGTTATTTGTATGTGCGAAATCCATCCACCGGGGAAAGGCTTCGTGTGGTGTTTATTTTTGGTTTGGGAAACCTACCCATATTTTCCCGTTTGCTCGAAAACGGACTTACATTGCATGGGTTACATTCTTTTAAAATAATTCCACGGTTGTCATTGTGAGCAAGTTTTCTTAAAAATCGAGAAATCATTTCATCAAACTCTTTTGAAAGCTTTTCCAAAGCCAGCTTTCCTCCATTCAAGGATACCCATTTTAACGCTACAAAAGAATATCGATTGTAAAACTGATTAAAAATTAAACTGCTCACTCACGGGATGTTTTGTCACTCAACATGCTTGTTAACGAGCGTTGAGCGATGGTTACAATCACCCTTTGACTGGCGCACGCAAACGCCGGTTGTCCCACATTTTACTTTTCCGTTTTCAAAGCTGAAGGTGTTACAAGTGTGGTGAAAGAGATGCAACAATGGTCGCTAGGTCTTTCGTGCCGATTTAAATATTCATGACCCGTTCGAATGGATCGTGCCGTTTTCCGATCATTGTAGGAGAGGGTGGGGCAATGGCAACCTATCAAACAATTCTTATATATTCTCAAAGTCTATCCATAAAACATAAAAAAATTGTATAGTTTGTATGGTGATTGTTTTTGCATACAAAAAAATTATTCAAGAATACTTTTTTTTGAACAATGATATGTTCTTAGTACTTTGCAATTTTCTCTGTTGGTGAATTGTTCATAATCTTGTTTTTTTTCTGAAAATATTTGAGGATATTCCAATTGTTACATATTTAAGGTATTTGTGTTGAAACCCACTCGGATATTTTAAAAAGGATCTTCATAATGTTCTAATTTAATTTGTTATTTTAGGCTTAAGAAGTATTTTAACCTCCTATTCTATGTAAATCGTATAGCATTGGTGTGTAATTCTACAAAAGGACTAGTTGAAATTTATTTATTTGGCACATTCTTAAGTAATACAAATCATCTAAAACACAAGAAAGAGCACAACTTCGGTGTAAAGTGCCCCACTTTCCCTCATATAGAGAGTTTCAGTTGTACAGATTTGTTTCCCCATTTTTTGTATTTCATTCCAATCCTTCCATCCATCCAAAAGTTTCCCATGGAAGAAGGTACAAGCCGATCCATCTCGTGAAAACGATTCGCCGGTTGCCGAAATGTCAGAACGGATGTGAAGAATCAACCTAATGTGTGCGTTGGAAGCACAGCAAAATCACTGTCGATTTCCGCCCACTCACTGCTCCAGCCCTCACAGTCGTCAGCTGATTGACGCTTGTTTTCTGAACTTTTCGTCCCTTTCCCTTCGAAGCCAGCTATTGGAATCCGGCACGGGACAAAGTCGTTCGAAAATGAAATTGAAATCTCTTCGTTGGTGCTCGGGGCGACTCGCGTCAGTCATTGACAAAATGGCACACAATCTGATTTTTTTTTTTCGTCTGCACCCTACGTGACGTCAACCGGAAGCACCGGTTCCCATTTCGCTGGATCCACTTTCGACCATCTTCCGTGCCCAGTTTCGCTAGGTGGTTCCTATGAGCTCGTTACAGCGTGCACACACGTGAACATTGGCGAGATAAATCCATATCTCGCCCGTTACGGCTGCCAGCCAGGAGGAGTCGCCCCGGCTTAGCCGAGGCCGCCAGTGTCAATCAGTGGGAAAGCCGGGAAACTTTGTGCCACCCCCGTAACGTATCGGTCCACCAGGAGCCGTTGAGGCCGGCTGGCGTAGCGTGTGCGATGTGCAATAAAACCAATACGTGCATCAATTTTCATTTGCCTGTCAAGCTTAAATGTATCGAAGCCTGAAGCTGAAGAAGGATGGGAAAGGCGGTGAACGAGCAGGAAGCAAGAGAAACAGAAATCAGAAATAACACTCACATGGCATGGTGAAAGTTTCCCGCGAACCAGCCGCCCAGAAAATCCACCTTGGACCGTCTCCAAACACCACCAGCCTGTCGGAATCCGGAAAATCAAAATAACAACAACGAAACCCGTACGCGAAAGCGAATCTTGCGAACTGACGGAAAGCTGTTCTCTTTCGCCCTAGCACTATTGCTCTCACTCTCTTTCTCTCTTGATCTCTCCCTCGCTCTGTGTTTTTGAACGACCTCCCTTCTTCGACCGATTGATATCACGTGAAATGAAACGTTTTCGGGCAAGGATCGAACGGAACGAACTAAGATGAATAAATATAAGTAAGCAAGTGTGCACGGCATCGATTGAACTGATGACGAACTTTGCTAAACTCGATGGTAATTTATGCGAACGGCAGCAGGAACGAGAGAACGTGCACGACCATAAGTTAAATGCCTGTTATGCACGAATTGATTAGATTTCCAGCGTTGTTCGACGAACTTGTTTACTCATGTAAAATACTTTATGACACTCTACATCGATTAATTCGTGGTTAAACAGAGATTCAATCTGAAAAAGGATAAATACAACATGTGTAATGACACATTCTGCTAGGTATTGTAAAAATCACCACGAACCGATAAATAATATTTCTACATACTGCATGATTATGTTTGCATCCATAAAAATGTTTTAAATGATGACGAACACTTTTCACAATACAAACTTTATGAGATTTACAATTATCATCCAAAATTTCGTCAGATTTTTCTGACTAGGCTGAAAAGAGCAATAAATAATATATTGCAAATAGCAATAAATAGTTTAAATAATAGGGGGGTTCGCGACAGCCGAGCGGTAGCGCCGGTTAGAAAATCGGCCCACGAGCGCCGGGGCTCACCACCTCGACGGCGTGGGTTCGAATCCCAACCGAGACCGGACGCTCCCCTGTACGAGAGGACTGACCATCCACGTACAACAGGGAAACAAGTCTCGTAAGCCCTTAACGGGCAGGCATGACCAAGAGGTCGTTAACGCCAAGAAAAAGAAGAAGAAGCTTAATTAATAAAATGTATTTCGTTCAAGACTTTCACTGAATTCGTAAAAATAAATTGCCTTAAAGGTTATCTTACGTGGACGAACTAGGACCTTTCTTTATTAAACGTTTCCTTTAAGGTGAAAGTTAACCTACAAAATGTAAAGTTCCAAACATTTTATCCAGATTTTAATGAACAGCTATTTGATGAATAGAAAAAAATTGCTGTAAACAATTTTTACGAGGAATTTTTAAAGGAATGAGACAAACAAACTTTGCAGTCTTTTGCAGAACACACGTTTTTTCATACATTTAATTCAACTTTGTCCGTTTGCTTCTTATCTTATTGTTATCTTATTTTATTTTATTTAAGCCCAACTGGGCTATGAATGGCTTACATAACCGGAGAGTTTAAGCTTAAAATTAACCTGTTCTTAGCTAATAACAATTATTGACCGCATTAGCATAATGAAATGTTATGCATCAAATACCTTTTTACTACCTTGTTTTACCAATTATTCAAAAATGAAATTTAGAACTTAAGCAAAGTCAAATTAAAGAGGAATGTTTTCTAATAGATAGTAAAATTAAAACCGGTACCAATCACATAATTTAATTTAATTAGACTATTAATTTTACAAATTTCTTATGACAAAAAAATCAACCCCGTGTAGAGATGCAATAGCAAACAGTAACATGAGATATAATTTGGTGTCAAAGTCGATCTGTTATACATCATTTTCGTTAGGTACATCGAAAATCGCAACCTTGAACAAACCGAACTGCAACTTTGCCAATAGTCACTGCGGCTTTCCGCTGACGGTGGATTATCGGAGTCTCGATAAAATCGAACCGTTGGCAACTTGTCGCTCGTCTACTTCCAAAACGCCCACCCATCAGACGCACCTCTCCGCGTGCACGATTCCTGGAGCTCGTTTAACGGCACGAACACGCTCCCGGGCATCTCCGGGCTCTGTTTGGGGGCCAGCAAAGTGCATGGAGCCCGTGGGGGCGCTCCCGGGGAAAACAATTTCCACTGATTGAAATTTATTTTTATGCTCCCCGACTGTCACGTATTGATGACGCTGCGCTACTCCACCGGCAGCCCATGTTGACCACGATCGGCAGATTATGAGCTCGTAAACGAGCGGCGGAGGGTGATTCGTTGACCAAGGAGGTGTTTATCGGATCGAAGGACACGCAGCGATTTTTGCACGCCACGGAAGAACTCGAACACTCGCACGAGAGATAGTGCGACCGATCCAACGGGCGGATCCTATCGCGTTAGGAACACCATCGGATGACAAATTGATACAAATTTATAACCAAAGGAATTAGCTCACAACTCGTCCCGTACGGCTTCCTGTTGTTTGCATTTTCTCGGAAACCTCGAAACCAATCGCGTAGGTAGATGATTTCTGAGATGTTATTCCAAGCTCGAGAGGACTTTCAATGGTTGATCAATTTTCCGAGAACGGAAACCATTCTCTCCGCTCGGGTTGTACCGTTCAAAAGGAAATCCTTACGAGCTGCTTGCCATGCTAGCGTGTGCTTCAGTCGACGCAAACAACGGTGAACAGGGAGCAGATTTGTCACGAATCCACACACACCCAAACTCGTGTCGGTGTTGATAAACTTCTCCATCCCACAATTGCCATCGCAAACAATCGAAAATGTTTGCTAATGGAAGCAAAACGGGAAACACGCGGTACCGCTTGTGTTGGTTGATTTATTTTCCTATGCCCATGCCTGAATGGGTGGTGGTTGGGTGTTTAATCTACTGCCATATTTCATCAATCTATATAAATTGGTCACACTGTTGCGAGCACTGATATTTTCTCGTAATGTATCCGTTTTACATGTACTTGGTAAAAACTTATTGCTCACGACTAATATCACTCCAAGTGGGACAAGAAAAAAGAAACTAGTAGAAATGTTCACAAAAGAATACATTTTCAACATAAATCATAAGGTCAACAATATCAAACGCAAACCATAGGAAAGCACTACATACCTCCCGTAGGTGGGAGGATTGTACGTATGGTTCGCGGATCCTACGGGGATGGGGCAGTTCCGCCGAAACTTCCATCGAGCATTCCGCGTGCTTGACTGCTGGCGAAACAAATATTTACAATCTGCGAGCGACGGAAATTTGTTCGATGAAAGTCAACAGATTGGTTTCTAGCGTTTAATATCGTGCTATTGATGCCAAACCCGCCAGATCAAGGTTTTGGCCCGGGTGCGTGCGTGGTGTATGCTGCTTTAAATTGATTGGTTTTTATTTATTCTACCGGGTTGAGGATACACATTTACATTGCGAAATATGTCTTTGGTCTATACGCCCTTGGATATTCGATTCATTTGCATAACACAGAATAATTTATATTTTGAGGGAAATTACTCAACCAACTTAAATGCTTATTTTAGCGAAAAATATTGGAAAATTGAGTCATTGTTCATACTCAGATTTAATAAAACATTTAGAAAAATCATTCAGAAACATGATAAACAGAATGTACGGTGATCTTAGACTGAAAGAGTTGTATAAAAATGACGGTAAAGATTTAAATCGAAAGGATTGGATTTTTCATTGGAGGTTAACATTGCTACAAGGAGCACATTTCTTTAGCTGCATTTGCTTAAAAGCCAAAGTTTGATTTGCACTTGTTTAGGCAAAGTGGTTTATTCAGCAAAAAATTCCAAAAGTTGAACAAGTTGAAAAACTATTAAGTTCAATGACTAAAAATAACAGTTACTAGATCTTCTAACATACATCCCGTGATATGTAATATTGTGAAAGAGGTTAAAGAATTTAATTTTAACAGGTTCGAAGAGAAATAATTTTCCAGACTTTCTTTCCCAAGATCAAAATGGGAAAGTTACGATTTGAAAACAATACTTTTTATGATAAGAAGAATTAATTATCAATGGACATTTTTAACAACAAATTAAGTGTAAATGTTATTATCGATCATTAGAATTTTCTAAACTGAATTCGTTCGCCAAACTCGAATTTTTGAACCTTTTTAAGAATGCATATAGCACAGCTCATTAGAATCCCTTCTCTTTCCCAGACTCCAATCGCGCCTTGACGCTCGCCCTGGCCAGCAATCTGCACATCCCGTACGCAATAGCAGCCGACGTCCGCAGCATTCCGGCTTCGTTCAGCGATGGCAACGGAAAAGGTAAGAAATTTTCCGCCACCGGAAAGGTATCCCCTCCCGAATCGAATTCGAAAGTTCATTAATCACTCTGATGACCGCGCGCGCAAGAACGACTTCCACCAATATGAACATAATTTCACGCCCCATTAACCGTCTCGATCGATCGGCTTATGATGAGGAAATTCATCGGCAGTCGTCGCTGTGTCCTCTCGGCGAATGGCAAACGCATCGGCGCAAAAGCGAAAAGGAGTGATACATAAATAAATAAAATAAAAAAATCGACAAAAAATGTGCTAGAACCCTTGGGATCTTATTTCGAAGCGAAAAACACACCTCAATTTTACGCGGCTCGGAAAATGAGTCGAAATAGGATGAGCCAGATCGTTATCAAAAGCGATCCGAGACGTTCCACGGTGATAAGTTTATGATGGCGAATGAAATGTGAATTCGAATTTCAATTATTATACTCCTGCACACTTTTTTTTTGGAAGAAAAACTGCCGATGGTAGGAAAATTCCAGCTGCCAGAATGAACCCGCAGTCGATTGATTTTGTTTCTTAATGGGATTCTCGGATCCGGCACGGCTTCAGGCCTGCTGTCCCTGTAGGCACACGAATTGTTGATGGAAAACGTATGTTAGTGCGAATGTGTGTGTGTAAATTTTGCCAAGTTTGATCCTGTGTGTAAACAGACTCGCCTCGGCGGACCAAATGCCCGTGTGTTGTGGATGATGCATCCTGTGCGTACGTCAACAATCGCGATGAAACGATGATTACCATAATCAAAATTGGATTCCGGCAAGATTCCAACAAAAGCGCCCACATTTTGGTGAGCCTTTTCCGCCCCGCAAACCCCAGCGTTGCGGGAAAAATGTGAGGACTAACGTCGTGTAAAGCATCCGGGAGTAACCCTGGTAAGCTTTCTCCGGAAGGCTTTTCATCGATCTCATCTTTCAACCCCAATCAAATTAACTGTATCTCCCTCCAGCGACTTTTCGTGGTGACTGGGTTGGTGGGGGGGAGGCGGGAGGTTGAATTATGATACTAAAGTATTCTCGTGGGTTTCATAAGTGGTTCCAACGTAGGGCTCACCGCGAGGCCTTGTGAAGGGATGATGTTTTTATGCCTAAAATTCTTCACCGATAGGAGTGATGAAATTTTAAACGGAATTGATCAGAGCCAGAGTTCCTCTTATAAGTAACAGTCTCTTTAAGATGTCTTATGATGTTTCAGAAATATGGTGCCAGGAAGTCAGTATTTTATCCACATATTAGCAATTTAGCTTTTCAAACATTCATACAATGCGCTTTGGCACACCCTAGGTTTGAATCCCTACCAAGACCATCCCCTATGAATGACTATCCACATGCACAAAAGGAAAAAGTAAAGTAAGCTTATTAATGGTATGACTTGACTTGACTTCTAGATTTGTAAATTGAATTGTAATACATACTTGAAAAACATGTGCAATGAATGGTAGAGATTGATTTAGTGTTTTGTTATTTGATTTGTTTTATTTATGATTTGAAAACCATGAGATCAAAGGCATGCTGTTAATTGGCATACAGATTGAAAAAAGTTAACTTCCTAAGTATGTTTTGCTTAAAGACAATAGAAAACAATTAGAACATAAAATCTTTTTCTCATGTGAATTCATTTTCCATCTTATGAAAAAAGAGATCTCAGAAAAATGCACAAAATCAGTATTTGGTGTCCATACGGGATTTAACGTTTCTGACGTCAAATTAACGAATGGATTAAAACTCACATTTATTCAAAAAAACTAATTTTATTCATACTTATTCTAATTTCTACCATACGCCTGTTTATGTAACAATAAAGTATTGCTGAATTTGTTGTTTAAGCTTTTCTCGGAAATGATAGCAATAAATCAAAAGTTAGCGGCAAAGTTAGAATCCCGTCACAATTACGGGTTCTTTAAACCTAGTGTTTATGTCTTATTTGCAAAAATGGCCAAAATATGCCCACGGAAGATTGATGAAGAGAAAACAGCTCATTGAAAAAGAATTGTAGGTAATTGAGCCAAATGCAACCAAACTCGGTATGCAGGCTCAATTCATCCTGTTTAACGTGTTCACCGAGTTCGATTAAGGCAATTCTAGAACTCGGGAATAAATGGTATAAATGCATTGATTCCCTTCATGATTCGCAAAGTTGAAGTCAATGAAGCTCATTGTGATATCAATGTGCGTCTGTCAAAGATAATCCATTAATTCAAATCAAACATAAGTGCGAAACGACTTAAAAAATGTGAAAATTTTGCTGAAAAGTTCGATAGAGTTGTTAGAATTTTTCGACAGTTGACAGAGTGTATTCAAATTTGTGTAGTAGATAAAAGCCCTAGTTTTCGACTTTTATCGGTAGTTATACATACAAAGTATGTGTATATAATGCTTTTTTACTTTCTGTTGTATAAAGCATTTTAATTTAAAAACAGTTGCTATCACTAAGTACCGTCGTCCGTTCCATGATCCCCATCGTTTGCTACGGCGATCATATTCGATTTCTATTCGATTCGTCGTAGCAAAGGACGGAGAACATGGCATCGAAGAGAGCACTGTGTGGTAGTGGCTTTGGATTGTTTAATATTTGCTTAATAATTTAAAATTAAGGGTATAACAAGATCAAAATTACCAAAAAGAAATAAAAAATACAAAGAAATTTTTTAAAAACAAATCTACCTTCAGCACAAACTAAAGAAGCAGTGTTGTTTATCGATGCAATATAGTAAAAAGAAGCATTCAAAAAAAGGAAACACTTATACTACGGCTCACTGATAATCTGAGCAACCCATTAAAGCTCACTCAACCGTCAAGTTGGATCGAGATGAGCTCCGGCAAAAGGGCAAAAGTTTGTTCACTTCCGGCTTGTTCGATGTTCCCCCGGCGTGTCCGATTACTAGTCGCAAGTGAACGTCGAACGGCGGTTCCGGTATGGAAAACGAACTTCCCAAACAGTTGGGCAACATTGTTTACGTGGGTGTGTATCTGAAAGCGGGTACATTCCATTACCTTTTGTTTGTTTTTTTCTCATGGTTCTTTCGCTACAGATTTGCACAGTTTGTTTTCTTCAGCTCCCGAGCTTTCATTTGCACAGGATTGCTTTTCTTTTTCGCCCCGGACGCACCCGGGCTGACATTAACTTCTTATTTACGAAATGTTCCACCGACGACTGATCCTGTGCCAGTTTGCCGATAGCGTGGACTAGTTAGTTTTTTGTTTTTTATTTCTTTTCGTTCCCATGTTGCTCGTTCGACTCACCTCCGTCCGTCTTTTCCATAGTGAAGCTCCCTTCTTTCCCATCGGAGTGTGTGCGTGGTGGGCTGGAAAATGAATCCTGCTTTTCGTCTTGCCTTGCCGTCCTTGGTGTTCATTTAATTAGACCCGTAACTGGAAGGCGAAACAAGTTCTACGCTACAGTACGCTACTTTCTATTTGTATTGAATCTTTTTGCATCTCCGGCAGCGAGCGGACGGTATGCGTCCAGGAAAATGCTATCACGGCCACGCTTCCAAGCGCAACTCGCGGAAGAAATATGTGTAGGGAACCGGATGAAAGATACGGCCATCAGGGCTTTATTGCTTAATACTTTCGCAATCTCATCAAAACATTAGCCCCGTTAGAGGGTTGGTGTTTTGTTTGTGCAGGTTGTAGGTTGCCCAAAGCCGTTAGTATCAATTTCTCACGGCCAGTTATGCACTACGAATATAGCTTTATTTTTGCTCTTTGGTTTCGCAGGGATAAATATATTACGACCCGCAATAGTAAATGTGTCCATCGGCTGGCCTCGCCTAGCCCATGACCCCATTTTCTCGGCTCTCGACTGCCACGACACACAGACGAACACACAGACAACGGGGTCCAATCAATTTGCCCATTCACTGGCTGACAAAAGCGTTTAACGAACTTTTATGCTGCCTTTTTCCGCCTTTTTTCATTCGACTCGGTGGCCTTTGCACATTTTAACACTCCTTCCTCCTCTCGCACCATTCTCTTTCCCCAGTGGTAATCATCTGTTCGTCGATCAACTCGCCGCAAACAATCAGCGTAATCAATCAACTGCAGCGGTACGGCAGCACGAAGATCCTGCTGGTCGACATGGTGGGCGCAATATTCAGCAGCGATAACGTCCTCTACCGGCGGCTGGCGAAGGAAGCGGGTTCGGAGCTGCTGCTGGGGGAAACGCTACGCCACCGGCGCAACCTGCTCGTCCTCACGATACTGACCGAGAACTTTCGCACCATCCTGCACCGGCTGCATGCCGTCGACCTAGGCGACTACGAGCACATCAGCGAGAATTTGCTGAAAATTCGCCTGACGACCGGCGATGATAGTATCGATGCGGACAGCGATAATGCCCACCAGGGCGCGTCCGACGACGAGGAACTCCGCGGAGCGCTGGAGGTCCTGCTGGACGTCGCCGCGAACGGTACGGAGCCGTCGGAAGGCTGCGACTTCCAGGGTTTCTTCCAGCACGTTGCCAACTGGCAGGAGATCCTCAAGCAAACCGTCGACTCCGCCCGCTGCCAGACGCTGTTCGGGAGCTACTGTGAGCTGGCCGTGGACCAAGCTGTCACCTCGACCGCCCCCAGCAATCCATCATCGGCGGAAAATGACACCGACCGGTCGGGGCCGGGGATCGGGGCCGGTGGGGGCGGCCAAGCCGTGAATCAATCGTTCGCAGCGGCGGTCGAGGAAATCGAGCGCTTTTGTGAGCTCTTCCTCGCCAGCTACGATCGGATGCTCGGCCCCAACGGGACCTACCGTAAGCCACCGGAACGGCCCGACAACCGGCTGCTGTTCGGCGAGCACTTCCAGTTCTTCGACTTCCTGCTGGCGACGCTGCAGGACGCCGGGCGGCACCGGGCGGTGCAGTTCGATTTCATTGCGTTCGACTTCAAGAACTTCTCGCCGCACCACCCGCAGCAGGCCGTCGTCTGGCGCCCCTTCCTGATCCTGCAGCAGAGCCAGCTGCACCGGCACCAGTTCAGCATGCATCCGGTTCCGCCCGGGTACGCCGACTGGGTGGTCGAGGCGACGCTCGAGACGATCTGGTTCTGCGGCCCGCTGTGCTGGACGGTGGTCGGGCTGGTGGCGCTCATCGCGGTTGCCATGATCGTCGGTAGCGTCGTGTTCACCGTGGCCGTCCGGTAAGTCTTTCACCGCGTTGCATCGGGACCACGGGGTTTTCCACGGGGATTTTCGCGCCGTCAGCATTTCCGGAAGGCCGGTACCATTAATGCCGAGGTAAATTACCTGCCATTTGGATGGCAACATCGCTCCGTGCGCATGTAAACGTTACCGTACGTGTTTCCGGTGCTTTCCGCTTTCCCGGAAGTTACCTTCCTTCCGAAGGTCATCACGCTCCTTCTCCCGCCAGGTCGAGATTCCGACTTGCAAAACGTGAAATGAAAACGTGACGCAATTCATCTCGCGCGAAACGAACGTTCCGGCGACATTCGGAACACGGTTGTCCGGGCCCATACCCGAGATCAAAGTTTCCACCGACCCTTTTACTCCTTGCCCTGCGCGTTGTTCCCCTCGTTGGGAGGGTATTACACCATACCGTTTTCGATGCAGGCTTTCCGGGTGGCGTTTAGGAAAAGCTTTCGGAAATAAATTCCCCGAACGGCGTCCAATTTATACGGTTCGCTGAGCGTGCAGCTTTATTTAAATACATCGGAATGCAAATTTTTCCTCGGAACTTGTCGAGCGAACGGAGTGAAATTTCATTCCGAGTACATCTGCTGCCTTCTCGAAGGCGTGCGACGTGTTCGGGCGTTCTGATGCGTATGTCATTTACATGCTGGAAGTAAATACGGTCCCCCGCTTGGTATTTGCCAAGGCCGCGGTGTGCGGATGGAAATAGCTATTGAGTTAACACTTCCACCGTAAGACAGCTGGATGGCACCTTTCAACGGGCAGCCCGTTCTGTCCATCAATCTTTTCTACCCATTCTTCCGGGTCGCTTCACTTGACCGACAGCTCGTTTCGGTCGAAATTTTTCCGCCCACCCTGGGACCTATCAAATTAAGACCAAACCCCAGACACCCTTTCGACACGAGCTAGCTTTTTCTCTAGGTGTATTAACTACGCCCGGCTGCCCGTTTGGCTTCGTTTCGTTTCGACCGGCAGCTCCCGGGGACAGTAGAGCGCCCTTTTTTGATTCGTGCCGCTTGTAAGTTGGCTGCTTTATTGTTCATCCCTTTTCTCGAGAGACCGGCACTCGCCCCCACAGGGTGCCGGTTTGGGCTCGCGCTGTCAAGCTGCAAACGCATGGGTATTCTCACTCTTTACCTTTTCCCTACACACACACGCACACGATTGGAAGCAATTGAATCCGAAATTGATTTCGTCCTAATTTTCTGACCCAAAGCCGTCTATTTCTGGACACGCAGCCAACGTTGATTGACGTGCAGCCGGTGGAAAACAAAACCCTTGTTTAACCGGGCGCGTCTCGAACCGTTCCTCGTGGTGTTGTTTTATTATTTTGTGATATTTTTTTTTACTTTGCTCCTATAAAATGAGTACACGAAAACACCAGAGGTCGAAAATTGGCAAACAACTGGCGAACAAGTTGTGTGTGTGTGTGTGTTTTCTTTCTGTTCGAAAAACTTCCATCCGCCCACTGGTGACGCCTGCAGGAGACGGTGCGGTTTGGTGTTTCTCTTTTATGACAACGAAAAGAGTGTTTTTCGTTCCACCCCCGGGAAAAATCACAATTTTTCGTAACATTCTGTGTTTCCCTTCCCTCCAACCATCAATTTCGAATCATGATCGTTCGAAGAAGGCCTTGTTTGCTGGCAAAGTATTAAAGCAAAGAATATCCTTAAATCCATGCCATCACACGATTCGTCGTCCTTCGTGGACAACTCGGATTATGGGACGTGGGTGTGGGCTGGGGGAAAAGTTCGCCACTGCTAATCGGCTAATTTCCGCCTGGGTCCACTTATTACGTGCTCCGGTGGGACCCGTTTCGCTGGAAGTGGTTATGTTTTAATCGCCTTCGCTCACAATACGCGCACCGGGCGTTTGTTTATTCAATCAGCTGCATCCAAGCGAATGCCGTTCGCCAAAAAAGCCGCAACCACTGGGGGAGAGGGGGGCTGGGGCTGGGTTCGGGTACCACAAAAATGATAAAACTTTGCCCTTCCCCGGACGGCCGGAATATAGGATGATAAATAATGCACAACTGCGTGCTGACCTGTTGCCAACGGCCAGCCATTATGTGTTCCATTCCATCCGGACACCAGGCCCCGGACATTTACTAGGTGGTGGTGGTGGAGTAGGAAAATTGGCAAGGGAAAATGGATTAACCGAAGCTCGGTCCGACCGTCGGGTGAATCGGCAGAGTTTGTTTAACTTGTTCCGAGTCACCGCGTTTTGGGTATCGCAAATTTATGATACTTTTTACCGATTCACTTCACGGTCGCTGGAATTCCCGGTTCGGAAAGGTTTTTTTTTCTTCCTCGGCGGCGCCGGATGCGGCAATGCGGTATGAATAAGTTAGCACGGAATTTAGATACACAAAAAACCAACAACAACGGCGCAAGCGAAGGGAACATTATTAATATTTAATCCCATGAAGCACAGGGGACGCCAACGCTTTCGCTTTGAAAGAAAAAACCGAAAATGGCTCTAATTGATGTATCTTTTAAAATGTCCGTGTTTGACCGAAGCGAATATATTAATTCCTCGCGCTTCAGTGGGTAAGGTTACGATAATAGATTACTTACCTGTAATGTCAATCGATTTATATTCCATCGAATTTTGTTTGGTTAGAATATATGATTTACTAGCTGCCTTGGTTAAACATTTTTTGAACGACATACAACTGATGAAAATATATGGTTTTTAACTACACATTTTGATTGTTCATTCTACAGGTGCTATGCTCTGTAAAAATCAAAGGGTTCCAAAACCCTGTCGTTACACTTACATTTTCGTGGGGTTGCAAGCTAGATCAATAAACATATATAATGCAACCAATGTTTTGTATTTTAACTTTCAACTCTTCGACGTTTGCATGTTTTGATTCGATGTTTACATTCACCCATATGTAAAAGTTACTTAAACTAAACAACATTTGTTATTATTACCGACACATAATGAAGATTATTCTTCTTGTTAATGCAAAGAAACAATTTTTTCGTAATCAACTTTCTACGCTCTGTAACAGCGTGCTGTTGAGATTACACTTCATATGTAATTACTGATGTAAACAAACAAACCAATATACGACGATAGAAAATCGTAATCAATTAAAAAAGTATGTATTTTCCTGACGGGAGATATAGCTAAAAACCTATTCTCATGCCTAACAAACATGTGTGCAAAGTTTGAAAAAAACGATCCATCCGTTTAAGAGGAGTTTAACCACTAACACCGTGACACAAGAATTGGCTAGGCGTAACTTGCAGACAAGCGATAATGGAGGCGCCTTGTACTTGTTTGTGAACAGCAATGAAAGGAAATGATTAATTTTGAAATGATATGGCTATAAGTATTTTGGAAAAAGGAGCAATCAGTATCCAAAAATAAATCTGTAAATTGTGAATCTTTCTGTCAAAAATTGATTCGATTTCATCGTTGTTTCACCGTCCTTAAATTTAATAAAAATCGTTTACATGTTTGAAAATGAAAAATATCTACTATATAGCATCAAGTTGATGATATATTTTTCAAACTGATGTAACTCCTAGAAAATCGATTTTATTCATGCAACAATTGGTTATGTTAAGCCATGTTCATTGATAAGCTTCATATAACCCCAAAAAAGCGATTGTCCTAAGAATACCTGTTCCGTTCCGTAATTAAACTTATCAATTACTAGAGCTTATGGAGTACTAAGAATAAGTTCATTTTTGTACTTCTTTTGAAACAAGTTTTTAAGCTCTTCCAATGGCCGATAGTCCATTATCTCGATCGATAGCGAATCGTAGTCAACTTTTGACCAGGGATTGACCGTGGCTTAAACAACCGCCGCTCGAGCTCGGAAAAGCCAGCTCCGGAAGCGATTTCCTCGGCATGTCAGGTGTCAGCAAGGAGCCGCACATTATCGCCCGGTAACAAATTACTCGACGGCCATATAATGGTCCCTCCACCGTTCCAAAAGTACAGCCTACCTTCTGATGGCCTGTCCAAACGGAGGATCCTGGCCTGCCCTTCGCTCCAATCCGCACGCAAGACTTTGACTGCACCGTATCGCAAAGTTATCGGGGAAACTTATCCGATACCGAGGAAGCCACTCAAACGATTCATCCCTGAATTTATGACCGTCCCATCCGGGCGGAACGGTGCTCGTTTCGGGAAAGTATCCTCATCATCGGATCTGCCCGGTCCCAACCATTCATAACGGGAGACGCGTGTAAAAAAAAACGCCACAAACTCGAGGGAAAGCCCCGGGCAAGAAAGAGAAAACTCCAATGAAGTGTTTATCTCTCTTCCATTGGCGGTGAAAGTATTCCGAACTTTTAATTCTGAACTTTGTAACTTTCGTCCCTGCGCATCCTTCTCCGACCAAGTGAGGCGGCCCTCGGGAAGGTATGTGTGTATGTTTGTGACATGATGAGGGTCCGTTTGGCGGAAAACTCGTGACTCCGGAAAATTAATTGACTTCGATTAGGTTAACGCACTTTTCGAACGCTTCGTACTGGGAAGCTCTGGGTGGCTTACTGTGTCGACCGAGAGTGCCGGCAATGTGCGCACACATACACACAATCATGAAAAGCGATAAGGACGTCAACAAAATAAAATAAAAAAAAGCAAACCAACGAAAGCAACGAACCGGCGACACTGGGCCTTAATCGGTTCGCCACGGTTATGACCCCCCCGATCGCTCCGGGGCGATCCCTCACCGTGAGGAAACATGCCCAGAAGCGGAAGGAAAGGAAGCGTGTAATAGAATGGAAGGGTACGGTCCCTGCAATGGGACAAAGCATAACTCACTCAATTAAGTTTTCATCGAGAAAGAAAATGAAACTTTCTCTTCCGCCGTGCCGTCCCGACTTACCAGCACGATTTATCCGAGCGCTTCGTGACTCCCACTGCTTCGCTTTTCTTTCACGGCTGCGAGCATTTCGTTATTTCTTGTTTTCCTTTTGCCGCATGCCATCGATTGCAAAGAATTCCAACGGTAAACGCCGGACGCACCGGAAGAGAAAAAAAGCCAACTGTTTGGAACTTGGGTTTTAGCGTTCTGGGTTTGCCTCCTTACCGTGAAGTATGTCTTGCGCCAACGGCATTATTGGAAAAGCCTCCGGGAATGCTCAGAAACGATTCCGGTTGCCAAAAGCCCACGGCTTCCGATTACCGAAAGCAGTGTCCCGTGCTCCCGCCTTGGGTCACGAGGGAAAATTACGATTATTTACGGTAAAAATAGTTCCTGAGTGGTTTGGACTGGGCAGCATCGCAAAAGTGTGGACCCTTCTGTTTTCTTCTAAATACTAGAAAAAAGCACGATGTTCAACGAAGAAGAGATAAATACTAGAAATAAAAGTAGGAGTTGAAAGTAAGATGAGATATAATTAAAACCGTCCTATCGTGCGTAAATAATATGGAAATTATTCAGGTTTGTGACACATTTTACGATCATTAGTATTTTTCACTTGTCGTTTTCATCGTTCCAATGTTCAAACGAAGTCAACAAAACCGTAAATCAAACCTTAAAGTGTGCAATCCTTCGAGAACGAATCTGAGACTGAATTGGGGAATCCAGTGAAGGACATCGCTGAAACCCGAACAGGACACCAAAGGGACGGAAATAATTTTCTTTGAATTCATTTCGCTCCGCAAAGCATAAACGCTGGCTTTTCCGCCGAAGAGTTCGTTTCTTTGTAGCTCGGTTGGAAATGATTGCCAGAAGGACAATCCGAGCCAACTCAACCGTCCGTTTCGGATAGTTTCCCTAAGGAGAACTCGTTATCGAAACCGGGCGAGAGTGTGGTATCTAATTAAATGGTTCCCAACAACTACGTCGCCCTTTGGGCCGCAACCGTTACGACAAGGGAGTTGTCTAATGTATTTTTGTTTCAACCAACTGTTTCGTTCTGTTCTCCTCCCATCGACAGGAACTACATCCTCAAGACGCGCCTCTCCAAAGGGCCGAACAAGATCGTCCTCTCGCCGGCGGACTTTGTGTTCCCAGTCGACATGCGGAGGGTAAGTGCGAGGCGGGCAGCAGAGCAGTGGCCCCACCCGCAAAAGGGAAACGTTAATGAAGGTCTAATTTGCATGTATTTCCATCCGGACACCTCCCGATGCCGACCCGTATCGCCGTGCACAGGTTGACGAGGGTATCGAGGCGATGCTGTGCTGCTGGCTGCAGCAGCTCCAGGAGTTTGGCGGACCCGAGGTGGAGAAGCCGGACCTGCTGAAGGGTTCGATCGGGTCGCTCAAAAATCTCGGCCTTCCGGTCCCGACCAAGCCGAGCTCGGGCAGCGAAACGCTAATCCGCCACAGTACGGCGGCCATCGATCACAAGGCGCGCTACAACGTAAGGAACTACGCGACCGTCCGGTGGAGGTGTTTCCGTTAAGTGCTTTTTCATTTTTGTGTGTGTTTTTGTTGTTTATCTACAACCGAAAGCAAATCCCATTTTGATCCCGACCGCGCCAGAGCATCCATTAAACCGGGTGCCTTCCAACTTCGATTCCAATCGCTTCGACGCCCGATGATGGCGCCTGTTCGCCCTTCGCACTACGAGCCTTTTTTTCTCACATCATCTTTTTTTTATCTCTCCCCTCCACCGCCCCTGGGCACTCTCTTCACAGGGCGACCTGGTGCAGCTGAAGGAGATCCCGAGTTCGAGTTCGGCGTCCCACGAGCTGAAAACCAAGGCGATGGATCTGCTGGTGATGGCGCACGGTTTACGACACGAGAACATTAATCCTCTAATCGGTAATTCACCCCTGTTGTAGCACTGTGCTTTCCGGAGTGTAGCTGTTGGATTTTCCGCTTGTTTGTTTGTTTTTTGCGCACTGCTTTTGTGCTTGCCTTACGACGACGTATCCACATTCCAGAACACCCTACAAACATACATTCCACGCCGTGTCCCGTTTAGTGCCTTGTAAACATTCGCGTTTTACGACGTACCTGTAATTCGTCAAAAAGTCGACAACACGTTGTGCAGCAGCAGCACACTTCGAATATACGCCGGATGTGGTCCTCGAGGGGCGCGAATCCTGCGCCACCCATCCCGTTATCCTGCTCGAAACCATCAAGCATCGCTCTAATGGGCGCCCATAAAGCCGGGCCCATCTTATTCGATCTATTTGTCATCATTAACCTGCTCGTTTATCGGGTGTTCCGGTCTGGTGGCACGAGTCAAGCCTGTCTCTTTCACTCCTGCAGACTTCCGGGAGCACTCGGAGGTTGCAGACGGCAGGTTTTTGCGAGCCGGCAAGATCAAAGTCCCCCGATAGAAATACATTCATTATGGTCTATTTCGGCAAAAGCCACTTCGCTCATAATTTTGTCCCAAAAGGGGTTCGTCCGGATACCGGTAGCTTCCCTGCTTCGATTAATTCCTTTGGCTCAGCTCTATTGCATGCTGCTTTAAGCTGCTTCAACACTGGTTTAATCGAAGGTTCAATCGTGTTAGGTTCAATTTATCGCCGAATTAACCCTTTAATATGGGAAAACAAATTCGATTATTTTAAAACGTGCGCTAGATGCCAAAAAAATGGATGGCATCTTTTACAGTGGGACTGTTTTGTGTTGGTTTTATTTTTGTGGGGAAATTCAATGGAATATAGCGTGAATACTGATAGGTTGAAAAGACCATATCAGTACATTAACATGTTGTAACATTCGCAATCAATTATTACTATTCAAGCATGACTATCCAATATATTGAACTAAACATTTTAAAGACAAATTTTACAGAAATCAAAAGACTCAAGTTAATGCATGGATGTTTCAACACCAAACACTTGAAGAGATAATGCATTGATATTTCCAATTCCGTAATTCTAATATTACGACAAGTAGCTAACAAGGACCATATTTTGGCTAACCGTTTTAGACCGTTTTAGAAAGTCGCATTTCATATCAAACTCATTTCAAGATGCGATGGTGCATATGTCAGTTTCATGCCGTAGATGCCAGAGACAATCTAAACAGAAAATATTAAGTGGTATTGTTCCAAGAAATTAACCAGCAGCAGTTCGAACTATTTCAAAGCGTTTGACCTTTTTAATCAGAATCAATTTAAAGAAGCAGTGACATTTAAATGAGTTTACATTGGCTGATGGGTCCTGTTAAATTTGTATTCGTATATTTCGCTCGTATCTAAATTCACGTAATTGGTTTCGGTATTCCTAAATTTTGACAGATTATTTCAGATGAATAGTTAAAGTTTCCAGAAAATTCAAATAATTTATATGCCGTTTGCCGTGGCAACGATACCGTACTGAAATTTTCTCAGTAATTATAAAAATCAAGTATTCACATACAAAGCCAAATTTACAAAGCATAAAAAAATATTTATCTATTTATGAACCAATTCATCGAAATACTGTTTTAGCGATAAAATAAAACAATTAATTTCAAAAGCTTGAATTTGCAAAAACTATAGTCATCGTCTGTTGCTACAGTTATGTACCGCTTTATATTACAGCTTGTATACTTTGTATTCAATTTCACCTCGCAAGCGAAACAGCACAGAACTGCTCATGTCTCGTGAACGGATCATCGGGCATGTGAGCCAGATAAGTGAATCCCTTGCTTCAACTATAATTATTCCATGACAACCCACCTTGTGCACTAACAAATTGCACAGTATTTCGATTTCAAAAGGGAAGCACAGAGTTTCCAGTTAATTCTAATCCCGGTTTATTTCGCTACCAGTAAGCTTATCGATCGCGCCGAGCGAACACGCGGTCCCCGTTTTCATTTCATTTGGCATTTTGAGTTCGACATGCGGCCGGGAAAATCCCCAATACCGACTGCGCTGGTAAGCCCTGGTAATGAGCAGTACACCGGTAAACCGGAGACCTTGCCTGTCCGTGATCAATCCACCACCAGTCATTAATTCCAATTATTTGCCAATCAAATTATCCGGCGATACATTGACACGGGACGCAACGCAAACACAGCGAGAAGCAACTCGCTTCCCGTCGTGATGTGATAAGAGCTTTCGAAGAGCGTTTATTAATTTCACGTCGTATCGTATATTCCCTGCCGCAGCGTCTTTCCTCCCCGATAGAGAGGAGCCTCCCGCGGTGAACCAGAAGGCGATAAACGCCATCGTTTGTCTCCGATGTCAGCCGATGTACGGTTGCTTTTTGCAGGACGCCAGGCTGATCGGTACAAACCGAGAATGAAAAGACACCCATTGTGGTTTGATGAGTGGCTACAGCTTCGCTTCGCACTACCGATCCCTCCTACCGACACTAGGCAACGCCTGACCATCGTGACTATCGCATCGCATCGAAACGTGCTACCATAGGCTGAGCTAAATCTTATTAATTAGAAGTGTTTCGTTTGCTCGAGCACAATAAATATGGCTTTTGTGGCGCATTGTGGTGACAGATCGAATATCACCACATCGCACACGGCTGCTGCATCTGTGTCGTGGGCGGAATGTCTCTCTGTCATGCGGTCCTAGGGCCGAGTGAAACGCACCCTGGTACGTGCATTCGCAAGATGGTCCTGGAATGGTGACATTGTAAAGAGGAAGCTTTGCTCAATGCTGTATTGTATTGTAGGGTTGTATTTCTGCCATTCAATAGACCGAGGGGGTAGGCAACAAAGGCCACAATTGTGCACTTGACACCCTTTCCATATGCATATCTCTTACGGGATGCAAAGCAACAGACTCCCATAAAGTGTAAATAATTGTATAGTGCAGCTGAAGAAGTAATATTTTGTTTAATTGAAAAATTAGCTCAATAGCAAATTCCAAAGCTCTCTGTAGTATGTGCTACGTCTACTAAAACAGTGCATTTGGTTCATCTCCCTTTGCTGCCCACGGGGCACGGAATCTTTCAAGGAAAACAGCACATTTCACTCCATTTTCCGTGGGATTTGGTGCTGGAAATAAAACGTGCTAAATATAACGACCCTCGTTTAATGCCTGACCGGACCAGGGCACCGACCGGTCGAACCCTCGTCTAGGTTTACTGTTCTAGCGATAATTGCACCCATAGACGTCCGCTTCCCCGAACCACAATACGCTTCATCGGCAAGTGAACTCCGCCAACCAGACCCGCCAACAATGTACAGTGCATACTCACGTCCACTAACGGCAACAGTGTAACCGGAAAATTCTACTTCCACTCATTTAATTATTATCTGGAGATGGCATCCTCCTCCGCTGGGAAGCGTTTCCCGGTGCGTCCGGTGGTACCGGTTCCGGCTGGAAAAGGGCTCGGGCAACAACTTGACAGCGGTTGTTTGCCGTATTGGCCGTAAACAAGCACGTCGGAACATGTTCATTTTCGGATTTCGGTCGGCCCCCGTTCAGCAATGGCTTCCCTCCGAGCCGTTGCCAGCCGAGGCATCGAACGTATCGATCGGAGGTTGGGTTTTCGAGGACTACATAAAAAAGGAGCACTTACGTTGGTCTTCCCGAACGCTTTACGAAAGGTCAAGCTTCCTGGCCAATCATGCTGGAACACAAACCGAACCGAGGTCCCGAGTGGTACCCCCATCGTTAACAGTGGGTGTGTCAGGGCAGATTCGGTGGAGAATTCTACTAGTCCATAGTGTCCAGCATCCGATGGCCGATGCTGGCAATGATGAAAACCAAAGTAGAGCGAAATTCGCGTGTGAAGGGTGAATCTCATTGCCGTTCGCCAGTCTACTCCACATGACGATCCTATTTTCGGTACGCTCAATGTAGTTATACGGCCTTTGCGCTTCGAAACCGTCAACGGGAAGCTATCTTTGCCCACCCGAGCACGACGTGATAGCAACCGGGGGTGCATTTTCCTAACCACACTCACTGCTGTTCGCCGACGTCCTACACGCCGACGAATGAGGCACCCGAGCATCTCACTGCGATGGAGGCACTCGGTCTTCCTTTGTGGCTGACCTGTTGGTGCTGACGTTCCATAAATCTACGGCCAAGATTAACTCCCCAGCAAAAGACCGCCTGGACCTTTCCGGTGATGAGATGAACTGGAGTGTGGGTTTTCGATCGAGCCCAGCTCGACCCATCGCCGAATGTTCGCCCAGTTTCGCCCGGGCAGCAACCAGCTCGAAAGTGGTCAGTCGATTCAATCAGATAATTAAACCAACACCGAGGCCAGCGGCAACAGTTGTAAAACTCAGTTGAAGATGGAGGCCACCGCGAGGGTTCAATCCAGCACGTTCGTCCAGTGAAGCGCAGCGTCGACACCATTTGCCGAAACTCACCCGCCGAAGGTCAGAGAGTGAAGCCATTTTCCAATTTTAATTCAATTAAAATTGTGTGAACGATCCGGGGTGCCTCCGGGCGGCAGACGGGCAAGGTCATCAACACTTTTCCGATTCGACGTGCAGTTTCCGGTGCCGGGTTTGTGTTCTTGTGCTTCCTTCATTCTCACCTCTCCCGGGGTCGGTTGCGCACGATTTCTATTTCCTTACGTAATTGACACATTTACACAAATTATTGTCAGAAAACTGGAAATGGGAAAAAAACAATAAACAATTACAATCAACACAAATGAACACGTCAGACGTTAGCATCGTTATCAAACCGACGGCAGAGCAGCAAACACGATAACCAACCCTTACGCAACCTTCCCCCACGGGATGTTTCCCGTTGAAAACCCACCGCCCGAGATAACGACAAAACAACCGGAGAATGTAGAACTTTTAATGAGTATCACTCGTCGCGCCGGCGGCGGGTTCGAGAAACCAAACCACCAAAGCACAATAAGAGCCCTGTAAGGAAATTGTATTTACCGTAATGATAGTTTGGAATGTGCAAAGTTTTTCCCTCCCATTCCGGGCGAAATATTGTCTTTGCGTTTAGTTTTATACCTTGCGGTTTAACGTTCACCCTCGACGTGAGTTTTGGATGCCATTACATAACGCTAACCGTAACGAGACAGTTTTCTTTCACACTTTATGGATGCGTATCGCTTAATTTGAGTGAGTTACGATGAGTTTAATTGCCGTGAGGTAAAATATTTTGGCTTTCAACAATAACTTTCGTCATTTTGTAGTTGGTTTCATACCCATTAAACGATTTATGACTCATTTTCTGTTTCCACCGATGTTACAGATACAGGTTTTTTCTAAACATGAACACAAGAAACATTAATTTCAAAAGTAACTAAAAAATTATGTACTCAAAACATATTGTAAACTAGCGTTCATTTCAACATTTTTGCAACGTTATTTCACCACGAATATATAACCTTTAACCGTTTCATAATACATTTGATTCCCCAGCCATAGAGCTGGTACAGATGTAAACCACCAGAACCATTGAAAGATATAGAAAAAAATAACATAAAACAAAATTTGATTGAATTCGGTTTAAATTGTACAGCGAGCTCGTTTGTAATGCAAAACGAACCGCAGCACCGCCAGATCCGTGTTTCAAGGACGAACCTAAACCGGACATAAAACCATCCCGGATGTGAATTGCATAACGGATGCTCGGAAGAGAAAAGCGGTCTCGTGGGATCCAAATTAATAACTTGCCGTCCCTGGGCCACCGTTCGGCTACCGGTTGCATGGTTCGTGATCTATCGTTGCACTTTGTGATGCAATCCAAACGCTCACCGCACAGAAAAGCAGGTGCATAAAGCGCTTCTCACATGTTGATTTCTGTGTTTTTGCTGTCATTCGTTGGAACTTGTTAGTGCCCTAACGAATGCATTTGACGCAACTAGTTGTTGGGCCTTCTCTGTTCTAAACCTTTCGCTAGAAAACCTTCAACCAGATATAAGTAATAATTTATTGTAATTTACATAACTAACTTGTTCGTCTTTAAGGACCAAAACAAAAAATAAGTTATTGTTATTTAAATTTATTCACTTCAAGGCTTTTTCCAAATGAAATATAAAATCATAATATTATTGAACACAATCTTAGCATCGTTTAACACGTTCCGTTCCGCGTCACCCAAATATAGGTGACAGCAGTTCTAGTTCTAAAAAGTTTTTGACCCATAAATAAATGAAAATGCAACCTAAAAATTATTGTAATATTTTATATAAATTTTTTGGGAAGCCAAGTTTTTGCTTGGCCTTCGGAAACAATCGGTTTAACCAATATTATAAACAAATTGCAATTAAAAAAATTGTACTAAAAATTGTGCTAAAACGCTTGGTACGCAACGTGTTAAGGAACAAAAGTTTAAAAACATGTGTAGACGAGAATTTGTAAAACCTTACATAAACGAAACAATAGCATATGAACATAAATCGATTGCATAAAGTTACAATCCAAGACCGTCTCCGTTTAACATCGACATTACCCGTGTTCTAAAAGAGACGCGCTTATTAGCGATGGAGACGCCTGGTGGGTTTTACATTTCTGTTCGTTTTGTGTCAAGTGTCCAGAACAAATCAGCTACAACTTTTGTGACTAAAGCCTTTGAGTGTGATCAGCTATTAACGAACTTCTTCTTCTGATTCAACTCTTCTTCAGGCTGGCTGAACGAACCGACACGGACGGCGCTTGTTTTCGAGCACTGCTCGCGGGGATCCCTCCAGGACGTGCTCATCATGGACGAGATCAAGCTGGACTGGTCGTTCCGGTTGAGCCTGCTGACGGACCTGGTCCGCGGTATGCGCTACCTCCATGCGTCTCCGCTGCGCGTCCACGGCTCACTTTCGTCGCGAAACTGCGTCGTGGATGCGCGCTGGGTGCTGAAGATTACTGACTACGGCATGCAGAGCTTCTACGAGGCCCAGGGCATCACGCCGGCACCCAGGAGCGCCAAGGAGCTGCTCTGGACGGCGCCGGAAGCCCTCCGTGACTCGAAAGCCTACCCCAAGGCGGGCACCCAGCCGGCCGACGTGTACGCCTTCGGCATCATCATGCAGGAGGTCGTCGTGCGCGGTGAGCCGTACTGCATGCTGTCCCTGTCGCCGGAGGAGATTATCGCCAAAATCAAGAAACCCCCGCCCCTGATACGACCGTCCGTTTCGAAGGGGGCCGCGCCGCCGGAGGCCATCAACATTATGCGCCAGTGTTGGGCGGAGAATCCTGAAATGAGACCCGATTTTGCGGCGTAAGTTGCACGACGACGAGCCCGTTATAGCCCGTGTCGCCAGAGTGTTTCCAACAGCGTGTTAATTGCTAATTTTTAATCACGTTTTTCTTCCTCTCGCCATTCACCATTTTCCTCGCGCCTGGTAGTATCTGCGAACGGTTCAAGCAATTAAACCACGGGCGAAAGGTTAACTTCGTAGATACGATGTTCCAGATGCTCGAGAAGTACTCCAACAACCTCGAGGAGCTCATTCGCGAGCGGACGGAGCTGCTGGATATCGAGCGGAAAAAGACTGAACAATTACTAAATAGGATGCTGCCAAGGTAAGCCGTGCTCATCCCTATCCACATCGCTATACTCATGCGGGAATTCGTATTTGCATCCTAAGTGCTTTACAAGATACTACCTTGTTTTATATCGAGCATACATTCAGTCAAATGTTAAGTTCAAGTCCGGTTATCTCAGCAATTCGTGATCTAGGATAAACATTCAAACGATACATTGTAGGTAAACTTCTATGAATTGGGTTTTGAACTTTTGAGTTGGTTTTTTTTTCAAAACAAAGGGAGTAACTTTTTCGAAATGTCTCGCACGAATTGTGTAGAATAGTAGTTTATCTACCATTTCAATGTTCAAACCCTACGTTATGTATTTCTTGAGATAACTGCACTTAAAGCATGGATATGTGACTGTACGGGTACATCTGACTCTTGTTATGTCTCTACCTCACAATAATTGCGTGCACCATACGCTTCTTAATTGCATAAAGAGAATTCAAAATTTCACTCCCATTCTCGTCGTAATGGGAGAGTAAGAAAGAGTATATTTTATTATCAAAGGCTGTTTGGTTCGCCTAGACAATTGTGTTAAATATTTAATTTAACAGACAGAAGCAAACATTAAACCATCTATTTTCCCAGCTCGGTTGCAGAAAAGCTTAAATTAGGGCTTGCCGTGGAACCGGAAGAGTTCGCCGAGGTGACGATCTACTTCAGCGACATCGTGGGCTTCACCACAATCGCGGCTCACTGTACGCCCGTCCAGGTCGTCGATTTGCTAAACGATTTGTACACCTGCTTCGACGCCACCATCAACGCGTACAACGTCTACAAGGTGGAAACGATCGGTGACGCGTACATGGTGGTGAGCGGACTACCCGTCCGCACGCCAGATCACGCGGAGCAGATTGCCACCATGGCGCTGGACCTTCTCTCCCAGAGCGGCCACTTCAAGGTACGCCACCTGCCCGGTGTTCCGCTGCAGCTTCGGATCGGCCTACACACCGGTAAGTGTGCGCCATCAGGCGCCTCGCTAACAAGCTCACGCTTTGCCGAACTTTCGCTATACGCTTATGCGCCTCCTGCTGGCAAATTCAAATTTTTCCCCCTCGACAACGCCTTCCCAGGTCCCTGCTGTGCCGGCGTCGTTGGCCTAACGATGCCCCGGTACTGTCTCTTCGGCGACACGGTCAACACGGCCTCCCGGATGGAATCAACAGGTATTATCCCGCTGTTTGCATACCCGGGCGTTCGGACACCAAACATGACCGCGCCACGGTTCATTTGCACTCACTCACGTCATCAATCATTCATGGTTCATTCGTTCGGCGAGCTCAAGCGCACCGTCGGTTCCACCCTTCACGTTCACCGCCCCCTCCCCCAGAACCCAAATCGAAACACTCCAATACTCGATTGGCGAGAAAACGCTCGACTTCTCAACCGCAGAACCGAACCCATTTCCAATGCCGCTGGGAAATGTGATTTTCTGGCGGATTGGAACTGTCAGTAGGCATTTTGGACGCCACTCAGCGGGGGCATTTTCCGAAAGTTTTCACCCCAGGCTCCGGGTGTGAAGTGCATCGATTTTCTCCAACCGCGCAAGATTGTTCTGATCCGAAATCCAAACGTGATGAAAAAAGGCGCCCGTCGCAAATCGTTAACAATTTATGCCCATCAAATATGCAAATTTTGGACCTTTCTCTATAGTCCATGACTGTACCTTTTGTGAGCAGTTTGGAAAATGGAATAGAAAACCTTTTTTTTTGTAAAAAATATATATCCGACGGGGTCTTTTTGACTCGTTTCATACCGTTGATTTGCTTTTAGTAAAAAATACATCAAAGTGCAAAATCGAAGCGCTTGAGACATATTTTAACCGTTTGCAATATACAATTCAATTAACAAAAAATTGTTATATAAATTAACAAACTATTTGTTTTATTTTTTATAGAATTAATCCCGATTCTTGTGCCTGCATTGAGTCGCATTATTCGCCCGTATTGCTGCCATTCAATATTGTTGGTGACAGTACGGACTTGTGAGTCCAGACTCGCTTCAACAGCACATTTATAGTGGATTTAGATGGGGGATAAGAAAACTATAAAATGGCAAGCAAAACGGCACCTTTCATTTGTTACGAGCGTTAAAGGTGAAAATAAAGTGTAAGGTTAGCTGCCCTACCGTAAGAGGCTTCTATCAAATGTTTTTATGAAAATTGGTCTATTACTCCAGATGTTACTTTTTGTGGGACAAATATTGACCTAGCTACGTGGACCAAGGGTGTACTTTTTGACAAAAGTTTAAGCAATGTTCAATCAAGTTTTTCAAGGGTTATAATTATACATTTTAAAGGCGTTTGGGGGTCCGCGACAGCCGAGCGGTAGCGCCGGCTAGAAAATCGGCCCATGAGCGCCGGGGCTCACCACCTCGACGGCGTGGGTTCGAACCCCAACCGAGATCGGACCCTCCCCTGTACGAGAGGATTGACTATCCACGTACAACAGGGAAACAAGTCTCGTAAGCCCTTAACGGGCAGGCATGACCAAAAAGCTCGTTACGCCAAGAAGAAGAAGAAAGGCGTTGCACCAAAGAATATAAATGAACACTACAATGTCATTTAAATTAATGTAATTAAATTATAATGAGAATAAATCAGAACATGTATATTAAAATAACATTTGTACTGAAAAAAAATACACAAATTTTAGCGACATTTAATGCAAATACTTAAAACGTTAGCATCTTTTTGTTGAACACCAAATAAAGAGTAGCATTTCTTTTAAATTCAAAAAAAAGTTTTATCACTTTATCAGTTCAATTGATTCCGTAGTGGCCAAAACATTAAACCAACTACGTTTTATTATATGTTAGAACTTCCAGCTTGAACAGCCATATCATGACTGAAAATCAGCGAGAAGGCGTTTAGATTACATCCATTCTAAAAAACATTTACAGCACTGAAAGGTAGGGCCTATTCCAACATTTTAAAGTCCAAACGGAGTAGCATTTGTTCATGTATCCCTCACAACAATTGAAAAACATCCTTAAACGATCGGTTTTATAGGCTATGTCTAAAGTTACGGCCAAGGACCGTAAGACCGCTTTACTGGCCGCCGGAATATTTTTTAAAAGTTTTAAAAAGATGTAACTTTACGATAAAAATTTACTTCACTGAATTAGCTTGATTAACTTTTTTCTTATCGCCGACGAAAATTTGTCTACGTTTTAATGTGAACGTTACGCAAGTCTTTAACTGTACAGAATAGAATATACAGTTTTTATTATGTTTCTAAACTCACGTCTCACGATGATGTTTATTATTTCCCATTTGTTGGATATTATCGTGCTAGGTATAATTATATCGCCGAGTAATCGTACATCAAATACTTAAAACAGACCACAAATCACACAAAATTGTTAACTTTTGGAAGGGGGTAATAACGAGCTAAATAAACTCAAACCTGAACACTGTACTGCATCAATCATCCTCGTTCCACGAGCTGGCACGTTTCATGTCGGTGAAAACTGTCCAAGCTGGTCGCAAAAGACCTGCTGAAAGCTATGAGCCGTCGATGATCGATACTCGGTATTTCCGTCGCTCGACCGGAGCAAGAATCAATTATGTTTCGAACAGGCGTCACTGAACGATTTAGCCTTATCTTATCGGGCAGCCGTGCCTTCGACAATGCCCCGCGCCGGAAATAAGCACAATCAGTCAAAACCGGGGTGCACCGGTACGGCGTGTTCCGATGGCCCAACGAAAATCATATTAATTAGCAAATGTGTTCCGGCCCCTGCGGTGGATTATTACGCAATGCTGTTTACTTTGCAGCGTGTGCGTTATTATCGCCCCTCGTTATCACGACGGGCACGACGGACGATCCGCGTGCATCCTGCGTGGGCCAGATAGGGCGGGTGAAAAGTGAGCCCTTTAACAGGGAGGCACACTGCATCGCCACCGATCGCAACGAAGGACGGCCAATATGGACGTGTGCGGTTTTGCGAACGTCATCCACATCGCCCTCATGCGGACCACCATTTGGCATTCGTGTGCGCAATCATGACGGACGTCATCGCAGTTCACCTGCTTGGTTGGCGAAAAATTGCATAAATCCCACCCATTGAATGCGATGGCACTGGCAGTAACATCGGGCCCGTATCCACACCACGATCACCTCAAGAGGGAACACTCCTTTCATCGAGCGGTTCCATTCCTGCCCAACCAACTTTCTCCATTACAAGTTTTTCCATCATTTCATATAAAGCACCAGGCGCCTCCATCGAACCCCACGGTCACATGCTAAATCTTTCGACTTTTTTTTGTCTCGTTTTTGTTTCGGTGTACGGTCTCCTCTTTGTCTCATCCATGCATTCACCTTCATCGCTCCCAACTGCATGCGAACGGGTAGGAATGATGGCAATTACCGTGTTCCCTCAGTTCTTCAGCCCCTGCTCGGCCCCAGGCCGGGCTGAATGGCGGAGGAAATGAAAACTAACGATGAAAACCAGGGGAGCAAACCGAAAAAAATAAAAAAGCACACACACATATTTCACCCCCATTCATCTATCTAACACCAAATCGTGTGGGATTCGCTTTATATCTCGTTCACTCCCTCTTAATCTTTCCATCTGTTTTTTTTCTCTCTCTATCCTTCTCGCTCACTCCCACGCGCCACCCACACTAACGAACAGGTTCGTCCTGGAGGATTCACATGTCCCAGCAGACGTGCAATTTGCTCGAGAAAGCCGGCGGCTACGTTATCGAGCCCCGGGGACCCATCGAAATCAAGGGCAAAGGCAAAATGCACACCTACTGGCTGCTCGGCAAGAAAGGCTTCGACAAGGCACTGCCACCTCCACCACCGATCGGGTAAGCCCCCGTACTCACCGTACGCTGCACTGCAACTTATCGGTATTCGTTTGCATCTGCAAAAGCAAACAATGATCCATTAGGATGGCATTCGAAGAGGAACCTTTTCAATTACGGTATTTGTAAACTGTGGGGCTTGCATTCTGAATGAATGTTAAGTAACACTCGCCAGGTACCTTAATGCAGCCCAGTTTTCGATGCATACCATTTCCATTCCAGTCGTTGGAAACTTTGGTTGATGCTTGATGTTTGGAATGGGTGCATAAAGAAATTACCTGTTTAGAATGTGTTTTATTTTTTCTTGAAAAGCTAACGATTACATTTCGGCAAACAGAAAACAATCTTTCGAAACATATTCCTACACGCATTGGTCAACTTATTGTTTTAATAGAGAGTTATCTAAGCTCTTTGAATGTTTTGTTTTATTTTTATAAAAACATAGCGAAACACGAGTAACATAAATAGGCATAACAAAAATCATAAAGCATGGAAGGAAAATGATAAGTGTAACAAATATCAGATAAAAAATTATGTTAATCAGAGGGTTAAGTTACGACACAATTCTTCGGATAAACAAACAAAAACTATGCTAACAGTTAATTGTAAATATCAAAATATGATTTTTAAAATGATAATTAAAACTTGTTCTATAACAATACGTTGGTAATATTAGGTAACTATTTGATGGAGCTGGTCATACCAAATTTACTTAGCCACATCGAAGAAATATCTGTAATTAATTCAACTATAGCATTCACTTCACTTATCACTTTTCATGGTTCATCTGAATTATTGGAATGATTTTTATAGACCTGATTTAATATTTCAAAAGAGTTTCAATTTGCAGTTCGACAGAGTTCCAAAATTTAATCCAATTATAAGCTTCAGAAATCATGCAGCCAAAATTCTTCCACCGCTCTCTGAAAACTAATGCATTGAAATAAATCAATTTCCCCCTTGCCCGAGCGACTGGCCGAGCAGAGATTAATTAAATACATAAACCCAGCGTCTGAGTGCGATTCGCTCCGGCAGGTTTCGGAAAAGGTCGAGGACAGAGCAAACAGAAACTTTTCGGGGTCACACACTTTAAGTTCGCAGCGTGTCCATTGTGGCTCTCGAATATCCAACACCTGAAACGGCCACCCTTCCGCCACTCTACCTTGCCGGTTGGTTCTAACAAACATTCTACTGCTCGCTTTTCTATCTCCCTAAATCACCCTCGAACAACGTAACTCTAATGACCAACTCGGGACTCGTTTGCATCACCTCCACGTCGCTCTCCGCGCGGCCACCAGGGAATCGCACGGGTAAGTTTTCCCAACTAATCTACACGCTTAGGGGGCGGTACAAAAGGGGAAAGGCAGGAAGGGAGGGAAGTTATACGAATGTTTAATCCGAATCCAAACCTTTTCGGGTCCCTTTCTCTCCGCGTTTAACCAGCCTCGACGTGGCGATCCTGAAGAACTCGCTCTTCCAGTCGCAGCAGAACCATGCCAAGGTGAACGGTCAGAGTAACACCTGCTCGACGGCGAACCACTCGTCCAGCCACTCGCCCTCCGTCGCCGGCGAAACGATCGATGTGAAGGTGGAGATAACCCCGCCCGTGCCACCGGCGTCCGGTGATGGGGGAGGCCATTCGGGTCCGGGGCACGATGCGGCCGTCCTCTCGACATCGTTCTCCATCGACTCGAGCTCGAGCAATAACACGTTCACGCTGAACCTGGGCGACTTTGGACCGTCGAAGACGACCCCCCTGCCCAGCCCCGGGCAGCGCAAACTCTCGGAGGTCATTGCCGACGGGTCGTCGTTCCTGGCCGCCACACACCCCGGCTTCGATCGGCTTCAGCCCTCGCCCACCACGACCGCCAACTCGACGCGTCTATTCAAGCGCATCGAGGAGCTGATCGATCTCAGCTCGCCGTACAACTACTACAAGTGTCTCAGCCCGAGCGAGAACAACCTGGCCCAGTGCACGGAGGCGCGCTACGGCAGCTACCAGCTGCGCTCGGACAGCTGCTCCAGCAAGCCCGGCTCGACGCGCTTCCTCCGTCGCCAGTTCAGCCTCGACAAGGACGACGTGGCGCCCGCGGGAGTTGGAACCGGCACTGCGCTCACTTCCGGCGCGAGTCAGAACCGTGCCACCCTCGACACCATCTCCTCGATATCGGTCGACCGCGAGCAGCTCGCCCGCATGGGCACGCTCACCTCCATCCCGTCGATCAGCTCGACCACGTCGACGTCGCTGGGGACGGCGGGTGGGAAGCCGCGGTGCCTCGGCGGCATGCACCGCCAGCAGTCGGCCAGCGTCGCCCAGGACCTGGAGAAGATCGAGGAGATCCCGCTCTCGCCGCAGTCCTTCGCCGTGCTCAACCACACCACCGGAAGCAGCAGCACCTCGAGCCTGCAGTCGGAGATCAACGAGCGGGGGCGAGCGTTCCGCAACGGGACGGCGCTGGCGGAGCGGGCCCACAACGGCAAGGAACTGCGGCTCAGCGTCGAGGCGCTCGGCCTTCGGTGAGTACACCAGACCAGCTCCGTGTCGCTGCTCTGAGAACCCGGAACCTCACGACACCGGGTGCGAACCAGCGAACGTATCAGCTTTCGCCTGGTCCAAATCTGTGTCAAACAGCGTGTACGCCAACAACAGAAGACTTACGCAAACAAACGCAGCGAATCCGGAGGGAAGCAGCACCAGAGGCAGTACGTCAAGACTCGGCGGTGGATATTATTTACACCCGGCAACGTGACAGCGCACGTGTTCGGGTATGTTTTTCCATTTCATCTGCCGTCTGCGCCCTCGTAGTCCGTCCCGGGGTGGAAAACTCGCGGGACAACTCGCGCGGCATCGTAAACATTCGTCTACATCAACAACAAGCCATCCAGCGGCAAAGCGAAGGTTATATAGTGTTTATTTTCCCATGGGCGCACAAGAAAAACCAACCGCCCTGGCCGCGGGTTCGGTGGAGGTTGGGAGTTTCGCGAAGACCCATACCGGCGTTGAGAGACTTTTCCGGCAATTAGGCTGGCTCTGGAGGAGGGAGAGGGGGAAACCGGGTGCGGGACGTCCATCATCCACCCGATGAGCGATACAATGATGATAAAAATAAGTTCAAACGGCACTTCAGGCCAAGGCCCGACCGAGCGTGCCCCATTTTGCTTTCCTTTGGCCATGGTTTGCAACAACATTTCAATTCACCGAATTCCTAGACGTTCGCCGATCGCTCAATCAATAGCGGCGCAACATTGACACGCGGGTGTTTTATGCGTCATAAACCGCGTGTACGGCATTGTAAAACCCTTCCGATGCCTTCGCCCGCCAATTGAATTCGCGTTTTCACCGAAGCGTGCGATCTCAGCAACCGGGTTACATCCCGCTCCATCCGTACGTCATTATCGGTTCCTATCGAGCGAGTGAACCTCATCGTTTGCTTTGACCAACGATGAACGACAGAATGGTGATGTAACGTTTCGCAAATCCTCGTTCTAATCCCATCAAAGTCTTTGTTCGAGCGTTATGCGCTCCCATAAATGGGGTGGATGAAAGTGACAGGTTGTGTCACAATGAACGGTTCGCGGATATTACGACAGTATTGTTTCATTTTTTGCGTAAATCTGAACTCAACTACGGAAATCAACGTTAGGAAACAGTAGCACCACCTTTGCTGCTGTTGTGTTAGTCAAAAACCAACTAAAAGCGGTAGACGATGGTAAACCTTATGTTGATTTCGACACGACGGGGTTTTATCCATAATTACCATCATGCTTTTATAGCTTTCTTTCAGCTGTTTATAGCTCTTTAATACTTAGATTTACCCGAAAAGAGGTTTTGATCCGAAACTGTCTTTTGGATTGCTAAACGAGTACCTTATGGTGGTACGGGAGGCCGCGGGGGGGGGGCTTTTTTATTGCTTTCCAAACAACACATTTGGGTAGTTGTGATTTATAAAACAATTGGCTTTAATAAATTTAGATTTAGATTTTAAAATGTATACAGGGTTAAACTTCAATCATTTTACCACTCAAATCCAAATAGTGGTTATTTTGACCGCTATTTTCGAATTTAATATCTCAAAAACGCCTGAAATAAAAAAAAACCTTTCCTAAAATACAAAAATTTAATTTTTTTTCATTCGGCCAGATCCAAGAACCAAGTTGACAACCTCTTTATTGCTTTTTATTTGTTATTTTGAACCGTATTTTTAAGACGGTATAACTTTTCTATTTTTTAAGATTTCCAAATAATGAAACGGCTGCTTTTTAGTATATTTGTTGACTATCTTTTGACGTTATGGCTTTTTTTTTTGCACCTCTTCATCATTACGCTAGTTTGGTGTAAGGCAAAACTGAGCGAATTTAAGTTCTTTTCAACTTTTATATTTACAACATGATAATTAAATATAAAAAATACATGCTTTGCACTACTGATGAAAAGCATTTAGTATCTTTAAAAAAATTAAGTCATATTTTTAAGATTCGAAAAGACGCCATAAATTGACGTAAAAGATCGGAAGTAACGCCAATAATTATAGTGACTTTTAAAATTAAAAAAATCACAAATTTAACACGTTGACTGCCATGTCACCCAAAAGTGGGTGACAGCAAAACTCAGTTCTAAAAAGTTTTTGACCCATCAATAAATGAAAATGCAACATACAAATTATAGTTATATTTTATATAAATTCTTTGGGAGGCTAAGGTTTTATTTAGCCTTCAAAAATCGTTGGTTTAACAAATTTTATGAACAAATTATATTAAAAAGGTTTGTTCTAAAAAAGTGTGTCAAAAACCCTTGGCAGTCAACGTGTTAAAGGTACATTTGTGGCTTTATTTTTGATCTTAAAAATATTACATTATTTTCAATGGATGGCTTAGTAAAAAATGCATGCGCTCCAGTGATCAGGGTTATTTATCACGTTCCTCGAATCTTAACGCTACAAAACAACACCGATTACCTACGCCAAACAATGGTTTGTACAAAAGATTAAAATAATAGCAACCACACTTAAACACCCACACACATCGATTTCCAACAATCATTACTGAGGGCACACATTCTGATGAATCTCGTTTATCGCTTGAGGTACTTAACCGGTAGCAATTTTCGTCCATTTAAAATGAATGAAGTAAGAAAACAAACCTTCACATGTTCACCGTCGAAGATCGGATTACACGGAAAAGAAGATTACCGCGAAACGTACTGGAGCCAAAAATGGAGAGCTCTCATTTTCACATGTGCCGGGGCGTCCCCCGCCCCCGCCCTTGAAGTGGCACTTTTCTTTCAAGAAAAAGACACTATAAAGAGCAATCACCGGCACACCGAAGCAAAGCACAAACACGTGACGCTTATTCACTTTGCAGGTGGCAGATAAACACTAAAGTAGCGCGATATTTACCCCGGGGTTATCTCTCTCTCGACTTCAGCGAAAAGGCGACGCAACATCATCATTTATTAATCCAATTCTCACGCCCCGCGTGTGCTGGCCTTTCCTGTCTGCGGGCGACGATGCCTTGCTCGGGGCGGGACGAGCAAATCTAGTCGACCCATGAAGGATGCGGTTCACTTTTCACACGGGCACCCAAAAACCCTTTCCGGGGGCGCTTGGCAACCTTCGTATCCTTCGGTCGGGGTAATTTAATTTAAACACTACTTATTTATTCACAAAAGTCGACAAACAATTTCCCGGACCGATTCGCTCCCTCGTCCGTCAGACAGAGCGGTTCTTGAGAGATTTTTCTCCGTCGAATAGAAACACCGGGCGCTAAGCCGGATATGTTGCGCGAACTCGCTGTCTCCGCCGGTCCCGTCTGACGAGAAGAACGAAGAATTCCGAACCCCGTTCTGCAGGTACGGACGGGTGTAGAATTAATTAGTCTCTAACTATTTTCATGGCCACTTGTGCTAAAACCGGGCCCTCCCTCCGCGTCATCCGTCCGCGAGCGTCCTCACAGGCATGCGGTCCTGATGGCATGTGCTAATCGGTGTTACCATCGGGGGCTTGGCTTGGTTGCTCTACGGGGGCCTTTCGCTTTCGGACTGTGTTTTCACGTGGCCATCGGTTTGCTTGCAGCATTTACGATCTATAAATCGTGACCTTCCCCGTGGGATCTTTCCCGACGCCGGTTGATGAGTTCCGCCGCAAGCATTGGCCGACTGTTTCGCCGAGCGGGTAAACGATGTTACGATAAAAACAAAAACCCCCGGAGATGCCGATTAACGTCAGACATTAGTCACACTTGCTGGCCGGTCGGAAAGGGAATCCGGCCGGTGTTCGGCAATCGGAAAATCGGTCATTAACACGGGACTGGAGCTGGATGACACACGGTTTGGGGCCATACCATTTTTGGTGATAAAAGTCTGCCAATGGTCGACACATTATTTTATCTTTCGGCACACGAAACTGTCCCAGTTAAGTGTCATATCTCTCATCGAAATATGTTTTATGGGTAATGAATATAACATTGGCAACAAATCTAAACGGGGGCCACATAAAAAACGGGATCCATACTTAAGGAAAACAATGTGTTTCAATATCATGGTCATTGGAATGTCATTTATCGGATATTTAACATCACATTCTGCGATCCATGAGGAAGATGTAACCAACATTTAAAACATGTTGCTGGGTTTATGTTTTTCCAACTCGATTCATTTTTCATTAGTTTGTCCCATATTGCCTCCAAAAAGAAGTGGGCCGTTTTTTACTCCCCTGCCTCTACTTTCCGTCGTACGTCCGCCGAAACTCCCAACGGGTCAATAATCGTATGCATTTACGGTAACGATACGATAGGCATTTACGGTTCGTTGTCAGCCACATACACATGAGGAAAAACCCCGGTAGAACAGACTAACGTGACTTCGAAACGAAGCGGGCACGGTTCGCTCCGCCATCCGTGTACTGTACATTTACAGCAATCGTTACGAAATTGAAAATAACTATTAACAGAAAAATGTACCCGAGCTTTGGTAGGGGGCGCCCATTTCCCTCTTATTCTTTCCGCTTTCCCTAGGACCTTTGGCAGAGACTGTATCTTGTTTCTCCCCCATGCAAACCGTGTTGTGTAAATAAAAGTGTAATTAATCGATGTGTCTGTCGCTGTGTACGTGTCTTAGATGCCAACCCGAAGGCAAATGATCAAATTCAATGAGCTATAAGATTTAAAAGATTGTCCCGAGGCCGACGAATGAAAAGAAGAATAATAAAGTCATTATCGGAAAACAATATCGTACTTACTTTAAGGAAAAAAAGCGCTCTGTACTTTTTTTTACCAGTGAAAAATATATTTTTTTAAACAACCCTGTGTAGCAAATCAGAAAACAGCAAGAAGGTGATTATCAGAAATGATACGAGCTGAGATAAGTTGGGAAAAATTGATGGACGGTACTTGCTCCTTTAAATCAGAAAATATATAGAAAATTCCTACGAGAAGCTGGTGCCAAGGCGACAGCCTTTGAATGTACTATATCGATAAAGTTTAAGCTAACGAAAATGTCACACAAATAAAAGAACGAAATCAGAGATGAGACGAGAAAAGTAAACCATCGCTGACAGATTGACAGAGCCATAATCCTCTGCAAACCGTGCTCGTCCCGTACGGTATATTCGTGTGTTTAAGCTGTGTTACTTTCTAGATTTGTATGTTGTGTACAGCACCTTGCTCGTTCCGTGCACGTAGACGATATCCCTTCCGCAAGCAGAAGATGTGCGCCCCGGAGTGAAGTCAAATAAACATCACCAGCGTAGCTTAGGCACGATCGTGTAAGCGAGGAGGTAGCATAGCGCACAGTGTTTAGATACGAAACACCGCAAGTCAACCTGAGTCTGAATGTGTCTTTCTAGGAAACCTAGTGTAACACATACTTACACATACACACACGTACACGAGACGAAAAAAAACTCCAACTCAAAGGCAGATTGCACCACGTTTCTCGCCTGCTAAACTGAGAGTCATGGTCGTAAGCTGTGGTCCTATGCTGACTATTGTTTTTCATGCAAAATCTAGCAGAAATATGTGTGTTTACAGCGAAGCCCTCCCCTTTAACAATGTTCTGGGGCGGTGGTCTGGGTCCGAGGCAACATGTTAAGATGTTAAGTTTGTTCCACCGTTCGTGCACTGTTTTCTGTTTACACAGCCGTTGAGCGGATTTTGCGGAGTAAAAACCGCCACTCGTTGTTGTGTTTTATTTTTCTATCTCTCTGTGGAGACGAACCTTTGAACCGAGCTGATGGGAGCTGAATATGGGAGCCGGGGATGAAATGCAAAAAAAGTGCAAACAAAAAAGTCTAGATATATCTATTTTCCATCGCACGATATTTTGACCGGAGGAGTCCGTCTTCTTCCTTCCTGTTCAATGTACAGCTGAATCTCGAAGAGAAACAAATTTATATCATCTTGTGCTGTGTAGTCGTCGAAACGGGGGGCAGAGTTTAGCATAGCATTTACCGGCGTCAACTGCATTAAAACCGGATAGATAGAGGGAGAACGTTAGGCGAACCGAGAGGTTCGACGATTCCGCCACTTCGGTCGATGCGGAAGGTGAGGTACACGCCACTGTTTGTATGGATGTTAGAGATTATTTTATATTTTCCAATAGTCGAGAATATTATTGGATGAAAATAAAGAAAACAACAAACGTATAAGTAGTTTAAAAAAAATCTCCCGTTGTGTTATTCTTGTGTTCCAACTAATTTTGTATTGCAAAGAAATTTATCATTTTGATCATATCCTTTGACCATCTATGTGAGAATATGAAAAACGAAAGAAATTATATAACGCAGGTTTTAAATTTTCTTATACAATAATTTACTAGTATCTAGTATATTGTGAAAAATGAGATCTTCATATGAAATGCTAGGTTTGAATCTACAATATACCATTTCCATGCATCAATAGTCTACAGTAATGTCCTTAAAGGGAGATCAAATATGGCATCCAATTTAAAAAATTAAAATGTTTAACATGTAATGAGCAGCGGGATCTGATTAGAACCAAGGAAAAATAAACAAGAAATTTTAAACGCATATAAGGATTTGGCTTAAAGAATAAAACTTCTAATTAACTAGGAATTACTAAAACTAGTTTTGCTAGTAGTAATTTTGTTTAGGCTGATATATCTTTGTATAATTTCTATTTTTTTATGTTTTCTTTTGTAATGTTATTTTACTTAAATTTATCTTCCATTAAACTTTCTTTACTCAAGAAATACATTTTGTAAAATTTACATCCGCACATTTCGGTCGTTTGCGTGATTTGAAAACTAATCTCACTAAACGAATACATAATCTGGTTTTCCAGTTCCTCTCTCATAATTATTTTCCTCCATTTGTGTGGTCCAGTTAAATTTCATTAAATAGATTACGGGCAACCTTTACGCAAACCACCCTTTTAGCTCCGGTTCGGCTGCAAACGCTGCACTTTTCTTTCCTGTGTTGACCCAAATTTGCATTTTCCCACGTGGAAAACAGAATGCCAGCCCCTGGAAAACTGGCCGCTGGGGCAACATTTCGTGTAAATAATTAGATTCCTGCTGCAAACGGTTCGCAAACAAGGCAACGGGAAGCATTTAAGACACTCGCCCTACAGCTTCGCCAGGATGGTCTCCATCGTCAGCCCCTCGTCACTAATTACCTCCCGGAGCATCGCACGGACGGAAAACTCGTTAAAGCGCATTGCCACCGTACGCAGGCCGAGCAACAGTTTCCCCAGGCGCACCGGTGACCTCTCGGAAGTGGTTCCGGCGTGCAGTGCATACGGCTCGAGGCGAGTCGAGTCGGTGCCCGTGCACCGAAACTGGCGCCCCAGGCAGTAGAGTGGGCGTGCTCTCCCACCCCCCTCGGTGGGGGGTGCCCGCTCACTCGTCGTCGCCTCCGAGCGCTGCACACTGTAGTGGCTGAGGGCAGCGAGGGTCCCCTCGGCAAGTTGTTCCAGCTGATTAGCTTCCCGCTCGCTCTGGGCGTACTCTGTTGTCCGGGTTCGTGCGTTGGGGAGGAAAGAAAACGTTTGCATTAGAAACCGGCATGGCCGAGCTAAAAGTGAGCAAACGGGAAGGACCCGCAGACAAACCTTTCCGGCAGAGAATCAGCGTCTCAAGGAGCGATATTTCAATCAGATCCACCCGAAGCGCCCGAATGTCATCCAGCACCGAACGCAGATGGGCATCGCAGCAGCTGGCATGGTGTACGGTGCGGGAAGGAAGCAAACCATCATCAGCGTCGGTGGAAGACGTTTCGAGGCCAGACTCGACACTTACCGATCGACCAGGGCCGATATGTCGATGGACCAGTTGGCCACCCGGAGCAGAAAACACTCGTACCAGACGTGCCTAAGGATTTCGTTCTGCTGCGTCCGGCTGAAGATGGCAAAGTGTTCGTTATGGCGCACCTGCCGGATGCACGCCATCAGCACTTGGGAAAGAATCTGCACCGAGAACCCATCTGGCCGAACGGAAGAGGCTGGTGAGTACAGACCGGTGAGGTCGACCGGGAAACGGTGCGATTCTGTTTGATTAGCATTATTTGCCACCGAAGCAGAAGCGTTCGGCTCGAAGTAGCAGGGCATGCAGCAGGGCACGCTCAACCGAGTGGAAGAAAATTGACGTTTTTCGTGCCGATGCCGGGAGCATTGCACACTCCATTCGTCGCTAGGATTCGCAGAACCGGTTGGCCTATCTTTCGACCGAGTGGAGATTGATTGGCAAACAGGTCGCTGGAGCGAGTTCATCGAATCGAATCGTTGTAATGTATTCCCTTTGCCCCGTACCCTCGCACCTGGTGCTAATTTCCGTACCCAGTGTCCGGGCTGCTCGGAAAATCAACCAGATGGACGACGATGTCGATAGGCATCCAGTTAGCAATAACTCAATCACTTTGGACTATCATAGAATGTTGGTATAGGGATAGAGTGAAGCGATCATTACACAACACACTACGGATTGCTATTATGACCGGATGCCAATGGCAGAATGCATACCAACTAGGTTGATGAACGACAGCAGAACATCGGGCACAGCTGGTCATTATCTTAAATTATACTATCGGTCTTCATTGAATACTAGTTCTGATATACCTTTTTTGTCTTCACTGATGACTGAAATGCGCATATATTCTTATCCCTCCATTGTTCGATTCATAACCTGTAGACTTTGCTTACACCGTTAAGATACAGGTTTTCACGGATTGTTAGATGTGTTGGAACTTTGAATCTCAACTCCCTGCTTTATTTTTCAACATGTTGTATTTGACAAACATTTTTTTTGGACCCTTAACATTACCAATGCATGATGGATAATGTATACGATAAAATTGCTTTTGCTTAAAAAAACCGCCATTTTCACAAATGCACAGTGAGTCAAGAACAGAACAACTAAGACTTTAAATTTATTTGGCCTTACGGAATACATAAAATTGAAAAAAATATTCCATGAAAAAGTCCAGGGCACACTACACGGATAACATAAATTTCAAAAGATCTTTGTTGACACTATCAAAACCAATCAAGACCTAACCAAACGATCTATTAAAAAGATGGGATTGAAAATAGATTTAGACACATGTAATATTATAATTCTTATGTGTTATTAAAGTAAATTGTTTAAAATAAATAAACTAAATCAGTTGTTTTATTTATATGCAGATCTAAACACTAAAAAGCAGAATTTCCCTGCAACTTGCCCTAACTTTAGTCATCATTTAAATGCAACAAATTAATTCTAATCCAGGTTCAACTGGATTCTAAAAACGCCTTTTTTAAACCCAAGCATTTAAAATCGAAGGCAAAATTCATTTTATAAACTGACACGTACTTAATAGACCGACGCCATTTTGGCATCAACCGCAAAACAAAAACAGAAAAAACCACACACGCAACATCTCAATGGCTTTGAGCCAAATTACCCGTGTGTCCGCTGGTTGGCAGTTTTTGCACGCGATCCACGCCGCACTTTCTTGGCAGCACTACTTTGCGGGTCACCATTTTCCGACTCTTGCGGGGACCCCGCTCCTGCTGTACCGCCGTCGCATTCATGCCCACCAGGATGCACTTGTGCAGGCGACAGTACGGACACCAGTTGCGCCTAGCCTTATCCACCGAGCAGCAACCTTGGCCAGCTGCAACCGACAAAGCCGAATCAAACCTTTTCCAACAACTTCGCGATCGACGCGATCACCTACAGATGCACGTGTAGACGGCCCGTTTGCGGATACTCCGTTTGAAAAAGCACGAACATCCGTCACAGCACACCGTGCCGTAGTGTTTGCCGGAGCTGCGATCGCCACACACACGACACACGAGCACCGCCGAGGACATTTGTCCTGCGTCCGGATGCCAAAGTTACACTACCGCCCAGCGGTGCCGGCGGTCGACGCTTTTATATCGGATCAGACCGGGACCATTCCACAGGTGTGACCAAGACCAAAACCTCGCGGAACCGCAACACGGGACATCATTTATTCAACACTGTTTGCTTTCCCATCGACTCGTCGCACTCCGATTAATCTGATCCACCCGATTCCCGTTTTCCCCTATCAAGGAAGAAGTTATAACTTAAGGTATACCTTGCCTAAACCTGCCACGTTCTCAAGACCAACATAACCCTATTCCGTCGACCGTGGTGCTTATCCTTGTCAAATCGGAGAAGTTTACTCACTACTTGCACATGCCAATCCGGAAGAGGGTCACCGCACATAATTCGCTCGGTTGCCAGGTCGGTGATTAAGCGCGAAGTCATGCCGAAGTGGAGTGACGGGGAGGGGCACACACTAGCCCGGTACATCCGGTCACGGAAACAACAGTGGTTTCCAGTGCCTGGAAATATCGCCGCGTGTAACGATTTGACCAACGACAATTACATGCCAAACACTTGTTAGCATTTCCTGTCAAGATTCCAGAGCCTCTTTCACGCGAAGGGTATAGGGAAGGTTTTATGCGTTGCTTTGGTAGTCGTCGAAAATGTCATATTAAATACCATTTGTCTATTACAGAATTCATAATTTTTCTGGAATTTAAATTGGTTTTTAGTAAGGCATTAAATAAAATAATTTCATCAACAAGCAATACAGTAAACTAATATCTAACAAAGTGGTAAACATTCAACAAGATATTTTTTGTATGGACACTTTAACGACCCCCTTAAGCAATCAAAACCACTGCAATCACCACATTACATCGTTTTCGTCGCGAGGACGAGTGACAATCAATTGGCATCGGTCTTTGATCGAAGCGCGTAAAATAACTATCGGTTGATCGGGCACCCAGACCACCGTTCGCTCGATTCACCCCTGACAGGACATGCGGTCTTTCTTGTCTTGCCATAGTGGAGAAATATTTCCAGCGAAGCTGGTGTGATTACACGAGGGTGAAGAATCAACACGTCACGCTCGTCCTGCGACGACGACGACGACGACGACGACGACGTTGTTATCGTTGAAAGGTTGACATGTCGATGCGGGAAAGCGTCCTCAGGGCGACCGTGATTGGGATGCATATTCACTGAATGTAAATATCCACCATAAATAATGCCACGGAGGAAGCCCGTTTCAATCGATTGAAAGAAAGAAACGTGCAGTAAATAAAGCCACCACGTTCAATTCCGGTGGTTGTTTCGCTTTATCGGCCACGAGTGTTTTTTTATGTCGAGAAAGGGTAAACATCATAGTATAATTTGAAACAAATGAACTAAATCACACGGAAACAAAAATATAGTTGTAAATTCATTAAATTAGAAAATGAGCACCATGATATAAAACAAAAACATAATAGATGTTGTACAGCCTGCATGGTAACTATTGTATCGTTGTAATTGGAACAATAACGATATGACGACACATCTCAATTCATCTTTTTGTTCTAGTTTTATTACCAAATACGCTTAATAAATTGAACCGCCCTTAACAAGGAGAAACGCAAGTTAGTATTCGTACTCATAAATAATTGAAGAACTGCTAGTGTTTTCTTTTTCAGGCACCAATTTATTCCATTGACGTATTAATGGAATATGAAAATAGAAAGAACAGTAAGTACGTTTCATTTAATTTGTCAATTATTTTGTCCTTACAATATAATATGCACAATACGATAGGTGACTAGACTTTATTCCTTTATTTATGAGCTTTAAAATGTGTATTGACACATACAGACAGCTAGAAAATTATACAGACAGTTGTTACCGGATTTAGTACTTCAAGTTTGATTCAAAAATATTCTAAATAATTTATCAACATTCTTAAATGCACGAAAAGTAACAAATTGTAATGGGGTCAGTCTTACGAAAATGGGTAAAATTACTGACCATCTATCAGTCACAGTAACTCTCTTCGGAATGAGGCCTAGACCTACTTTGGGATATTCGACACTTTAAAAAAAAAACAAATTAATGCTAAAAACCAAAACAAAATAATGAAAGGACAGCCGGGTATACAATCGGAGTCGAAGGATAAATGAAAAAACATGTTTTATAATAAATCAATTGCAAACAAGCATGTATTTGCATCAAAACAACAAGGGTTCGGAATATATCAAGCATAGAACTAAAAGAATGCGTTAAAAAACTTACACAGTTTTGTCTATCTGATTGCTTGCATTGCTTGATAATGCATGTTTGATATAGGGTAACTGTACCAATAGTGGTGCACTTAGTACTGTAAATACCAAATAGGTGTAATTTATGAGTGTTAAGAACACAATATTCTACATATTTGAATCAATTATGATCGAAACATAACTTTTCTCCTGAAAAACATCTATGTTTGCCGTAAACCGTACAAAATACACGAAAAAAAGCGTATTTTTCTTCCTAGTTGGTTGCTCCTATTATGGTGGTATGGTTCCTATAGTTGTGCTATCGTGTTCCTATAGTGGTGGTAGTACGAAAAACTTGAATATATTTTGACTATAACCTATTTTTGAAGCATATTTCGAAAAGAATGGTAAAATACTCCTTGACCAATGCGTTGTCATTGAAAAGACTGTATTGTTTTACCGACATATGTCCAATTTTAATTAATAAAAAATGCTCTGAATATTACAGCTAAAACTATAGTATATGCATTATAGCGTATCCTTCGCTCGCTTTCTTTTTTCTTTCCTCTGCTTCTTTTGCTGAGCCTTCTCTCCAGTTCCGCTTTGTTTATTTTGTAGAAACAGAATAAAATCACTAAATTTACCTGATAATATTGGTCAAAAACCGGAATAAAACTAAAATATACTTGTGAAAAAATCTATGGCTACTATAGGAACAACTTGGGTTTTTGTGCCTATAGTGGCACTATAGTAAAAACTATAAAAATATAATAAAATTAAGCTAAAATGCACTAAGTTCGTATAAATCAATTATATTGGAGTATGTAAGAAGCGAAATCATATGGTTTTAATGATTTTGTAGTGATTTATAGCCTTAAGGAAATCATGATATTCGTTATAGGTTCTTAAGGAATGCAGCATGTTGGGACAACCTGTTTAGAAAATATGAATTTTGGAGCTTATATATTACGGAATAAGATGGTTCATCTTTTTAACACTCCGCAGAAGATCAAAGAACATTTCATAGAAGAACAAATAACTCCATTGTATATATATCGGCGTAGAGCTAGGATTTTATTCCACTACAACCACTATTGGTACTAGCTCCACTATGGGTGCACTTACCCTATCTTGTTAGATGTTCTGAATAAAAATCGTTATTCAGTCTAAAACGAGGTACGAGCTTAAACGATTTTTCTAAGGGGAAATAGAAGAACATTGCTGGTCCATTATATTTATTGAATAAGAGGTGTTAGACAAAACTGATAAAATCAGAGATGAGCTTTCCTAAAAACTTATTGATTCTAGGAAAAAAGAACCTTACATGGGTAACATTGAATTTGTTAAAAAGCATACAAACAAGACGAATATTATTTTTTGTGTTGCATATGGACCCCGTTCATCACTACATCACTAAAATGATACCTACAATCCTAATTATTGAACACCACTTACCAAAAATATTATGAAGGTAAAATTGCAACTGCTTTTCATAATTAAATTAAAATATATTATAAAAAATAGTTTTTTTTATTTTCAAACAGTAAATCAAACAGTGCTTTGCTCTATCGAATTGTGCTTTATTTTTAATACTCCTTTCAGTTATACAATACCTTACAGTACGTCCTCTAGTACAACTCCACGTAGATAAGCTGATTTAAATAAGTGTCTAACCATGTCTTGCTTACTGATATGTCAAACCTTGATTTAATTGCACCGCGGGGGCCGTTCCCTTTCACTACGCTTCTTAAAAAAAAAAACAAAATGCTATATGGTACTTTTTCTTTTCTTACATATTTGCTGTGTTGTTCTAAAAGGAATGCAACATGTGCACGCTTTGCCAGCGCTTCAAGGGACGCCGGCTAGAATGGGTTACGGTAGCGTATGGGAATCTTTTCCTAGCGGTTCGCTCCGTAAACTACTCGTTCCTAGTCTTAAGTTACTACCTATTTCTGCTGGAGTTCACAATATTTACACAGTCCACTAGGTTTTACGTTCGAACGATTTTAATCGCTTCTTCTCCCCCAATGTTTGCTATTCCGAAGTCCTATTCAATGCATTTCCCACTTATTCTTAAATAAAACTAGAGACCATTAAAATACTGTAGGAAGCGGACACCTCCCATCCCCCGCCCTGGCTGCTTGTCATGGGCTCTAATTTGTTCTAACAGTACGATCCGTGTTACGCTGGAAACCGTTGCCCTTCTTTGCCAGATCACATAACACTTTCCCTACGCTACGTTTTGCGTTGCGAGACGCGTCGCAAGAGAAGATTGTGGCAATACTTTATGTTGTTATTTTAAAAAGAAACAGAACAAGCTCTACTTATTCTTGCTCACACTAAAGTGCTACCCTTAGCTTACGGTCTATATTGCGGTCCGAGGTGTGAAACCCCTCCGGAAAAAACCACCTGTCGTTGGGAACAAGCGAGGAACTTAGAGTGGACTTGCTTAACCCTACCAGCCCCATGCCTAGGAGGACGCCATCAGCTTGGCGGCCTGTATGACGTTGTGCTGATGGTGATAGCCGGCCAGATCGGCCGCCGTCGGATGGTGGTGATGGTGATGGTGGTGGTGGTGCGGATGGGCGTGATGCGAGTGTGCCAGGGCGCTGGCTCCGTTCACCGCCGAACCACCGACTCCACCGGCCGACACGTGGTGTGGACTGTGGTGAGAGTGCAGTGTCCCGAAGCCACCTCCGAAATAGCCACTCTGCAGGCAGTTGTTCATGTAGTCGCCGTAGCCGTTGCTGGACGGCGCGATGGACGAGGTCGGTGTCGTCGAGGGACCGAGCTGCGGGTTCGACTCGGACTTGATCTGCCCGAAAGGTGCCCCGGGAGTGTTGGCGCCGAGCTGGCCACCCAGGTTGCCGGTGGACCCTCCGGCCGAGGAGTTCGTTCCGGCGTTCGGGTGGTTGGCGTAGCTGTTGTTGTTGTTGTTGTTGTTGTTGTTGGCCGACGAGGAGTTGCTGTTGGCTGGATGGTGCTGGGACGTGGTGTAGATGTGGGACGAGTTGAGACCAGCGTGCTGCTGGTGGGAAGAGGCCGAAGACGCAGGAATCACGCCGGATAGACTGCCCGGTGTCATCGAGAGGTCGTACTTGCCGACGAGTGACCCAAGAGATCCACCGCCACCGTGATGTGCTCCACCGAGCGACGTTGGCAGGTTGTACGATTGTGCATGGTGCGGGGAGATGTGCAGCGAGCGAATCGGTGGGGACGTGAGGTTCTGGGACTTGGGACTGCCGGAAAGATTCTTCGAGTTCCCATTCCGATCCGTGTGCAGAAGGCCTAAAAACACAAATAAGAAGAACACGAATTAATCCACCTGTTGAGGACCAGCACTCACTAGTTAAGGACATAAACTTACCCTCACCACCGAGTCCGTCGTCCTTCTTGCCGGCGCCACCACCACCACCCACCAACGCCATCACATCCGCCGAGGATCCCGAACCGCCGCCGGCCTTCTTCGGCTTCCGTTTGCGCGTCTGAATGCCGTCCTTCCGCATCGCCAACGGTCGATTGACGCCGTGCAGCTTGAAGTACAGTCCGCACGCGTTGCATACCGGCTCGCCGTCGTTGTTCCGCCGCCAGAGCGTGGTCGTGCGCGTCCCGCAGTTCGTGCAGCACAGTCCTAGCCGACGGGTGGCGGTCTGCTGGAAGAGCGAACCGGAAATGGAACAGGAAAAGGAACGGGAGCGGGAAGGAGGAGGAAAAGAGCAAAGAAGAAAACCAAAAAACGGGCCCATATCAGTCAAGACTGTCCGAGAGTGTGAGCCACGACGAGTGCCGCCATTTGCCACGGAAGCCGATCCGGCGGTAAAAGACCAAAAGGGGGAAACTAGCACGATGCGGCTGGTTGCGTGCAATCTCCTTCTTGTGCGCAACTTGTGCACAATTTAGTCAAACAAGAACCCGACACCAATATGCACTTTGATTTCAGCTCGTACCTATGGCAAGTCTAAAATTTATTTTTGTTCATCAGCAAACTACCAATCCGCTTCTATTATTCTTCAAATGTACTTAAAACGTAAATAATACGGAGGATAAAATTTGCTTACATAAAAAGCAAATACTTAAAGTAGCTGTTTCAGCAGAAACAGAAAATATTTGAAAAATGAGATTAAGTCATAGTTGAGTAAATTTCATTCAAATACTGCCAAATTCAAAAAATTCAAATAAATGGACAGAACTTTTATCATTCTTAAAATGAAGACTATGCTCAACTTGATGTTTCCAATGGCATCACGAGGTTTCAATGCACCAATATGCAAAATATAAACAACGAACTAATATTACTAGCAACATAAATACTTTTCTTATTATGAAAGTAGTTGATATTACATTAACCCCTTCACAGTTTTGCCCAATCCAGGCTTAATTTTTATGCATATAATTAACACTAATCGATGTGATTTTAAATTGGCATTTTTGCTTACTATCGGCAAATTATTGTTAATCATAATCACAAATAACACACAAGCAAACTGACCATCATTTAATCAAGAACATCAAAAAACAAATTTTAAATTTTTTTTCTGTTTTCGACCAAAAAATATACAAGAATGTAAATAAAAAGTGTGCCAATTTTTTGAGCCATTTTCTCAACTTGGTAGGACTGTGAAGGGGTTAAAGTAATTTTCATACACTTTAATGAAAAGTGTAAGGTAGATCCACAAGCCAAAATAAAGTGTGCAATATATATTTCTAGGCTGGTTGTGAACCTTTCATTGGTTTAGACATAATTCTTCTATCATTCCTATGTTTTTGAAAAGGTTAAAGGTTCTTACTTCTGTTGAATAAATAACATCATTACACCATAGGCAAAGGTAGGAGTTGAAATCAGAATGCTATCGGCGCCGAGCTCTTCCAGCCGGGACACGCACCGGTTGCATACAAGGGGTACATTGCATGAAAACGAATACGAACTTTTCCCTTTGGTCTTTTACTCGATACTTTCGATCAGGAAAAATGGAAACTAGCTCGAGCCCGCTTCCTCCGGCACACCGACCCGAGTCACAAAATCACGTATTTTTCTTTTACATCACGAAAAGTAATAAGGAAACAAAACTATGTGAAAGAGAGAAATTGGAATACTCACACTCACCAGTCTCTTGCTGGGCTTTATCAATGGACGGTTCATACCGTTCATCTTGTGATAGAGCCCGCATGCATTGCAGAGATAGTGACCGGTGCCGTCCCGACGCCAGAGCGGTGTTGAAATGGCCCCACAATTCACACATTCTCTTCCCTCGCCGAATTGGAATTCCATGGCGCTGTCTGCGGGTGGGTTCCGGTTCGCGTACCGAGTGTCATTGTGTGTGACGGACGTGATTGGTTCCAAGTTCCCGGACCAGCGCAAACGGCCGCAAAGGTCGGCCCCATTTGTGCACGGTTCGCGCAAATGGAAAATTGTTCGGGTCGGGGGAAAATTACGTCCCATACGGCCGCACGAATCATGAACATGAGTTTCCGGGACCAAGCGATCGCGCGCACGCGACAGCACCGGAGGGAAGTTTGTGTGATTTATTTAGATTGATTTAAGTTTTATGTTTATGTTTTGTGTGTGTGTGTGTGTGTTTATTTTTTTTTTGTGAATATGTGGAGCCATCGCCACGATTTGCAAAAGGGTCACGAAGGGAAGAGAACGGCAATACCGGGGAGGGGAAAGAGAAAGAGTGTGGTTTAGTTTTGATTTATTCGCTAGGTTCATTACCTTTTTCAAATTACCATATGGCGAGGTGCGCTGGAATCCGGTCGGGTCGTAGGCGCGCCACGAGCCCATCATGACGTTTTGCGCGTAGAACTGCGGCGGTAGTTGCGTGTGCGTCGACCCTGTTTGTGTGTATATGTGCGTGTGTGTGTGTGTGTGTGTTGCGTGTGTATCGAGGTTGGCGCGGTCAGTGGATGTAGAAAGCGAGAAAGAGAGAAAGAGGGAGAGAATGAGCGCGTGAAGAACGGGGAGAAGGTAAAACAAAATGGTCAAGTAAGAAAATGGCGGACGAGATTGTGCAGCGCACAGAAAATCGCAAATACACACGCAATCGGGCGACCGTTACAAACACGATCGCAACTTCGACCCACGATCGCGTCGATCGTGAAAACGAAGTGTATGCTTTTCTATTTCGCATTTGAGAAACGAAAAATGGCGCCCCGGCGTGCATTGCGATATCCTTCCCGAGCCGCGGAACTTACCGAAACCGTCCGTTGGCCAGCCATTCTGGGTGGAAAAGTTCGCCGAATGTGCGCCGTACTGGGAGTGGGGCAGGGCACGGCTGGACGGGACGTAGACGGGGGTGTTGGCGGCCGCCGCCGCTGCCGCTGCCGCCGCCGATTGATGATAGGAGCCGGAGTTCCCCGTGGCCATCACCGCTGCCGTCATGTCGGAGTAGGCGGCAGACGTGTGAAACATGATCCTGGCAGCTTCCAGGCCCTCGTCGTCAGGCTATTCTGTGCGTATCACCGGAAAAATGGGGGGAAAATGATCGCGATCGATGGGAAAGAGACAAAATAAAAAGAAAGAGAGAGAAGAAAAAACATACACATGAAAACATTTATCACTTGTACAGTTCAGAGGAACAGAGGAGGTTGTTTTTGTTCCTTGAAAATACAACCGTGCATGCACGCTTGAGAATGAAGGGAAAAATGGTGCTAAAGATAGCGAAGACAAATTCATGTCGTGCCCTGGAATGTGAACTATTTTCACGACCCCGTGTTTCGGTTGTTTCGCCCTCCCCATGCAACCTTTGCACCTGCATCGCGGGTGGTACGTCGATGGTACAGTTTTACGGTTTGACTAATGGTGTTAATTTTTTGCCTAATTTTTACACCAGCTACCATCGTGTCGTGACGATGGAAGGATAACCCATTAACCCCATCAGCTGCTTGTTGATGGTGGAAAGAGTTGTTGGGGTTTTTTTTTTAATTATGCTTCAATCGGAACTATTTACAACAGACAAAACAACTTATTCCTAACAAGGGAATTTTTTCCTTTGTGTTTTAAGAATTTTTATAACAATATTCTGCTGTGCCAATCGATGATTAACGAATGTGACGCTCGTAGCATATGTTCGATGAAAAATTTACGTTTGTACGTTAAAAAGATAAATCCTTTAGAAAAAGAAAAAAAGATTAGCAAAAATTGTAAAAATAAACAATAAGTTAGAAGTCCAGTATCAAGGTTGTTTTTTTAAATCCCCAAAAAACTGTTTAGTTAGATAAGCTATGAGTAAATTGCAAAATTCAGCGTGAGCCGATTCTACGTGTTATTCCTGGATATATACATTTCTTTACATAATTGATCATTATTCTCAGGAACAAATATTAAAATCAGATCTTAACAACTCTCTTTACACCTCCATATGGCGTGTTATTTAATTTATGAAGGTAATTTCTTGATAGAACCTTTTAAACTATTTAGGGTTAGGTGCCTGAATGAACCTAGGATAGCATGCATTACATCTAATAGTTTTATGAAGAAAATATTTTGTTACATTGAACATTTCAGTATTGAATAATTTTGTGAACTAGTGGCGAGCTCCACAATGGTATTGGCCTTCGATGTACGCTTAATTCACTTATGTATGTATTAATTCATAGAAGCGTATTTAAAATGCAACAAAAGCAATTTGTTCGTCATTTTTACTAAACTGAATAGCTCCAACTTTACTCTCAATTGTTTAGCACATAAAACTCTATTCAATGTTCGAACCTCACAGATCATATATCGGTCTACATCGAATCTATTTCTATTCAATTTGAATTTTGATACTAACACAAACAAGTTGACCACCCCATGATATAATCCTTTCGCTCTAAAAACCAAGGAATCGTTTTCAAACGTAGCTCCTCTCGTCCCTTTCATCTTTATGTACACGCCAAGTCCTTCTCCTCCGAGTTGCTTCACCCAAAAGCTGTTGAAGCGAAACAAATGGCATCCGAATCGCTCATCAAAGACACATAAATTGGAATTAAGATACCGAGTCAGCGATTGGTCGCGAGACACATAAAATGAAAGGAAAAATTCCGTGCACTCTTAGAAATAAGAAATGTTAGCTTCTCTCGTGCTCCGCTTAAAGATCACAGTTCAGTTTTCGCGATCACGTTGGTATTAGCGATCGAAGCGCGTGATAGAGAGGCGGAAAGCCATTCCATCCTAAAAGCAGATCGTTTCTTCTTCCGATTGTGATCGGGTTCTAGAGAGAGAATATAATCGGAATAAAAGCCACCACGAACGTTTCGAAAAATCGTTTTCTTCGCCGGGTAAAAGATATCGGTGGGCTCAAAAAAGAGTAGCCGGTAAAACCCTTCTACTCCAGTATATTTTTCCTCATTTTCGTGCGTGCTTCGATACAAAAGCAAGGCAGCAGACGGCCGCCACTCATAACGTGCCGCCTCATCTCTTATCGTGCACCCGCGCATCCGACAACAACGTCGACGTCGTGCCGTGGGGCTTCCATGTAGCGTCGATTGTTTCGTGCCCGCGTGGTCGTTATCGTCCTGCCTGGGTTGCCGGCATGAGTCAGTCGGGTCTTGCCGGAAGATATGCCGCAGGGCCAGCACACGCCGCCGCCCGCAACCGGGTTGACTCTTGCTGCCGTTAACGAATCCTTATCGGACGAAACGCCACACCACGTGCTGATAGTGGACAAATTTAGCAGCGAGCTAGCCACAACACGGCGCACTACACTTGAAACTATATGGGTCGGGGGTTGTTCGGGTGCTAGTCAGAACCGTAACGAGCCTTGTCAACCGATCCGGGGCTACCAGCATATCTTACGAGCGGGTTAAAATACAATGCAATCAACCCCGCACTAGTCGGCGAAGGAGTCCTAGAGGAAGGGGTCCATTTTTTAACAACTTCCGCCCCCGGGTCTTGCTCGGCCGGCACATAACGAGCGTTGGGCATTATGATAAGCAGCAGCAGCAAGCTCCCCCAAACGTGCTCCAAAACGGCCAAAACGAGTACCGGATGGATGGCTCCGCGTGCTTGCAGACGGTGGATAGTGGTTTATGGTTTATGGTCGCAGGTAGTGAACCATGGTTCATGTTGACAATTATCCACCGAAGCGAATCTACGGGTTGCCCCCGTCAAGTACGTAGCCAAACTTCCTGTTCTTGGCATGTTTTTGCATAGTGTAGTTTAGCGTCCCGGGCACCTGAAAGTGGCCTCCTGCGTACCTTATCGCTTCACTGGGCAGCTGAATTCTACCAACCGCACCAGGGTTCATTGTACTTTACTGTTGTCCATATCGTCGTGGAAAACGTCCAAACCCGATCGTGCGTGTTTCGAATGTGAAAAAAAATGTCCCAAGTCAAGTGCCAATTAAACACGGGACACTGTGCCACTGTGCAATAATATAAAGCAAAAAAAGCAAACCGTTTGTTTCTGCTTTTTCTTAATTGAATGTCTGCTTTCGCCTCCCTCTGTCGCATCTTGGCGTGATGAGCCGTCACGGAAAGCGCCACCGGTACGCGACGAAACGTGATCCGGGCGCGAGATCGCTATCAGACGCTCGATAAATATCTCGCCGGCCGACTGTTTGTCTGCTTGTCTCCACCGGCCCTGACAGGTGACATGTGTTCCGTTGGCACCTTCGCTGCTCGTTTGCGCTCGTTTGTGCGCGCGAACGGTAATCGAGACTACCTGACGGCTAATCATCTGATCGCAAACTTCTCCGTTTCGGAAACATCCAAGGAAAGTCACCCATTACGCACATGGCTTTTGGGGGCGCTCTCGTTGATGGTGCGGCAAATGGTAAATTTATTGAACTGTGGTAAACCATTGGGTTTATGTAAAAGTACTTTTTCTGCTCATGAAGCTCATAGGAAGGCAATCGATCAAAGTTTTTAAAACGATCTGTTGTCAATCGTGTTTATAAGTCATATTCTTTTGAAACATTTTGGAAACGTGTTAATGAACAAACCACCTCAAATGACATCTTCAGGTGTTGTTATATGATCATATGGATACGAAACAAATGGAGTTTGGTTACTCCTTTATAACAATTTCTGAATTAAGAAATTTTAGCGTAACCTATTTTTATCAGTTTCGAAAGCCTATTATAAATGCGTAGCATAGGAATAAACTGTAGATGCATTTTTGTAAGTTTTATTTTTTTACATATTTGACTTACTTTAGAAACGTAGCTTTTTAATAAAACAAAATCCAACTCTGAAAAACTTTTGATGAGTTTAGAATTTATTCGAAATATGGTTTAGAATAGTTTTAAGAAGTAGTAACGATTAACCACGTAAAACTTTTATTTGTTATGGTATTATTATTTGAAAATGTTGTAACTAAGAATGCAGAATTTGGAAAGTAATATTAACATTTACACCAAACCCTACAGTATAAATAAAAATTTTAATCCTACAGGATATCACATTACGAAAATTCTCTATCAGCACATTATACGGATAATGGGAAAGATAACCAAAACTTTCGTATTTAAAATTGATGCAAAATTCGCATCTTGTGCCAAAGTAGTAGTAAATAATGTAAAGAAAAATAGAATGACTTTTGCTTTGATCAGACATTAAAATGATCTTAAATTCAATTAGATTATATTAAATCTGTAAAAAAAGTTCATTCAGTGTAAATCTTGTCGAATATTTGTTATTTTATACAAATCAACCTTAATGCGTTATTTGGTAATGTATCTTTACAGTTTATTACTTCATTGATACATCAACTGCTAGTAACCATAATTTCTCTGTCTGATTCGACATACGCTGCGAGTTATGAATCACTTTCACAAAAGAAGATGACAAAGCATATTTTTCTAATCATCTATAAAACGATATATCTTCAGTCAACATACATTGTCTGAGTCTTCACAGATTGTAATAGACTCTATAAAAATATCATCCGTTTATTGTTACCCCGTCCACATTGAACTTCCCCGCGATGGTTGATAGTTTCATATAAAGAGTGTCCCTTGAAGCGGGTTGAAGAAATGTATCATCATCGTAAACTAAAGCTGATAAGCCGTCTGTGGTGAATATGTTGCCAGTGCTCTCAAAATCGTGAACACAAAATGCCCGCCGGAGCGTCAACGAGATGCATGGATCATGGCCCATTAAAGATAGGGCATAAGTTTTTCCGCTAATCGTTGTTCATAAATCATCAGAGTGCGTCACCTTCTATCATTGGTGGATTAGAGATGTGCTTGAATGTGTTGCTTTTGTTTGTTTTTCAACCACAATGAATCACGGGGAACCATTTTATGTTTTCTTACTGCTAATTACATTTCTACTTCAGCGATCCCGATATTCGAGCAAGCAAAACTTCTTGTTTTAACTGGTATAAAATATATTTTCTCAAAATAAAATACTGACCCCACCATCTTTCCGAGCTCAAGTTAATATTTTCTTTCCTTAGAACTCCCGAAAAAAAATTTACTGAAAGTGCACCTAACCAACTGAATTGGGAAGCATATTTCATTTCATTGAAACTTCCCCGCACCCGGCAGCCAGTTACCCCAGCAGCAGTCAGGACCGATAAGTGTTTGGCGCACCGGCCCTCAGGACGCGAAAGAAGGAAAACGCATACCCGCACGGATCTGTGAGCTGTCTCGCGGTGTCTGGCGGCGTCTCCAACATAAAACAGATTCTTTCCATTAAGGTTCTTATCGGAATGCAAGGCGCCACAGGCGGTTCGCTGCCCTTTTTCCGCCGCAAGGAAGGAGGAAGGACGCAACCCATGGCCGCCGAAGGTGTGCGCTGCAACTCAGCATGGCCATCCAGTTTCTCCGGCCTCCCAATCCGTGCACCCCAAGTTGACCCGCTCGATCGAGTCGATTGGATTTTCGATTGTCTGCCTGCGGCTTCCCGTTTCCCGCGAACAACGAAACGCCTGGAGAGGGGCGAAGAAAATCGTAGAATACCCCCAAACCCGGGACGGTAGGAAGTAGCAAACAAGCGCCGCCTGGACCAATCAGAACCGTTCGGAAAACCTTCCCAGTCGGGGAGAAAGGGCCAACCGTTGCGCCGAAAAGACCAGCGGAAAAGATGGGCGCGAAAAAGAAAGAAACTTCAGCACGGTTTCGGATCGCAGCTCCAACGGACGAAGACGGAACGGAAAGCACACGACGGATTAAGGTGTGCAGACCGCATTCGGTCTCGTGCTGGGCACTTTCCACCCCTTGCGTTGACCCTCCGTTCCGGGACGCGCAACAACGACGGCGGGTGACTGCACCCCGCGCCACGATCGACAATGAAATGCGATGAAAGATGAAGATTCCGGCGGGTTCCGCGTAATCCTCCACGAAATCGTGACCACCGTCGCGCGGATGCGCGGAACCCGTCTTAACCGAACGAACGGATCGGATCGATCGGACCAATGGCGACGCGAGGACGGAAGATAGAGTGCTTTTATTTTTCGTCCGTTCGTCTCTTTCGAATGCCTTTCGGGATCCTGTTTTATCTGTTCACTTATTTTCTCCCTCTTTAAACGCTTCAACATCGTCCAAAAGTCACTTATTTCTCTTCCATCCCTCGCAAAATCTGCCCCGCCGCGCGATGGAGGAAGGCTAGGGATGTGGGGTAGTGCAAGAATATAATTTATTATGCACGGTTGCGATCATAAATTATTGGCCTTTAAAAAATATGATCCCATTCGTGGTGGAATGGCCAGCAGCAATGCGGTTTTGCTTTTCAGCCCCACGCTTTTCCTTATGGCCGACGAGGAATATTGAAGTGAAGAAAAGAAATTGTGAGTAGTATTCGACAAAAACTGGTAAGTAATGTAATGTACACGAAACATCTTTAAAATATCAATTGTGAGTTCTGATTTATTTATATTTATCTTAAAATGCGAAACTTCTGTTTGAGTTAATCAGACATCTTCATGAAATGCCAATAGATTTTCGATTGTGTAAAGTTTTTGGGACGATACAAAAGTTAGTACATTCTTCGCTTCATAAATCGGATAAACCTCACGACTAATATCAAGTCATGAAAATTTCCGCACATACAAGTATTTGTCCTCTATTTTCAAGCAAAAATGAAAAAAGCAAATGCTTCATCCCCGTGGTTAATCTATTGCAGGGGTCGGCAAAGTCGGCCCGCAGGCCAAATTAAGCCTGCCAACTGATTTTATCAGGACGTAAGAAAAGTTTCGTGCTTTATACAAAAAATCAGTCTCAATTTCTATTGAATTTGTTCACGATATCAGGTTTGTTTACTTCTCATAAATGCAAATTGAAATTGTTGAACGAGGTGTTCCTGTTATATGTTGAAAACAATTTTAATTTAACGAAAATAAGTTAATTCAAAAATTAAAGTTTATTACTTGTCCAAAATGGTACTACTTTGAAAACATTGTATTATCGTTATAGGTAATTCAGTTTCGCGTCATAGGTCGGTTTCCTTTTAATCCCGCGGATGTCGACCCTTGAACTATTGAATCTTCATATTGCTTTACTTTACACAATGTTACGGACGAGACACTCTATTCTCAGCATTCAAATTCACTGACAGACTCTTATACCTCAGGACACTTTTATACCACTCGGTAAGTTGAACTTATTCCCGGAGCACTTTCATAATCCAATTATGTTCAATGTGTTCAACTAAATTTAATAATGTTGGAAAAAGTAATAACACATCCAACAAGAATCAAAGTAATAAAATTGAAAACAGTAGCGGAGCAAAAACACATATATTTTTTAAATGTGTACAAAAACCTCTGCAATAAAAGAAAAATGCAAGTTTGGTCATCAGTAAAAGCTTTCAAAAACGTAAGACCAATTGCGTCCCATCTAAAAGACACTCGCATCCAAATGCAAAGCAACCACTCAAAAGGTAAACTTAATGCAAACATCAAACACATTTCTACTTGGCACAATGGCACCGATACACCGTGGATCTTCCCATACTTCATTGTTTTTTGATGGGCCCTTTCTTCTTCTCCCGGCGGTGTAAATGTGTTCATATTTTTACGATCCATCATCCAACCCCATACGGATGGAAACCAGTCGAAAGTGTTGCACCGAAAAAAATTGGGGCCGAAAAACTAAGGAATCAACTCCTACGATTCACGCAGAACCAGCGTCCGCTTATCGACGGGGTCGTAAAACTTTTGCCGATAGCACGCCGAACGAAAGGAACAGTTTTACGACTCGAAATAGACTAAACTTTATTGCCCCCGGGGGAACGGCGTTGGGAGGGGGAAAGTGGCAACGAACCTCCTCCAAGTAGACGCTTACCGACAAGTCCGTATTAAACGTCCATTGGTGGATGAGTCGTAAAAACTGTGGAAAACAAGCCCCGAAACGGCGCGAAGGGTGCGTAGAATTAGAATTAGGTCTACATCGTAACTGATCGTGGGGTTTTTATTGCGAACGGCCATTTTCCTTTCAGTGTAGTGTCCGGAAGGGGTGGTTTTCTTTTCGAAACGTGTTCGAGCTAAATCTCAATTGAAGTGCGCAGAAAATGAGATGTAGAACTCTTATCACTCCGTAGAACAAACTCTCCAACCAAGCGCACATTTCCACTGGAACGTCGGCGTTACAATTTCTGCACCAAGGGAGAGGCGGGGTCCACTTCGAAGTGATTTCTTAATTTTTACGAGCCGAAAAGCGCAATTAACTTATCTGATACACCAATCTACGCAATCAAACCCGTTAATGTGTGATTCGGGCAACGGGCTGGCTTCCGGGAGATCTTCATTCAAATCGCACCGTTCGTTCGCTCCGGTAGCTTGTTGCGGGAAATTCCTAGAAAATGTATAAATACATCCAGTCGCACAAACCACCCCGTCCGTCCCTGCCCACCGGACTCGGACGACCGGAACGGAAAGGCGAAGATTTAGAATTTCTAATTTGAAGACAGCAAACGTCACCGGAGGCGCATCGAGGTTCGGAGCTTCTTGGAGGTGGATTCCAATGGGAAAAGCAAGTGGAAGATCACAGCTCGGAACAGGATTAATATGCGCCCAATTCGTTGTTTCGGTTCGGTTGCTTTTGAAGTGGACTTCATTCTTCTTGCCTTCTCCTATGTTGGTTGATTTGTCTTTGCTCCTTCGTACAGCGAGGGAAAACTTCCAGAGCGCCACAACTATGAATAATTGGAATTCCTATGGTATGGCGGCCATCTTTTTGACTTGTTTCAAACACTACACACACACGCACAATTACCGGAAGCGTACAAACAAGACTTTTACGACCGTGTCGATTGGCATACCGAGCCGCTTAGTAGTTAGTTGACCGAAATGGTTCACTTAGGAAGGTCGTTGGATCGGCCAGCAGAATGTTTGGTTGGAAATTTTCACCCCTTACAGCTAAATATGTGCCTGATAGAGCCGGAAAAATTGAGCAAAAGGAAGCGCATCGGGCGCTTTGGCCGAACCTAATATGGCGCTCCTAAAATTAAGCATCTGAAAAATTGAATTCTTATCACGCCACAGAATCGTAACTTTTTTATGATCGACCATAAATTTTAATCTTCTCTGAGGCGGCGGCCTCTTTTCATGCTCATCGACTAACAGATCTTCGGTGGCAACAAAGGGGTGTTGGAATGCTTTTCCTTCTTTTTTTGAAGAATAGACTCTTGTTGAAGCCAGTTCTGGTGGCAGAATTGGGAAAAAGAAACGCTCCCGAAAAACACACCATCCAACACCATCCGGGAGTGTTAGTTTTATTTTCTAAATAAAAACGGTCCTATAAAATGACACGATCAAAGCAAAGCATAGAAATCAGCCTGAAATGTGTCATCCATCGTATCGTTAAAACATTCCCATACGAAGATGTGGAAATGGTTTGCCACCAAGCTCCACTTTTAAACACTCCGACCGCAACTCTTCGGCGACAAAGATGCTCCAGTTTTAAACTGCCTTGAGATTTTTCGAACACGCGCGCACACAAACAATAATACTTTCCCTCCCGGTGGGCTTTCAAACCCTCCCCCGGTACGGTACGGCCATCAATCCACCGACCGTTCGGCAATGATTAGCCAACGCTGCGACCCGCCTTGCTTGCGCTCGGAAGAAACTCCCATCCCCCAACGGAAGGTTCGCGATTTACGATGCGGATTTTTGGAAAGCATCTGGTGAGCCTTTCAGCGATGGAAAATTATTCGAATCGATTCGGTTTCCTTCAAGGCTACCGCTTGATTACTCAATCGGGGCGTGCTGGACGGCGGGAAGGGGGAGAGCTATTATCGTCGAAATCGTAGCCGAAAAATGCTAAGTCGGGCGGGGAAAATACGCTATCCACGAGGCACGGGCCAACAACTAAGCTCCGATCGGAAAGCGGGTGATCGTCGTGACGTTCGATGTGACTCGAACAAAATTCGTTCGATAAAGCGAACGACAAACCCTAAATAGATGCCGCCGGTTTGGCCTCCAATCGGTCACCTGTCAAGAGCTGCGACCGAAAACCTTTAGCGAGCGTACGTCGAGCTCGCCGACGACCGATTTAACCATCCATTTGTCTTACGCTTTTGGGAAGATCGCCCCGAAAGACGGTGAGAGTGTGGGAAGCGAAGGAGAAAAAGAAACGATCAGAAGCGCATCCCTGTCACCTAATCGAGAGCACAAACACACACACACACACACACACAACAGCACACAGGTTGGACGACGGATCTTTCCACAAGTGACGGAGATTGGTTTTGGAAGCTGGTGATCGGTATCGTTCGACCTCGCTCGAATTCGATTCCCCATCGTGCGGCGGGCTTCCGTTCGGAAATTATGTATGCCACCTTTTGCGACACGCACTTACAGGGACCCCCCCCCCCCCCCCCCCCCCCCCCCCCCCCGATCCCTTCTCCCACTCCGTGTGCTCCTGGCCAACGATCGATCCATTAGCCGACACCGGGGAGCAGTAATTAAATCATCTTAAATCACGCTCCCCCTCAGACCGCTCGCTCCCCGAGGTACGCCAACTCTTTTTCTCCCCCGAAAAGCGGCAGACTCCTAATTGATTCAGCGAGCGCAGCCAATTCCTTATGCAAATTCGATACCGCTGCGTTCACCACTGGTTCGTTTCGGGCAGCCGACTTGTCTGCCGAAAAAAGTGACACTCTGTCTTTTTCCTGCCGGTTGCCCGCTTGCGCTCTTTCGCCCGTCCGCCGGCCGTCAATCGATTCACTTTGGTGTTCGCCTTGAAGTGAGTCCACGCGCTGCAGCATAAATATGTCCATCAACGGATTACTTATGCGGCGTCCAACCCGAGCCCTACGACGAGCCCGAAGGACGACCGAACCTTTCGGCCCCGGACGGAACCAGACTCGGTTTCAACCGTTTCGCGTACGTTTTTGAGCCTCGGACTTCCGATCCATGGAATGTCACCAGCGAGGGCCAATAAAGTCACCGAATAAGGCGGAACCCTTCAGGAGCTAGAGTGTCTCCAAAGGTGGGAGCAAAACCAAAACAAACACACACAGAAGAAAACGAAAACAATCTTGCACAACAAAAGAAATCATTCAATGACTAGCACACACCCGTCGGAACCGACGGAAGGAGTTCCATTCTCTTCTCGCGGGGAACAAACCGAAGGCTGGGACACAAACGGGGCGAGGATGGTAGTGGACGGAGGACTAAAACAAGGTGTCGGCTTTCCGCTTTTGTTGTTTGTATGTTTTGTCCGAACCGCGGCCGACTGATCCGAAGCATCCCAAATATTTCCCGCTCCGGAGCGAGATGGACGGTGGGAAGCGTTTGCAGTGACTGTTGGTCAAAAATTAATCTCATCAATTTACGGTGCTGTTCCACTCCAAACAAAGAAGCATCCAGAGGATTATAGTATGAAATGAATGAAATGAAAATATTGGATATTAAAAATTATTTAATTTAAAAATCTGAATTTTGAAATTTTCACGCACCAAATAAAATCATTTCCCGGTAGAATTAATGTTGATTAATAGTTTTTAAGCATTGTGTAACTACAGTCAGTGGCGGATTTAACGGTGCGCGGACTGAGCGGCCGCGGGGGCCCCGAAGCTTCAAGTGGCCTAGTTCTCAAAATGTATACATGAACAAATATTCTATAGAATAACAGATTGGAATAGAGTAAATTTTACAATAAAGGGTAATTTTACTGTATCCTTTAAAAACTATTATTAAGAACCATAACGAAATCTAGAGTTATAAAATCTAGACTGTTAAACTAGATTTATAAAATCAAACTTCGAGAGGTCAGATAGAAGACTTATTGATTGTTGGATAAAAGTAATATCTCACATTGATTTTGTTGAAATGAATATAAACAAGATGAAAATTTATCATTTTTTACGGTATTGCGTAGGAGCCCCGTTCATTTTACCGCTTAGGGCCCCCATGAGTGTAAATCCGCCACTGACTACAGAGGCACACTATCAGAAATAATAAATGTAAATTTAAATTAAAGTTGAATATGAATCCCATTGAGTTATGAGGGTTGTAGAAAAAATGTACCAAATTGTCAAATCAGAAAGGTGAACTGTGAAACAACGAAGGAAATCTTCGTTCCTCTTTAACATCGAGTATTAGCTCAATTGAATTTCCAGCGATTCAATTCCGTGTTAAATTTTCAAGCCAACGTTTGAAACAATCAGTATAACTGTTTCGAGTAAACGTTTGTCCCTAAATGGGCCAGCCCTAGCCCTACAGTGCGGTTTCGGTTTCAAATTCCGGTGTTGTGATTAATTAATTCACCATGCCGATTCCCGTTACCCCGCCAGCCGGCAGCTTCGAAACCCAAAACCTTCCCGGCATCTTTTTGGGCGCTACACGACGATCCATTCGACGATCCAGCGCTCCACCACCTCCCCGCACCAGCCCATCCCATTTTTGGCCCTCCATCCCAACGCATCGTTCACTCATTGACTCATTTGCAAATGAGACATTTTTACGATCACCATAACCGTATATTATGGCGTACTTAAGACCAGGGCTTTTACGATCGCCGGGGCTTGTGCTGTTGTGGCTCTTAAGCCTCCGCTCCCGCTACCAAGTGGTAGAATTTCACCACTTCCCCCCTCCCCCTCTCTCTCCCTGCCTTCTTTCGATTGAACGCTGGTTTCACAACCACAGCTGGCGCAACGCTGCAAATCATAAACCGGGCGCACAAAGGACATCAACGGGCGCACAGCACACGAACCGTCGTACCAAGAACCAACCCGGCCTTTCCGGAGTCGATACTTAGCGGCGAGCGATCGTCAAGCCACGAGATGATGCGATCGGCGATGGATGGATCGCTCGACGACAACGATCACCAGGCAAAACCGCGTGCGATGATCTCGACCGCAAGGCGAATAGAAGAAAAAAGCGGCCAAAAGTCTGCAAAAGAAGTAAGCACCGACGACGCGGCACGTTAAAGTGAGCCCCGACGAGATTGATCACTGCAGCGAAAGTTATCGACATCGGCACCGTCAACATTTCGCACCGCGGCCTCCGTTATGAGCGAGGAAAGCAATCAGCAAGAACAAAATGTGGCTCCCTGGGCACAACGGAGGGTGGTGAGGGAGGAGTAGAGGGAGAAAGATCAGCGATCCTCGAACGAAGGAAAGCGCATCGTGAAGCTTAAAAGGCTACGATTTTTCCACCGGACAATGCAAAATTGCTCGCGACGACAGCGTGGAGATTTTTTTTTCATTAAAACACACCCAAAAGCGGGCGAAGGGTGGAAGGTGACGGGAAAGAAAGTAAAGAGAGGGAAGAAGAAATCATACAACCGAACTGGAGGGAGCGGCGAACGAGAGGCGAGGCCATCAGGGCCGAAAGCAAGACGGAAACGACAAAATGCATATTATATGATAATTTAGCACTCGATCATTTATTGATTTTAATGGAAATTGTATGTTTTATATGGTCACATGGCGTATGGGCATGGCGTCGCCGGTGTCGCCGAAGGAGTTGTCGTTGTGGTCGCAGTCGTAAGTGGCGGCATTCTTTTTGTTTGCTTTTCTCCTCACTGTTTGCTTTTATTTTGTTGGTGGTTTTGTTTTTCCCGCTTTATTGAGGGTGGCTTTCGTGTTGCTGTTTGCTTCGTTTCTAGCACTGCCTTCTCCACTGCCATAGTTCCTTGGGGGCATTTTGATGTGGTACACCGAGTGCTGAACTCGACGTCCTAATTGAAAAAGGGGACGCAAGGTCACGATCTATTCGGCGAACTCGAGTTCGAAAGCCGGCAGTGCTACACTTTCACATCTTTGCTTCCGGCGTCCGGCGAAAACCCTCAACGCAGTTAATTTGCTTCCTTCCCCGAGGAGTGTCAAGGAGGAGAGAGGTCCATTAGAAACAGCCCCATCGGAGACCACCATCGCATCGGCTCGGGCGACCGAGACATAAGCAAATGGGAGAGGCGATGATAGACGGAAGAAGTGATAAAGTTTGCTCTTGATCGGAACCCGAAAATCCAATCCGAAACGACCGATCCCGATAGCGCTACTAATCGTGTAGAACGGGGCGGGAACCAGCGAATCTTGAGCACACACCATGGAGCCACCATGAAGATGGTGAACGATCTCCGACCGACGATTGCGAATGGTGGCCGCACCCCAAAACAAACCTCGAGAACGCCACTCGATCGGGCGAAGAAATATTAAGCTTTTAGGAGCGCGCAAACGTGCCGACAAATTTGAAAAATGTTACCAAATATTTCTTGCCCGATTGTGCGGCCACGGAGTGGCTCCCTCTCGCCCTCTCTCCCTCTCGGGCTATCCAGCAAACTTTGTCTTTGGCCACCATCGCCGCCGTTCGATGACGCGATCGTGATCGAAATCCATTACCGCAAAGGACAGGGTTGACGCTCAGGATGCGATGTCTGCCGAGTTCCGTCCCGCCAACAGGGAACCTGGATGGGTGCGAACCGAACCAAACTGAACTGAATCGGATGGCCTGGCCCGAAACCGGCGGCGCGACGGAAGAAATATCTATATAATTTAAATCACTTCAATTAATTTCCTTAATGTTTGTTTTCCTCCCCACGAAACGAAGCACTTTGTCCCCTTGCGGCCTCGAACCGGCGCGAATGTGACTCGTTTCATAGGTTTTCGGTTTGCTCATCCGTGCGGCCACATCTGGGAGCTTCTTCTTCGCCGTCTTCGTCCTTGCCTTGGCTTTTTTCGTTCACTTTTTCCCAGCTCCCCTAATAAGCTTAATCGGCCGATCGGCGGAACGGCTCGAAGGCGTCATCGTGATCGGCGATGATCTTTCTTTTCTTCCCGCACCGACACCGGGGGCGCCTCACTCACCCTTCCCCCGACCGTCGTTCAAACGAGCGAAGAAAAAAGATCGATAAGTAACGCTCACGCCTAGTGTTGGGTCGTGTGCTACTGTGCTACCCAACACACACAGCACAGTAAAGTGTGACATCACACACGACACAGAAAAAAATTGTGGTACCACAGTAAAGTTTTACCAAATAATACAGTCATAACGTTATACTAATAATTTGTTTTAACCGTTCTTTGGTTCCTTGGTGTACCAATTCCATAACTACCATAGGATAGGAATAAATTTTCCAGTATTTCTAATTTTGAACATCGTTATTACATAATCCAAACATTATTATTTGTATAAAAAACCTGCCACCATACGAAAAAAGGCTACAATTGAAGCGCGGTAGGCACAAAAATACTTGAAATAAAACGACAAGAATCTAAAATTCCAAAAACAGGATTTTCGAATAGATCAGCTTTTAACAACTAATATTTTTTTATAAGGAACACATTTCAAACATTGGTTTGCTTATGGATTATATATTATGTTTAAGCTACAGCCCTCATCGAGCACGCATTATATCAAGCAACATTATGCACCTTATTCGTGTTGTTCCTTAGAAACTGTGTACCAATTTTGTATTGTTCAATTCTGGGATACTTTTGTGCAGAAAAATACACTTGTGATGAAGAACATAAACACGACTTGCTCGATCGGTAGTCAAACTGCAATTGTTGTTGTTGGTTTATTTTTATAGAGGCTTTGAGCCTTTCGGCTACATTCGCCTCTTAAATGATCAAACTGCAACTAACTTTATTCCAGTTCTTTGCTTACTCATATACACGGGAACTAGTTCTTTCGATGAACGTTGCTATTCGTTCCTTCTTAATAACTTTTGCATCCTTTTGTGATTATTTTACACGTAGAGGTACAACGAAAGTGGCATACACTTTTTGAATCGAACATTTTGACCACACTGACCATTTTGAATCTAAAAGGTGTTGCTGAATTAATAGAGACGTTGTATGACTGTATGACACAAATGTGCTACCACAAATGCACAACACAGTAAATTGTGTGTGGTACCACAGTACGGCACATCGAAAAGTGTTACTTGACCCAACACTACTCACGCCGGATGATCCTCGGCTCCGGAGATTGATCGGATGCAGCTCGGTGGGCGAAGGAGAGAACGAATCCCCAACCGAATCCGATGGTGGAGCCCTGCGTTGACAAAGAATCTGCCCAACGGATCGCGACTTAAGTGACCGCCGAACCGATCGTAAAACTGTCGAATATTTCAATTCTTAAAACCCGGTCCCTCCCCGATCCTCCACGCTGAATCGGTTTCGTTCGAAACAATTTCCCTCTCCACCGCTCACTTTTCTTCCGACGCCACAGCAGCTGTGATTGATCGGACGATCTCTGCTTTACTCTCGCTCTCGGATAGACTTGTAACCCTTTAATGGTGGAAATTTTTATTTTATTGTCGCTCCCCCATTTCTCCCGAGGGCGGTGGGTGGTGATGAGAATGCTGGAAGAAGGAACCCAGAACGAAACCCCCGAACTGAACATTTTAATACTGTCCCCGAAGGCTTTTCTCGATCGGTACTAGCTCTTAAAAGTGCCAGGGTGCGCCGGATGCGTGTCTGCGCCTTTCCTTTCCTGCCTTCCATGCCTTAAAGATGCTGGATAAAATTTGTCAACTAAACAGAGCAACGTGAAAAAGGAACGCGAGAGAAATGTTTCGAAAGGAAAAACCAGACACAACCACACAATCATCTCCCGGCGAACGGTGACATCGGAAAAAAAGTGCCAGATCGACGCCGATGATGCTCCCTTTGTGGTTCGCCGACGGGAAAAGAATCTTGAGATCATCTCTGTCGCCAGACCGGATCATCGGCGGCGCCGCTTCACCGTCCAACCGCCAAACCAAACGGTTCCCTGCGCGGAACGATACAAATCGCTTCGAAATCTTGTTAATCAGAGGCTTTTATTTATTGGACCCTACACTCCCGCGTCCCTTGTCCCTGCCGAGTCGCCGCCATCAGCGTCACCAAAAGACATCATATCTTGTCAAGATCGCAGGCGACCCGATGGAAAACCGAAGACGCTGCGACGAAAGTTCTCACTGGCGCCGTCACGTTGGAATGGAATGCCAGCCGGAGGGGAGGGCAGGGGCAAGAATGGTCCATTTTTTCACCTGACCATTTCCGGAAGGGTAACGATAGTAGCTTGATGCGTTGGACAGGAAACAAAATGCCGGAAAGGTTGGAATGGAGCATTTCACCGTGCTGTGTTAGGATGGATACAAAGCATTTGGAAAAACAACTTTTGAGGAATATTGGTATATGAATTGACAAATATTTATATTTATTGCACATAAAGCGACTAAAACAACCTCTGCAGCAGTATTTAAGTGGAAACATATTCAAGCACTTAAATTTAAGAAATATAGTATAAGTAATGTTCAATACATTAACTTAATGATAAAATACGCGTTGTATTTATAAAATCAAAGATTTAAATATTATAATAAAGGAGACAATTCACAAAACGCCATATTATTATTATTTGATTGATTTGATTTGATGATTTGATGATATGTATTATTTGATCGAATATGACGTTAACGTAATACAGAGCCATGATTAAAATATGTAGCAAGTCTAAATTCAATTGTAAGCCTATGTTTAAAGTATTTTAACGAATTTTGAACATAATGTTTACTTAACAGTAGAAGATGTTTAAATAATTTGGATTTCAAAACATTTTTTTTTTTCAATAAAAATGTCTATTTATCGAAGATCAATTAGATTACTGTTTTAGTTTCACAAAAAGAACATCCAAATTAATTTTACTACATCATCTTATTTTTTGCTTGTTATATATTTTCATGAATATTTACTTTCGGTTGCTTAAATATTCAGTTGTTAAATTCTAAAACGCTACTTTTCAAACCCGCGATAGTTCATCAAAAGCAAAACAGTGCCCAATTTGTTCGTCCCATTTTCCAACATAAATTCCAACACCAGCGCAACAATGATAAGGAATGTAATTGCTCTCAATTGCACGGAATGGGCAACTATTTGTTACGGTGCCTAAGAAAGAAGCAAGGAAAAAATCTCCACAACATATAGAAGCCAGACGAGTTACCCGGTCAGTCGAGCGTCCAACGCAATTGACTTTGTGGGGAAACAAAAAATGCACACACACACACACACAGCAGAAATACAAAATAGTAATTTCTCAGGTGGTGCTGCGGCTGCCCACGAACTATACACTTAATTCTCAATTAGCGCACAACGCCTCGGCTTCACCGTTCCATCCAGAACGGAATTGCGCACGCATCCGCTTCCGTTCATAAATAATTCGTCTCGTAAACTGTAATGCGCGCCGGAAGCAGCGTCGTCCATCTGCGAGCGCGTCCATCTTGTTACAATTATTAGTTAATTAAAACAGAACGACCAACAGAACAGAAGCGCAAAGCTACTGACGACGGGAACAACGGCTGCTTCCAAAAATGGACAATTCATTTGTTAAAATCCACTTAAAATCCACTCTGGCCGCGTCTGTTCAGCGTTGTTCAACAGATGGGTTTATTTAAAAAATAAAAAATAAGACACGTAGCGAACATAAAGAGTGCATTTACAGTGCATCCGCGAGGTGCAGCGTCTGTTCCGAGAGTCCGTTAAGAGTGGGCACATTCCAACGTTCCATTTGGCCATCCAATTCGCTTTTGTTTCTGACAATTCTAGTTCAGGCAAGTCAAGAGTTACGATTGACAATGGAAATTAATTTGATGATGCCCCGTTCCGTGCAGTATTCTGTGAGTGTATCCGATGCAATGGTCAATCTTTCCTGCCCAAGTTAAGAAAATATTAAAACGATCATCAGCCACTTGAAAATCGACTTTCCACGACGCGATCGTGTCTCGAGCATCGTCGAACAACGGCGGTTCGCACCAAAATGCATCCAAAACCGGGTGGATTGATGAGCTCATCCTTTCCCCCGAGAGGGTGCAATTTTGATGGAAATATTACTATGTTTTCTTTGCGAACGTCAGCCAACAAAACTGCTGCCCCTCAGACTGGCCCAGAATTGCCCTTTGTCCAGACGTCCAGACGATGGGTTGAAATAGGCAGCACAGACGCACGCACAACAGCGAATGGGTGGCCATCATTTCTGGAGCATTATTGAGACGTTCAATTTAAATTTATAAATTCGGCCTGTCTGTCCGGCCGGCCACACTCGCCAGACATTTGACGGCACTGAACAGGAAAAACCGCGCCCGGTTGAATTATGTTTGCCCAGTTTTTGCTCGCCCGGTTCGCTTCTACAAAAAATATGAATCACTCAACCTACTTGCTTCGCTTGGTTTAAGCTGCCGTTAGAGCGTGGGGAAGGGAAGCGAAGGGAAAACACTGCCATAGTAACAGACCACCCGAACCCGTCCTACACCAGATGGCTTTGATATATGCGATCTCTGCCACGATCGTGTAAAATTAGAGTTTCTAGCATCCCCAGGGGTGGTTGTGTTAATTCCACCAACCAAAACCAGTCAGGCGGACACCTCGCTGTAATGAAATACTTGCAAACAAAACGGTTCACTACTTCTACGTCCTGCATTTTTGGTTTGCTAGTTCCTTTTTTCAAATGTAGGTAAAATTCTCCACATATCATTCGAAAACTATCAACGCAGAGTAATTAAAATTTTTACTTAATTCAATCAAAGTAAAAAGCAAAACAGATTTTAAATAACTACACACTTGCTAAAACTAAATGCTGATGACTAAAGGGTCATGTTTTTCTCCTAATGCAGGCTATTCTTACTCAAGAAATATAGACCATGTTTACGTCCTCTAAAAATACATGTAATTTCATTTCTCAACTTTACATAATAACCATCCATTAAATGAAAAGCATTTGTTACAGATTTAATTCTAAAAAAGGGCTCAGCAGCAAAATTGTTTCCCGTTTCACTTTATGAACAAAAACAGTATTATTTATCAAAGAAATAAACATTGACGAAAATTTTAAATAATTGATAGACTTTAGTATTACATCAATGACTGTTACTGGATAGTTTTTTTATGTGGAGTTGTTACAGGAGAATCGATAAATGGTTTAATAATTGAGTAAAAAGACCAGTTTTAGATGTTTCTAAAAAGACAAAACTGGAATAAGAGATGCAGCAGACAACCTTAGCAATAAACCTTAGCAACTTATTTCCCGCAAACATGAGCCAACACGAGAACGGTACGGTTCAGATTAATGTATCTGTCAAACATTTCGCTCCGCACAGCCTTGGGATACGCAGCGCTAATGAAAACCGCAAAATAAATCAAATGAAAATGTTTTTCGCACCTTTTCCGGTGTCCGCGCTAAACACGAGTGGATTCACAACTGCAACCGGGCAGAAAGTTGACACGGATTCGGGACAGCGAAAAAGTGCATCGTCGATTGCCAACATGCCACCGCCATCGGGATCGGTGTATGAGAAAATACGCATGCAAAACCTGCTCGCTCAAAAAAAGTCGCCACATAAATTAACACGCTCCCGCACGCACCGTGTGTGTGTTAACAGGGGGAGGGAAAATCGGACACGAACGTTCCCACGAAAATGTGCCCGGCGGATCGATGCACTTTTTTTTAAGGTACACCGTTTTCCTTCCACGTTGCTAGTCGGTTGTTCCACTTCCCGACGGCGAGGACGCCACGGGCGGATGTGAAAGAAAGGTAAATCGAAAAAGACAAAAAGAAGTCCTTGCCAGAAGGCAGCGCAAGTGCTTGTGTGTGAAGTTGGTTGCGTGTAGCGCACTGGCGCCGTACCCGAATTGCTCGGATTCGGCAGTTCCCGGCTGTTCCCGGCACGACCCCTGGATGTCCCTTTTTCACCGCATTTTCGACCCTGACCGAAACGAGCCACGGTGTCGCAGCACACGCAGCATGATACATGGAACTGCTTTTTCCGCAAACACTACCCACCCTCGACCCCTTATTATCGCTCACTCTGTCCTTCTGCAGTGCACCTCGTTTCGTTCGGTTCTCTTCGGGACCGTATGGTAACGGAAGATACCTTTGCGCACGATGCACCAACCAGTTATGTGAAAATTTCACGTTGCTTCAACATTACGCCATCGATCAGGTAGCGGCGGGCAATAAGTCTCCGCTGCAAGGCTTTGAAAACCCAGGGCCCAAGGAACGGTGGGAGTTAGAGAGGAAAAGGCCCCGGGATGCGCACCGTATTCAAATACCGGCGTCATCGTAAACCGTTCGGAAAGGCACCGAGTCGTTCGGGCCGTCGAGCAATTGGCCATAAATTGTACACCATTTCTTAAAACCCCTACGACCATCGGAGTGGATCTTAAGGTGGTCGGGTCCAACAAGGTACGTTCGATGCAACCAACACTTCGTGCATATCCGCTCTGCTCATCAGTGACTTATTAGTCTCACCAGCATCTCGAAAAGGCCTCCGGTTCTGCGCACAACCGGGATCCGGGTGATTTATGATACCGCGCGGAACGGGGATAACAACTACTTCAGTGCTCTTCAGACGTGACGCCACAACAACACGACACTCTCGCCCCACACGGTCCGGGAGTTCGATCCCGAATGACATTTACACCTAATATTCATTACCGCAAACGAGATGATAGCTTCGGGACCCGCATCCAGTCCAATGCCATCAATCATCCTTCGAGCAGCTCCTTAGGGCGGTGTGTGAGTGTGTGTGTGTGTGTGGGTGAACGTCGACGAGCCGACGAGTGGTAAGTAACGGCTGATTAGCTACCGGTTCCGTGCAGAGGTCGTACTGACGCCACCACACCAAAGATCAGGTATGAGGCGCACGATCGAGCACCGACGAGAAAAATGTCTATTCTGGAAAGTGTTGATTTACCTTCTCCTTCTCCTCCTCCTTCGGATCACAAGCCTTCCACCCCATATCTGCCTAAGCCTATTACCGACATACCGATCGCGGTCACCGACGAAAGATCAACGAAACCCTCGAGACGTCAACACACTCCCGGGCGATCAAATTCTCCGTGTCAGCACATCTTCCGCATCAATCATTCCCCGTCCGGAACGGGGCGAACCTGCCATCAACGTCACCGTTGATCTGCTTTCCTAATGAATGAGATCTTTACCTCCAGCCTCCCGTGGCCCGAACCTAATCCTTCCCGTCCCATGTTTTCACCCGGGAACAAGAGTGCGCCACAGCTCACCTGGCAAAGAGCAGCAACATAGGCGGAACGTCCCATCAAACCACCGAACAAAGCAACACCAGAAGCCCTCGGCCGGCAGCAGAAACAACGAAAGTTACTTATCTAATAGCGCTAATATTTTGAGCCGTCGCTCCACAACAACAACCACCAGGACCCGTTTCGTCACGGAATGCCCAAAGCTTGCATCAGATAACCCTCCCGTCCGCCGAGAGATCAGCCGCTGCACACCCGAAGGGACACTATTGTAGTCGGCGTACGGCGTACCAGCGAACGGACAGACGCCAACGCAGGCCGGCTGTCAGAGGCACGGTAGCCCCGGACAACAACAGATCCTATAAATCGGAGCAAAGTGTACGATCGATCTGCCACTTAAGATCGTACCCGCTAGATATGGCCGTTGCGCCATTCCGCTGGGAACTAGGAAGATCGAACGCAAACATCGATCGTCGGGAAAGGAATAGAGGCGAAAAAGGACTGACAGCGTACCGGACCGGAGACCGGATCCGTTCCGACTACCTGTCTTACGGAAAGCATGTGCAGACGCGGGCCCATCGTACAGGGGCGATATGTTTGCCTTTTTTTCTCACTCCTTCGCAACTCATAACTAACATCCTAAATCTGAAACGATAGCAAACAGTTTGGAAGTGGCAAAATGGGAAGATACCGGTAGGCCCCTACCGGAAATGATGATTTATTGACACGCAATGGTCAATATCCGTGGACCAGGTTAAAAATCAAGGGTCTCGATGTGAAAAAGGATAATGGAGTCATGTTAGAATCACTTGGTCTAAGATGTTTGTTTCGGGGAAAATGCCTCGCCGGGTGACGTCTAGTATGCAAAGGGAATGCTGTTAACAACCTAGGTAGGATGACACTGTATCGTTGCATTTAGATCTAAAACGAACAATACACATTTCTTTAAACAATCCTAAATGAAAACTAAGTCGTGGTGACCTAAAACAAACAAGCGTTATTTGCTTCACGTGCCTGTTCTTAAATTATGTTAGTGGTTCAACAATGATATTTTTTAAGTTCTCTGGATGGCATCAACAAAGCATTTCCATATATTGTAGATGAAACTACATCACAATAAATATGTTAAAAATTGAGCTTCGTAATTGGTATACCGTTGAACAGGCTTCAGATGCAAATAAAATTATCGATTACTTGCAACCATCCTATTTTTTCTAGAATGATAAATTCTGATCACATTGGTTTTAACTGTGGTACCCATTATTGAATTGACTTATTTCTCATCACCTGATAGGAAGCGTTAAATTCAACTGTTACACACCTGAAGAAAGAAAAAAAAACACATCACCGAAATCAGACATAACAGTTGTACCAAAAAGCTTTTGAACACATAAAAGTTCATCATTGTGGAAAGAAAAATGCACGACAAATTCAAACATGTTTAGTAAAAAGTAAATATAAGTTGCCACCAGGACGAGGTTTGAAATAAAATGATTGTACAATTGAAAAATTGCTTTTTGATCAATAATATTTGTTACTTTATTATTTGATGACACAATCACAAGTTGGTTCCGTATTGTCATATATTCGGATTCTAGCCAAAGAGTGTCGAATTTTTGCATTGAATTTCCTTTTTAAATTAGTTTAAATTTAAAAATTGCTACTCATTTTTGCACTACAACATTCAGATAAATCTGACAGCAATGCAAAGGTTATTGCGTAAGGTATTAGAAAAAAACAACTAGAGTTTGGTAACGTAACAATGTTAAACTAAGAGACCATTCGGTTGGCCATCGTCCTTTTATCTCGCACAGCATTTTGAAACATAAAGGGTATTATAAGATCAATAAAGGTGTAGGAATGAAGAGCTAAAAACATCATGTCTCATTAGAAAATCGTTCAACTTTTCAAGGTGTCGTCGAACTTCGATAAAAAAATGTTAACATCGATCGAGTATCCTTAAACGTCATTAGAAAATTGGCTGGACAAAGGTCGGTTTGTTTTGGTTTTTGTGATTTGTGAAACAACTGAGATTTGTTTAAGCACTTCACATCATTTTAATAGTTTGTGACAACAAAATTACTTTCTACAATTTACTTTTTTGTGATGCAGCTATGTGATTACTGCATGTTAATTTCCAACACTAACTCTTTTTTGTGTTATGTCGAGTATGATGTTACAAATGAATGCTAATGCAAACGACGCGGTGAACCTGAAACCAAACAACTCACATTCTTCCGCGCAATCTCTCATAATCACACCCGCATTCTTTCATCTCGTCTTTTTCTCCGCTAGAGTGGGTAGTACAAGCTCACCCCACAACACTAACCTGTGCACCAATTTTCGAAAGTGACCCGAGTACAATGTTTCTGGCACCAATAAAGTGCAAAATTGATGAGGTTGCTTTCCCGTGATGAACGAATCTTAAATGGCACGTCGGCACTGCTGCAGCCGATAAGACGTTGCTTGCCTTCGGGGGGCCAAGCCTTCGGCCTGCGCAAACAGCTACCGTTTCTGGCCAAAGGGGAGGAAAAAGTAAACTGAGTGGGTAAGTCACTACCGTCCCGCGGCAGCGTTCGTCGGTTTTAATTGCATCTTCAAACGCGAACTGCCCATCGATCTTGCGGCACGAATCCCGGGCTTCCAAAGGTTCCCGCAAGCAAGCGGATGCGAAGGAGTTGACGTGGTGCTTTTAGTGATTGCTGACCTCCGCCAGTCGGTGGGTGGATGTTTTGGATGCCAACTTAATTGTTTCCCTTCGTTTAAGCTACACTTTTTAGTTGCAAATTGAAACCTCGGCATATTTGGTTCGTTCCTGTTCCACCATTTTTTAAAAAGGGACTTTATACATCACCTCGAACGAACCTACCGTGCTGAAGCGAAGGCTCATTTCGGCCACCGACAAACACCGATCGCCGTGGAGCCAAAATAATGTTCGGTTAATCGCCAAACCAACCCACGGCAAGGCACAACCACTCGCGGCGGCTTCGCTAAATTAGGAAGCTTATTAAGAAACTTTAATTAATCGCCAACCGCCAACGTCACTTTTGGGCAACCGACGTTTGGTGGGTGGAATCTTAGGGTGACCGTTGTTGATGTTTTTTCTTTCCCCAAAGCTACCGAAAAATACCACCACCCTCCTCAACGGCACGCTCCGTTCTACCCTCGTTACGCAACGAAGACCCTCCCTCGAGCACACCGCAACGTCTCCGGCATGGCCGACAAATTGTCTTACGGCCCGACCACATGCCAACGGTCCATTAAGTGCCACAAATTATGGTCCTACGAATTACTGGTTGGTTTCCATCACCCTCACGCGCCCGTTCTCCCATTTTCGCTCGTTCGCCCCGCATCACACGCTCTGGGAAATGGGAAAACTTTTCACCCTCGCCCTCTCTCGCGGGGAGTTTTCTTTTGTGTGGCCATTGTGCGTTTGCTCCGAATGGCAAAAGCCATCGCAGTGGCGCGGGCGTGCGCAATACCTTCCCCGAGGGAGCGACCTTCTGCCATATTGTTTCCAGTCCCCGTTTCCCGTTCCCTGCGTTCGGGGCTAATTAAAATGTCCGAAAGGTTGTGGATGACGGAACTCGCGTCCCTTCTTCGTTTACCCGGGTTACTTCCGAAACGGAAAAAAACACCCAATGGAAGACCTCCCTTTAGTTCTTCCAATTTTCGAAAGTGTGCCCAGCCTAGGGTCAGTGGCGGCCATATTGTTCTTCCCAAATCGATGCCGAAGAGCCGGCGTGTTGCAAAGTTGCATGCCGTCGGTCAATATATCTTGAGCCGTTGGTTTTATGGTCCCTCGTTCGTGCACGGGCGCCTCCATCTTACCGGTGACACCGGTGTCAGGTCGTAACAGGACAGTTTAATTTCTTCCCAATCAATTTGGCCCTGCCCGTGGTATGGCTTTTCCTTTGACGCCCATTAAACCGGCACCCATTGGCAGTGGGAAAGCCAACATCGGCCGATGATGATGGTGATGATGATGACCGATGCCGATGACGGGTTTCTCCCTGCGCCGAGGAAAGTCACCTTTTTTATGTCTCTATTTGCTCATGGATCATGTTGATGATTTGTCCACCGCCACGTTCCCGCCGTTCCGTTGCTGCTGCCGGCGGCCGAAAGGCTTCCAACAAAATTCCTACGCACGAAGAAATGTCTCACTTACGGACGGGCAGTTCATCCGCTTAAAAGATGTGTTCCAAGTAGGGAAACGATCGCACCATCACCAGAACACTCACAGGCAGGCTCACTTCCCTCAAGCGAGCCCTCGGGGGAAGGGTTTCAGCCGGGCGAACGAGGGAAAAAAAAGCCAGAGCCACCGTGTGGGCCGTACGCTGCAGATGTGTGTGCCGAGCGGTGCGTAAAAAGCAGAACGAACCGATGAGTTATAGGAGAATGCCATTAAGCCGCCAAAGAAACAACCAAACGTTCAAAAAAAAAAACACCCAAACCCTTAACCGCACATAAAACCGCGCCGTACAACTGCGGAAGAAGCTCTAAAATCTTAAGTGCTCCCAAAAACGACAGTTAAACCGCAGCTTTAGGGGTAGTTCCCGACCTCCGGCCGAGCAGTAGTAAAGGCGACCAGAACAAATGACTTCTCCCATCGGGAGTGGATTGACAAAATACCGACCTCGTACAAGCGTTTTCATTGCCTTGGTCATGATGAGTCGTTAGGAAACAATTGTTCTTTGCATCTTCAAGGTTCAGCTTCCCATTTCCTTCATCCAATGAGTTGGTAATAATGTATTTGATTCTAAGAAGCGAGTCAGTAAAAAGAAAGGATTCATTCCGAGGTGAATCTAACAATTGTTCTTCATCACGGTAGTTAATTCGAGCACGACCTCGAGTGAGAAAGAACATTTCGAAAATACTCTCCCAAAGGGGTCATAACTATACAAAATTATCATGACTTGTTTCATCTTCATTTTATACTTTTGCAATTATTTCTGTGGTAAATCATCCAAACATTCAAACTCTTTGTTGTGTTTTACAAACTTCTATAGTCATTTTCGGTGAATCAAAAAGTAACACGACTCGCCGAAAAGCTGAGCGGAAAGCAATAATACAAGCGCATTAAACATTTTACTGGAGTTTAAGTGTTATAACAAATTAAAGTGAACTAACTACCTTTCCTTTCACCAATATTTTAAAAGTGTAGATCGGACTGATACGATGAGCACCTTTCGTTTGACGGGTTGCTTTTTATGTTATCTCGGCACATCTTTATCCTATCGATAATTTCATTAAGCCATCAGTGTTATTAAATGACACTTATTCGAACAACCCTTGTGTGGCATGAAATTCAATCACATTACACGAAACTTTAGCGACAATATCATCCCATTTCGAACGGTTATTTTCCCTGGGAGGTGGAAGGTAACATCTCTTATCCGTCGCAATGTTCACACATAGCTGACAAACAGCCAGATGTCCTACATCGATAACTTCATTTCGGCAACCGGGGCTGACGCTTCCGTGAATCGATCTCCAGCATTAAAACGCCACCGACCGAAGTCACGATCGCATCAAAGTATCATATTTCAGCGATCACCGGATTCCTCCGGTCTACCCCGTTCCGTCCCGACATGGTGCAGCATTGGATCGCGTGGTACGCGTTCGAAGCGTACATTAAGGACCTTCCGTCCTTCCGCAGCACGGCCAGCCTTACCGAGCGTCGGCATTGACGAGAATGCACCCGCGCATCACGAGCAGGCAGCGGCGTACGGGTTTTGTTTATTTTCACCATCTCGCTCGTCCGTCTCGGGCGGCCGCACTTTTATGGTAATGCCACTTGAGATTCCATCGAGACGAACGGTTCGGCAATTTCCCCTTTTCTTTTTTCACAAACCCGCGGAGAAAGCTGCTCTTCGACTTCGGCCAACCTCAGCAAAACAGACAGCGGTGCATCGCGACGGTTCACCGTGATGAACAATTATAGAAATTAGTCCTTGCACTTAGCCCCGATAGCCCGACGCAGGGGCCCACTTCACTTTGAGAGGACATGTTTGATTTAGTTGCGATCGTGTTGTTTGAATGGCAAGAGATTGAACATATGTGTAGTTGCTCACGCTAGAAGCATAAGGTGAAAGTGTCGGTAAATGACAAACGGGAAAAAAAGAAACTATTTGAGTCAGTCAGTGTTCTGAGAGCAAGAAATTAAAATTTGAGATTAACGAACAGATTTTGATAAACAATTAGGCAATATCCATTAGAATGAAAAAAATATGTTAATAGTACCAAAAGTACAAGTCTCTGCTGTTCCACAACGCTTATAGACATAACACAACAAACTCTAACATTTTCAGGAGGCTATATCTACTCTCAAGTCACAATTTCGATGGTTTTTAATAATGTGTTAGGTTTATACCAACCTTATTTTGACATAATTTTTAATGCTATGAATTCCATAAAATCTAATCCATTTGTCTAAAATACTATTTTTATATATTTTTCATTTCCAGCAATCTATAAAAGGCTACCAAGTTGTCAATCACATTAACAGATGCTTTAGATTGAACGTGGAATTTTGATCATGCCTAATCCTGAAAGCTTTTTTATTACATTTTTATAGTCCAATCCTTTCTAGTAGTCGAGACCGTCAAAACAGTTCCTATTATTAAAAAAACAACCTGTCTACCGTCAAATATGAAACAAGTAGGCCAGACACTGACTCAATCTTTGACCGATAGACGGCCAATGCAAACTCCAGCTAGCGTTGAGGATAACCGCAACTGGGAGATGTGGATTTCATTACTAGGCGCGCCTTTTTGTGGTTTCATGACGTACTGTTGTGATGTTGTTGATTTTCACTAAAACAAAAAAAACTATCACACACCCATCAAGGAACTAAGAACGATGATTCACGGACAGTCTAATAATAACATAAAGATATCTCTAGTTTCGTATACAACGTTTGCTAGTATACGTACAACCATTAGTAGTAACGATCGGTTCGCATTCCGTCGCAAAATGGAACCCAAGTCACGACATTTTTTTGTTTTGGTTTCTCCTTCTTCTTTTTTGATCCATTTGTTCGGCAAACTTGCGCAAATCACATTCCTCCGCGAATTATTCAAAAATGCTACCCGTGCCATACGAATCCGAAAAATGTAGCTGAGAGAGCGGGCGAGTGAGGGAGCAAAACAAAAAGAAAACCTTCCCCAGAGTGGTCTTAATTGAAATTTTCAATCAATGATCAATTAAAACAAATTGTTGTCGCATAAAATTTGCATACATCTAAGCGCTCTCTCGCTGGAATTCGGACGCGGAATGAGGGCCGAAAGGAAACACAAGGTGCAAAGTGTAAAGGTGGAAAAGCATCAGCCCCGCAAAAGGAACAGGCAACGTAATACAACCACACATACACACACACAAATAAACAAAAACCCCAAAAAAACAACAGAATCAACATCACCCTGGAAGGCGTCTCTACACATTAGCGGCAAATATATGTATACACGGGGCGGAAGGCGGATGCCTTTGTAACTTCCCAAAAATGTGGCCAAATCCCCGCGTGCGCCGGGGAAGTGTTCGCACACAGGCAGCGGGTTGGTGAGGGTAAGATTTTCGGACAACGCCACCGGAGCCTTAATGGAGCCATGGACAGCGGACATTGTGGGCAGAGCGTCACCGCGCATCGAGCCGGTGCCAGAAGGGGGCGAGAATCTTTAGCTGGGGGGGGAGGGATAAAAAGGAGCCAACAACAACGAAGCGACACCACTCAAAGCGAACCGGGCCGCGAGCCGCGGTAGGAATCAAAGGCTTCGCCGCCAATCGGCACAACCGAAGAGTGTGTCCGAGCCGATGGATTTCAATGTATTTTGAATAATTTTTCCCCAAAAAAAAACCACCGATTTTCCCCCTCGGGAGAGAGAACGAAGAATTCTGATCCCCGTCGGTCTCGCTCTTCCGTCCGATTTGGCAAACCCCGGGGAAAGGTGTTGCTCGGGCATTGTCGAAAGGCGAAAGGCCGCCGACACTCGGCTGCGGCGATGGCCACCGTAGGCCGGCGGCTTCAAAGGCGGACGACCGCGGGTAATGTTTTAAGTGAAATTTTATTTCATAATAAAAGAATAATTATGGTCATCTTGATCGACGTTCGGCGTACGTATTGAGCGCATCTAAGACATCCACACGAGAGTAGAAAAAAAAACAAAACCCACGAACCGCGAAATGAAGAGGACAAGAAACATAGAACATGGACCGGCGACCGTTAAACCAGCCTTTGGACGCACGATCGGGACTCGAGGCTAGAACTCGATCTCTAGCCTAGGGAAGGGGCGCATTAAAAGCTTTACGAGCGAGCAGAGGATGAACAGACAGAGAAAGAGAGGAGAGGGAGAACTAGCGGCAGTGTGTGTTGTGACAGTATAATGTTGTCTAAATGGAGGCTGATGAGTTGCTGCCCGGGACCCGGGAGGACCTCGCGGGTTAAGAATCAATCATGCCGTCCGGAGTATTGCAGCGAGCTGCGTGCGACCAGAGCGGAACGAAGATAACAGACGGAGGATACGATGAGGTGGCATGGCAAAGGGTTGTGCAAAAAAATACCCAACCAGCCAGTGCCGACGGATGTCGCGTTTGAGCCCGTCAGCGGAAATTCGTCACGATGGCCAGTGCAATGAGGCGACGTGTGCTTGTGCGGCAGAACCATTAATCTGATCGAGTGGTAAGATCTCCGGGTTTTATTTGCAGTCGTTCCTCATCGGCAGTAATCCGAGATATCGAAGCGAGACTGGAGACTTTTAGCAGAGCAAGTGTGATTTATTGACGTAAGATGCACCTGTCCGGGAACGGAATGCGTTTGAGTTTTAAAAGGATATCATAAAAAGGAATCCATTCAGAATGAGGTATAATCTGGTTTGGTTGGAATGAAAATAACATAAATAAGAAAAGAGAATTCCCCACTCTGCAGCTATGTGATGCTAGTACGATATGGTCAAAACCCTTTTTTATAAAATAAAATAAAAATAAAAAAATAAATAAATAAGGTTATTGAATAAATTGATAGTCTAGCAAAACGATTTCCAAAGTAACCATTTCTAAGGTTAAATAATGCAGCGAGCGTTAGCATTAATGTGCCATTAAAAAGTATAAATTCTCAGCCTTTTAACATATTTTGCTCCCAGCTGCTTTGGACCGAATTTGCACAACCAAAGTCGCCCCCAAAATCATCTGCACATCATCCTGCCCATTTCAGCGCATAGATTTGCATGATTGGTTTTCGGAGGAGATTTTATAGATTAGTTAAATTTAAATCGGTGCCGTCAAATGTCAAGTGCGATTTTGACATTTCCGTACTGGAGTGAATCCGCACGCTACGCTGAAGCCGTTCACACCTCAACGCTCGCGTTGGTTAAAGTAAACCAAAAAAAATATATTCCGCAGAAACCACGGAGATAAAAATGTAAACAGTCGTAAAAAAAGTTTTACGATCTCACATCGGTGTGATTGATCCACAACCAGTTCCCGAACCGGCCCACGAACGACGACGACGACGACGACGACAACGACGACGGCGGCGACGGTGATGATGATGGTGATGATGGTGTTGATGAGCGCCCTCTCGTCATCCATCCATTAGTGCATTGATCCGTTCGAACGGAGCATAACTTTAAGTGGAATATTGGATGAGTGCGATGAAGTGTTGCAAAAAAACAACAAACCAACCAACGAAAACACATTCACGGATAATAAAACGGCTCCACCTACACTGATGAGAGGAAGCATCTGCCGCTCCGGACTCCTTTCATTAGGCATCGGGGCTTTATGGTATGCAAAATAAAGCAATCCGAAAAAGGTCAGGAAATAGTGAGCATGCTTTGCAAACTTCTTTTATTATTATTATTGTAAACGTGTTCACATCAATCTGGTAAAAAAGATGCTGATTATAAGATATCATATAATCTTAAAACTAAACCAGCGAATTGACCCTAGCCAAGGTACAAATCGAGGTATTCATTCAAATAAGAACATCATACCAACCATTCACAAGACTCGACCATTCGACTTCCGATTCATTCACCAAATCAACCCATTTGATTCACGTGTGAGCATTAAGCATCCTCGAGGTTCCCAAAGCCGAACCGCCTGGAGGTCGATATTTGCCGAACTCGCCGGCGAAGCATAAAGCGGGGAACGAAAATCGCAAGACAAGACATCGCGACATCCGCCGGCATGATCACTCGCCCGATCGTGCGTACGGAAAGGAGGGGAAAAGATAAGGGCACACGAAAGTATGCAAAGATACGCCCCAGAACTGGTTGCCAAATATCCGTCGCTACCGCATCGCCGGAACTTGGCTGAGAATATTCTTATGTCCCCTCCCTCCCATTCCGTGGCGTGTCCCTGGAGACCTTCGTCAACGCTGGTACCGTGGACCGGCCGGGTGGACGGACGGATGGTGCGGACGTTTTGACTAATTTTCGCCGCCAAACTAGATACACGATTTTGGACTTAAAGGTTTAGGGGTGATCCGTTCGGTGCGAAGCTGTCCGGGAGATCGATCGCCGGTGGTCGCCCGTTTGATGGCGAGCTCCTGGACTTTTGCTCTCTTTGTTTTGACCGCTTGGGCTGGCGGTGACTTCGCTGCCGAGATTTTCGCGTCACCCCACGGTGGAGCACGAAGGCACTTTGAGAATGAGTGTTTTCGGTTCCACTTCCTTACTTCCACTAGCTTCCATGGAAAGGTTTTGCCAATTACCTAAAGCGGTGAATTTCGTTTGATCCGCGCGTCACGTGGAACACTATCCCGAGTATGAATGAATCGCTTCTTGTAGTTTGAATAACGATTGAGTGAACAACAAAACAGAAAATCGAAGAATACCTTTCGATAGAAAGAATAATAATATTTTTATTATCATTGTTAAATCAGTGATATAACCATTCAAAATAAACTCAGTTGGACAATACTAAGGCCCATACCTCCAAAACATCTTCAAACTTCGTTCGAATCTGATACAACATCAGAATATTTTAGTTTTAAAGTACAGTAAAGCAGTACTCTGCAATCAGATTTGATAATCACAAAACAGTGATGGTAAAGCCTTGATAGCAGCGATTTGAATACAGCCATGAATGGCTTGAAATCCTGTTCTTCTTTCATTAAACAAAGATCATTTGCATGACAAATGTATATTGAACTCCTACTCACTTATTAACCGACAAGTCTAGTTAACGCAAACATAAATAAGGATCTTCTAAGTTTTTATGAAATGTTTGTCCTATAAAATCTTCTCAATTCAAAATTCTGTCTTTTTCCCCGCTTCAAAAAAACTGAACCACTACACACTGTTGATGTATTATATATTAGATATTGGTTTTTGTTTATTATTAATTTTGCCACAAAAAAATAAGAATCAACTGAACCGACCCATTCAAGTTTAAGTTCAAATCCTAAGGCTATGTTTGAGTGTATAATAGAAAAGCTTGTATGTAGTTGAATTGAGATGTACGTATTTTTAATCAGTTTAAGAATAAGAATATGCAAATTTGGCAGCCGTTGGTTAGTTTTACTTTAACAAAGCCTTTATCCAAAAGAGCAGTTGGTTACTAATCATACTACAACAATGCATTTGATCAATCAATCCAGTAGAACCTTACATTATCTGAAATAGATTGATTTGTCACTTTCATCTATAAGAACTCAAATGCTCCAGTTTGTTTGTTGAACAAGATAGCAAACATATCGACAAAACAAGTTTTTTTAAAGTATTATTGAGCCATTGTTTTTCTTTACAAAATTAGTATCGCTGATGTCTCATTTTAAAAAATAAAGCTTTTTTTCGATGTATTGAATCGTTTGACAGATTTACTATTTTTAACAATACAATCGGCTTTTATGTGTTGAATCATTTCAAAGCCCCCTCGGCTGAACATTACGTCTATCAAAATCTTTATCAAAGTTTATACCCGCAACACCCGTTTATATTTGGAAATAAGTTAGTTGAAAAAGTTTCGAATACAAACAATGTAGTTAGTAACTCCTGAACAAAAAAATGTGTATTTTTCTGTCAACACGGTCATAGTGCGTTCGTTAAAACAGCCTTGACTTGCACCGTCAACCGTGGCGATAAAATCGTTTATCAATTAGCAACAAAGTAGATCACCCACCCAACTGGCCAGCATTTGCCGGTAGGACACTTATTGAGCTGCTGATTATGATCTCACCCGATGGCATGGCATGCGCGGGACCAGGTCGGTTCCTACTTTCGTCCCGTCGAATTGATTGCTGTCCCCTAATTGCTACCATTAAACCTAATGATTTACGTGCGAGAGTGTAGCTAGCGGGCTTAGGGCGAAAAAAGAAGAAGGAAAAATAGGTGCTACTTTTATCGGCCACCCTATTTCACTCGCTCCATTCGCCTTTTCTAATTGCAACGCGACGGACTCGATCTTGCTTGTAACCTAGCCGTAGCGTAACGCCAGGCGGGCAAGAGTGTGCAAGAAGCGTGTCGATTTGCTGAAGCATCTACCATTATCGTAAATAAGGTGTAAAAATAATGCCGTGCCCTGGCCATATCGCGCGCTGGCCTTTACGGTACAAATCAATTAACTCACCTAGATGGTATTGACACGCTGTCCTGTCAGCGTTTTGCACTCAAGGACTCCTGTACGATGGAGATGGTTGCAGGACCAATTACGATGAAATTTGATTTGAAAACCTTGCTCTGCTTTTCACCGGAATGCGGATGGTTATGCTTTCCGTTGTTCCTTTTCTGCCACTGGGTAACGATTTGTAGCGAAGAATTTACTGATAAACGACGGGACACGTATATCTATATAGAGATCACTTTTTTCCTTTAATTGTAGTAACTTTTTTTCGCCAATATTGTTGTATCATCCAGGGACTAGAAATCGTTTTCAACACTCTCAACTATTTCATCACGATTCCTGTGCTCTAATTAGAAGCAGCTAATACAAATATTGCACCAAGTTTCCACTTTCCTATGCACATACTAGTTTTCTGTTTGCTTTTTTATTAGGTGTTAGTTACTTTTAATTATTTTCCACCAAAACAAGCTCACTTATCGGAAGAGTATAAACATGCACTGATAACAGATTATCGTCGATTATGTTTTGATCTTGAAACCATCATTTGTCACACCACTAATTAACGATCCTAGAGCGTCACCAATCTGCACCGAAAATGATTCAAAAACTATCAAACAGCACGATGCAGCCGAACTTAATACACTCACTAACCGCATAGATATGCAGATATCGAATCTTATCGAATCAATCAAACGACCACAACGGCTCGGACGCCGACTACACCGTCGATATTGCAATCGAGATGAAAGAAGAACAAACGAAAAAAATCCGTGATCGTCGAGACTCGCAACACCGTCTTGTTCCTCTCGATAACTGCTACCAACTGACAGCCCGAACGATCGACGAAGCCGAACAGCGTCGAGGATGGTGTCTTTTTTGCCCTCTTTTGTCGTTGTTGTGTTTTCCTTGTTCCACCCGGTCGAAGAAGTAGGAAGCACCTTCCTGCGAAGCCGGTCCAACGAGTTTCTTTTTTTTTATGCTGCAGCGCATAAACAAACTTGTCCGCGTGAAGAAATAAAAGCATTAAGAAACGACCGCGTTAGAAGGGGAGGAACTACCAACCGAAAACCGGTTGTGACGAAAATAGCACATGAAAAGGTGATGGGAATATTGATCATTTCTCATTGAAAACTTTATTTTATCTCCAAGCATTTAATAGAAATGGATACTGCAATAGTTACTCTACCAAGCAATACGATTTTTATCTTCTTATGATCAATATTAAATGTGCAACAACGATTTTTGTGAACCCCAAAACCAGCCATTTGATATGATTTCGCTTGCTTCGTGTTTGCAGTAGGCGTGTCCTTTGGGAGAAGAAGAGAGACAGCTAGAGTAGACACATTTTCTATTACCGGTTCGCCTTTCTTTAATTACCGATTCGGTGACCGCCACAGTACAAAACCTGTCGAATTTACCGGTAATTGCTGTTTCTCCTCTACCAATCAGAACTCTCCATGCTACGTTGCATTTGTTTGAAGCTCACTTAAGTGTTTTATTTTAAGTTAATGTTGTAGGGTGTTACTTCTATTTCTTATGCACCGGGAATCGATTAAACTGACCTGCCCCTGCAGGTGATGTTTTCAGTAATGGCGTGCAACTCTGTCCCAGTGAGACACACAATACTTATTAGGGCATTCACACAAACGAGGCTTAAATGAAATTGGTCTTGCGACAACGAGCACTTCAAATTCTCGAACTTCTCCTCAACGATGTTGGCTGTCTTCATTTCTAAAAACTTCTCTGCCCCTGCCACGACCTTCTCTTTCCTTACAATCTCCCCAAGTACCAACTCCAACACGTTACCGGAACCTTTTAAGGAGCAACTTACGCCACACTTTACGGCTAATCTTTATGAAGCGCTCTTTGGCGAAACTTGAAGAGCCGCCGAAAGACCGAAATTCACGCTCCGGTCGCTTATCCGGGGGTGCACGTGCCTGTCAATTGTTTTATTGCCCCAACGATCACAAATGGGCACGCCAAACTATGGGCCACTTGAGCCGCTCCAAAATGGCCTCCTCGTATCGGGTACTAATGAAATGGTGATACTACGCGGATAGCGGATACCAACCGCCGATGGGTGAGCTTTTCGGGTGGCAACCAAAGACGACGATTTGCATTTTTTAAAGCAGTACCCCTAATCCAGCCGGTGAACCTCTCTTATCTCGGTACTTTTCGGCATTATTCTAACACATGAGGATCTATTAGAAGCCATGCAGTGCGGCATTAGAAGTGCCGAGCATTAACATGGATATAATCACTTATCTTATTTATTGCTTTATCTGTTTAATGACTACATTAATTTCCCATGACTAAACACGATCAGTTCGTTTGATGGTAGTAGAAAAATAATTCATTATAAATTCATTTGAACACAATTTTATTTTTATCGAACAAATTTCTTTATTCAAAGCGTTCAATATCGGTAAACACGGGTAAAAACAAAGTCCCTTCGTAGTTTGTTATGTTTCTTGCATACCGTTTCCAATATTTCAGTATAAATCCATTTGAACACAAAATGTGACATTTATTTTTACCAAACATATTCTTTACTCTGAGCGTTCAATATCGGTAAACACACGTAAAGTAAGTTTCCGTCATAATTTGTGACGCTTCTCGCATACCGGTTTCACTGCTCGGTATCTGAAGCAAGTTTGAACCTACTTTTACTCGAATGAATTTTCAACATATATCGGACATGTGCAATTGCTTGCTTCCATTTGTTATCAAACCATTTCACTTCCGCTTTCAACGCCTATCACTTGACCGATATCATAACGAACAATACCTATGTTGATGGTTGTTGAAGAACAAACAATCGTCTAGAAGAATTTTTTTCGTGCATCCTCCAGACAAAGTGCATTTGCATAAGTGCATAGGCTGAAAGCATTTTCAGTTGTGGTACTTTCAAAAGCAATGAACCTTTTTGAAGAGAGAACCACGAAACTTTCTCCATGAAACAACCTTTCTCCTCTAGAACCATTGACAGTGATTAAAAAGGAATTTTGAATAACAGCGAATCCTGTTATCGGTAATAAGGCTACCATTGGTCACCAAGCATCCTGAATTAATCCGATAGAGCCTGCGGAATCTCCCACACGACGCGTCCAGCCTAGCGGAGGCGCCATCCAGAAGCGTCAGTCCGCACAAACCGGCGATCCCGAACGTCAGATTGCAGACAATAGACACATAAAACTGTCACATAAAAAACGAAACCCAACTGGCCCCTGGCGCCTCTCCTGGGTGACCTGTGAGGGTGTCTGTGTGTGTGTGTGCCGTCCACCTGGGATGCGACCGATTCGTCTGGCTCCTTGCGATCCTGCGCATCTCGCCAGCGTGCTCTCGTTGCGTAACCACTGGCCATCGTCCTGTCCGGGCCCTTTTCCCGAATGGCAACGAATTGGGCAACCAACAACAGCATCGGTATTTATGGCTCGATCCCTTTTCCCCTGGTTTCCTAGTGTGTGCTTTCCTGGCGACACGTAGGCAGTCGGGTTTGTGCCTAATGTGCCTCATGTGTGTTTTCTTCCGTCCAACCTACAGTGATCACGACCCGTTGATGTTGCACCAGCGTGAAATTAGCTGCAGGTCTACATCGACGGTAGACCCATAATTTATCCTCCTTGAATGACTTCTAATGTGTTTTTATCTTTACCGTTTTTTACCTTCACATAACGGAAGAAAAATCAATGAATGAACTGAAGCGTGTGCAAACTAGAGCATAGTATCGGTTGAGCATAAAATAAAATTCAAACCTCAGATGATGATGACTCATACCACACAACCACCACAGGCTCAACAATAAATCAGTTAGAAACGGTATAAGATTCTTTAAAAAGTTTTTAAATATTATTATTTAATGATTTGGTGATTATTCGACAACCAGGAAAGTGGTCCATAATGATTCTACATTCTCAGCGTCATAGCGTCAGTAAATATTTAAAATTTAATTTTCTACTTAAAACGCCCCAATTGATTTCCTTGATAAATATTAAACAGTAACAACAAGGACATTTCCATAAAGATTTGGAATATTAAGAAGTTTTTCATACGATACATAAGGCATCTCATATTGGTTTACCTTTCAAACTATTATTGTACTTATGATAGAGTAAAAAAACCTTTTCTTTGCAGACGGTCCTTGACTTCAAATTTTAGCTAGAAATGTATGTATTGCGTAACAATACATGTCATACATCCAACTCACAAATACCAGACGTCGAGCTTATTTCTGTATAGTTTCAGTTTATGATATGTCTACTAACATATCACGCAATTAAAAAGTGTTCAGTGTTTTCATTCGCACCTGATCGCAGCACGTTCGTTTTCGTGATCGTCGCAGCAGCATTACCTTCGAATATGATTTATGAGCCCTCATTGCCTCAAATCAGACTAATCTTATCGCCAAACAGTAAATACAGTTTTACCCGTTTCTGATACCTGCACGCGAACGGTGGAAAAAGGGGAGCCAGCCAGGGGTACTTCTTCCTTTTAAAAACCTACGAAGTATGACCCGTTTCTGGCCGTTCCCATTTGCAACCGCCGAGGCTGATCGAAGCCACGCGACGATCAGCTTTCGGAAAAGCTCTCCCACAAGCAACCCCTCTCCTTCGGGGCCAGGCCGAATCAATTCCGTCGGTAGCAACTTTATTAACAGCACGCACATTTCTTTTTACTGCACACCCGTATCGTGGTGCCAATTAAATTTTGGTTTTATTCACTGATAATATCCAAAGCCGAACTCGAGCAGTTGGTGTGTGTGTGTGTGTGTTTTTTTTTCCTGCAACTTGCTTTCCCACCAGGGAAACGACGCGGTGGACGCACTAGGAAAAATGGAACTGCACCTCGAACCGCCCCGGGGGTCTCGGAATGCCTCGGCTCACGGCGCCATTTTATGACGGCCGCCTACGCGTTTTTATCGTACGCGTTACCATTTCTTCGATAAGTCGCCATAAAAATTCGTCCCTCCGCCATCCACGACCACGATCATGCGCTGTGGGGGAAGCCAGCGATCGTCGGGTCGTTGATTTGTGATTGGATTCTTTAGCGCGCATTCGTTGGTTCGTTGTCTGTGTGGTTAGGCCGAGGTAACATTGAATAGATTTTAAAAGCTACGAATGGAAGAAGGGCAATAATGAGTACCTTGAGCTTGCAGTGATCGTATTTACTGCAAAAAGCAACGCCAGAAGAATTGCTGATGCTGCAAAAAGTCACAGCGCCAATGGATATCTTCATTTCTATGCCTCTCGAAACCTTTCAATTGCTGATGGCGCACAATTTTAGAAGCCACAAGATTCAACTGAAGCAACCCATTGTTTTGCCTGCGCTTCGGAAAATAAGGTTAAATTTTTCCCGTTTCTAACTCACCAAAGCTGGAGGTGGAAAAAGGCTTTCCAGAGCGCCCTCCCCTTTGCGCGCACGGGAAAATGGGTGGGCGCACGGAACCTTTCTATTTTCGGTAGATTTTACGACTGAGAAATGGTCGTAAAATTGGACCCACTCGCCCGAAAGGAGGCACCGTGGGCCATCGTAGGCCGAACGCCAACCCCGAGCCATCGAGCCCATAAACCAACCAACTAGACCATCAAATGGCGGAATGCAGCGAATGCGCGGCGATTGGTTTGCTGGCCGGCCGCCAACGAGAGAGAGATGATTACACTGTTATTACCCGGGGCCCTTTATGGTTGAGCCGCAGAAGAAAGGCCTTTCTCGGCCGGGAATCGGGACTGCGGTGGCGGACAGCGCCAGCGGAGCGCCGATCTTCCAAGCCCTTAATGGCGTAATAAAATGAGTCCTTATCGGGCACGGTGGCATTAAAACGGAAACGAAGGAAAGTAATGAGATGGAAAACATTTCCCTTTTTTCCCGCTTCCCCGCAGTAATTTTCTTTGAAACACTAGAAACATTGTCTGTAGGGGTCGGAGAGAATCGTAGTTTTGTTTCCTCGAGAGAAATGTTTTCGTATAGCACAGAAAGGCAATGATTCGTTTTATAAGAAGTTAACTTTTTCAGAGCGATTCAATTTATATATATAGCCATATAGTAAAAACATTACCAAAATTAAACTTCTCAAGAGAATTTAATAAGTTTACATACAAATAGAACTTGGAACTAGCACAGCCTTGCCTTAAAACTCAATAGAAATATCAAATAGTTAGATTGCTTCCAACGGTACTCTTTATATCGGAAAGTGGAAATCGGCATCTTTTATCTATTTCATATTATATTTATCATCAAAAAATATCAGTAAACGTACTATAAAATCTATGGAGCAGAGTAACGAACAACATATTACAAACGCAAAAAAAATAGTGTCTTCTCTTCTAGCTAAAAATAACTTCCAAAAACCCACACCAGACCGAGTCCTTTGGTTCTTTTTACGCTTCCAAAGAAGTCGTTCTGCGCTACTGTTGCAATAATTAATTTCTGGCAGTTCCGTTGCAACTTAATACTTCCGGTGGTGGCATCTTACGAAATTAAAGTAAAGAAGGTAGAAGTAAAATTTAAATAGTAATCTATTGGATAAACTTTGAGACCTTGGACAAGTTCGTTCGAAAAGACAAGTTTGTTGAAAGGATTTTTAGGACCTTAGAAAATTGCACCATTAAACAACTATGAAGCTTGCAGTATAGTGCCATTATGTTAGGAATCTATGAATCACTATGATGATGACTCAAGATTCATATACAATTAACGTTCCTGTAACGTGTTCAAAGTAAATTACCATACATGATTTCTGAGTTAATGAGCCCATTCAACTAACGGTCACTGCTAAGTACACGCCAATTAAATCCACTTGCATGCCTTGTAGTAACTGCATATCGCTGCCAGCGTCCCGCGCTATATCTTATCCGAGGCAAGAAATGAGTACTTTTGCTACAAATATTCCATTATGCAACAACTTTATTAAGGTGTCGAATAAAGCATCGGAACGTGAAAGCTCGCCCAAAATCCACCCGCCACCTTTCGGCTTCACACACGAAGAAGCAGTCAGAGGAAGGGCTTACAGGGTCCTAATCGGGTGCTGATCAACAACGTGGAAAAAGGGACACTCCCGGGATGGTGAACGGTGCGGTTTGAGAGGGTTTTCTCTTGGGTTTCGGTTTCCATTCCAAAAACCCTTCCGCCAACCGTTGCCTCGGCGTCGCAATCGTCGGAGTAAGGCAACCGCACGCAATACCACCAAACGATCGCTATCAGCTTCTATTAATATTTATGTACCTTTGGCTACGCGAGTTTTATTGCTTTATTTGACCATAAATATTAATTGAATCGTTTAAATGTCCATAAACGGGTACTCATTCGAATGCACGAACACTCTCAGGAACGCGCGTCGAACAATCTGAGGTACCCCGAAACTGACGAAGAAACTGCGGTCGAAACAACTGATCGGGTATGTTGCATGCATCTTCAATAAAAACGGTGTAATAAAACGGTAAAACATCACAGTAATTTTACAGTAAAATTACGCTTGATTGTAGTGATTTAGCAGTGAAAAATTGATCCTAGCAAGAGTACAAGAAAACGCCTTTCTGGAAATTGGACAAACATTCTCATATTTTCTAAAACTACTGCCAATTCTCTAAATCGTATCATCTTTTTAGAAAATTTTTCTAACAAATATAAACCAAAATAAAATATTTCCCCGATCACCTACCAGTTCAACAATACATTTGGTTAAACTCTTTGTCAAATACTCAGCAGCTAAGAAGTAATAGTTCAGATACATTACTTTCAAACTCTTATGATTTGAAATCAAGATTGATGCAGGTCTGATATATCAAATAATGCATATGAAACCTATTTTTGTTAGAATTCAATTCATTTTCAATTCTTGCAAACTAGTACAGCATAGCAAGAGTAAATCTTATTTAGATTATTTGATCCTTTTTAAATACATGGGTAGATATTATTTACCATAACCGAGTAAAAATGAAAAATCACTCTATATTCATAATATTATATGATGAGCAGATAACTTTCAAGTACTTGAAATTTAAATTTGTCCAAATTCGAGGGAATTGAACATGAAAAATGTAGTAGATGTTTGTTTACTGAAATTAAAAACATTTTTGTGAGGTAAGAGTTCCATCAAATCAATACAATTGAATGTTTCTGTCATATTTGGTAAACGAACAACTATCGATCAAATTCCAAAAGTAGTCACTTCAAAGTGAAAAACGAAATTCTTTACTCGCGGAGCCCTTCGCAAAACGGCGCAATTTTCCACGCAATCCGTGACCCCCGTTTTCGGACTATATTTCTCCCTCAAAAGAAGCCACCGAGAGCTCTGCTCTAAAAGCCATTCTATGTTGCAGTCTGAAAGCATGTCGCGACGCATCGGGTGCCCAAGCGTACCCTCGTCTTACCCTCGACCCGACACCAGCAAATGTTGGGGTGGCGCATCGTCGTTGTGGTCGCATCGTTCGAGGAAAAAAGCGCCACCATCGCCGCCTTTCCCATAATTTCCAATGCATCATTTCGGCCGGTCCAGACCTCGGGCCTTTCCCCTTGCGCCACAGCTTCAGTATGGTGGCCATCATGGCGACCATTATCTGATTAATTTCCCGCTCCTTATATAAACGTAAATCAAGTAAACCTCCGAAGTACCCGAAGCGCCCCGTAGGAATGTGCCATCCTTCGCGCCATCCAAGGCAACGTGGCTCGTCCAAGCGATTCTGCAGTTCGCCACGGCAGAACAGCGCGTCAGAACTAAGCCGCTAATTTCGTTTTCTTTTTCTCTTCACTTCTCTCTCAAAAGGCCGGCATGCGTGCCGGGTCGCAGCGACGGCGTGTATTATATTGCCGATTCATACCGACCCCCAAGCCGCACTTCCCAAAGCTCCCCATACCGCGACGGCGAACTGGTTGATTCTATCGATCGGCCGATCTGGTGACCGGGGCTAATGCAAGCGCGTTGCAGCATCGTATTAATCGCTAAAACACTGCGGCCCTCTTTCACCATCTGAAGTTCTCTGGCGTTTGTCTCACTCCCTTTTTCTTCTCCTTTTTTTGTTATTCTCGGCTTTTACCCCTTCGCGGCTATGCTGCTTTGATGATGTTACCCTGGGGGTCTTGGCATTTCTCCATTCATTTGACCAAGCAAAAAAAAGCAAAGGCCCCAGTGTTGGTCCACTACCAACAAAGGCAAAGGAGAAATAAATCTCGCGGGTCAACTTTATGTGGCGCCTACGAAAAACTGCGAGCAGTCAATGGTTATTTTCTTTGGGTGAAATAGGCTGACGTTTGAAAAAAAGTACGCCAAAATACAAATTCTCACCACTTTAAATGAGTGAAATTAAAAATGAAATCCGATAAATTAGTATTAAATAAAAAAATAATGATTTCCGATCAAAGTATGTGAACAAATAATAATAAACACACTAAACCTCCTTACCAGTAAGCACCAAAATGATTATCAAAAATACTTTTTAATACGTTTTTTGTTCCAAACAGGTATGTTAAAAGTGAAGATATCTTATTCCAAAGTAATGAAATTTAGTAAACAAATTAATTTTATTAATAAAAAAAAAACATTAAAAGGAAGATTTATTAAAAGAAAGATATTTTTACCAAAATGGATCAAAACTTTTCTAAAAGAGCTATGCATAGTAAAATTGTATGTTATACAAAAGATTATGTTTTACGTAGGTACAAATGGTATAGCTTGATATATCGGTTAGCTTTATACATTGACCAATTTTTTTTATGAAGTTAATAGAATGCTGAAATCATTCGAAAGAATATCGTCTATCATTTATTTTACACCGGCAAAAAACACTCACCATGAAGTCCTTAGCTGAATTTGATTCAATCAACAGAATGTTCCTTTTTACATGGTTAAACTTTGCTTTGTGCCATCTTCACCTTCAGCTTGGAAGATATAAAACATTTTAAAAAGCAAATTACCATGCTACGAAGGGATACTCTAGTTTTCCTTTTGATAATTGTTATTACATCATTTTTTATTTATTTAAAAACTTTAGACTAAAAGATTGTCAATTCCAAACCAACTAAATTCCTATCGGTCGCTATAATATGAACCTAAAATAGAGTATGATTCATCCCACGACACCCTTTACTCTAGCTTAAGAGCATCAAACTTCTATCAACCGTCTAATTCCTCTTTCAAGTGGCGAACGAACCTTGTAGAAAACCATTTAAGCTTCTCGAGACGATATGTTTCATCGCATAGGTTGAGTCTTTCTCCGCATTTTGTACGTGATGTTGCCCCAACGCAAAAGACATTAGTTACATGTATCACAGATAAAGTACCCGCGGGAAGATAAACGAAAAGGCGACAATTGATCCCAAATGCTCATCCCAAAACCCTTGGGATACGCGTCTCGTTGGATAGTTTAGATACGATGCAACCGAAGATGAGTCACTGAAAAGAAATGATGATTTGGAAGAACTTCAAACGCCGGGAACGTCCTAAAGGTATTCGGTATCGCCTGGTTATGTTGAGCAGATGAAGATTGTTAAAGTAGTTTCTTTGATTTCATTTATTTATTTTATTAAGGATACCTTGGGCCTCGAGTGACACTCTGCCCTCCGCGACATTGTACAGTTCTGGTTTCTCTCAAACACGTCTATTCGCTATTTTAAACTATTCGCTGGAAAGGTACATATTTGGTACTAGACGTGGCACACTGGTAATTGGCCTTTGCTTGATTTTCTTTCTGCTTCACCTAACGATTTTTGGCACTGGACCATGATGAGGTCACACTCTTTGCTCATACCCTCACAAAAGTTTAAATATTGCTGCTATCATTGCTTTTCCCCCAATTGATTCTTTAATTGCTGGAACGTTCCGCCACGGCCGTGCTGGTGATGACACTGGTAATCTCCCCGTTCGCTGCTCTATTTGCATCCAGTGATCCCCTGCAAAAAGATGAGAATTCAGTAATGCTAGGTTACGTTTAGATGGCGCACACCGAATAACCTACGGTATCGCTATGTGGCGGGGCAGATTGTTGGGGACGGTGTTCAGGTGATGGGGTGACGCATTTCCCCCGTTGCCGCCGGGAGAGCTGTCCACGTAGCGCGGGTCTTGGCCGGGACTGTGGTGTAGTTCCATCGGTTGCGAGGTTGCCATGTGCGCCGGATTGGAGTTCATGAGCTTTGGTTCGTTCGCGATCGAGTGGTACTGGGACGTGATCATCGAGGGTAACAGTTTGCCTGCAATGACAGTGCCAAAACCATGTAGGGCGCGGTTTAGCCGATCCGTGATCCGGTGCTTTGCTTACCCGTGTTAAGTCCGTTGAGACTGGGTTGCATCTGCTGACTAGATTTGGGTTTGCGCTTCCGCGTCTGGATGCCATCCTTCTTCATCGTGAGCGGCCGGTTGACGCTGTGCAGCTTGTAGTACAGTCCGCAGGCGTTGCACACCGGATCGCCTTGGTTGTTCCGGCGCCACAGCGTCGTGGTGGTGGTCTGGCAATTCGCGCACGTTACTCCCGAGCGGCGATTACCCTGAACTGGCGGTACTTTCTAGATAAATGATCGAAAAGACATTTATCAAATACAAAAACATAAAAGGGGAATCTTAAGAACATACAGCCCACAGCTTGTTAAATTCTTTATTGAGACATAATGAGGCTTCATATTCTACTAATGGATGATAACATGACAGAAGATGATTTCAACCCCTTCACAGTCTCAGTGTTTTTTAAGATTGTTTGTGATTTAAACTCGGGCAAAACTGTGACGGGATTAAAGTAGGTTATTTAAAAACTACTTCGGGGGTCCGGGACAGCCGAGCGGTAGAGCCGGTTAGAAAATCGGCCCATGAGCGCCGGGGCTCACCACCTCGACGGCGTAAGTTCGAATCCCAACCAAGACCGGACCCTCCCCTGTACGAGAGAACTGACTATCTACGTACAACAGAAAAACAAGTCTCGTAAGCCCTTAACGGGCAGGCATGACCAAAGAGGTCGTTACGCCAAGAAGAAGAAGATTTAAAAACTAATATCTACCAATAATTAGTCTAGGTTCCTATACCCATGTTTGTATACCTATTTCATATATCTTTTAAGCGCAAAAAATAATTATGCATTTGCGGGTTCCGCTATGTATGATAATATAAGCTGATCACCGATTACGGATGGAGATGCCAATTTTAAAGTCCGGATTATATGGTAGTAATGTACAAAAGGCTAATATCATTGTGTTTTCAACTTGTTGGATTTGTTCAAGTTTGTAGTGACGTCGAAAATCACACCTGAATTATATTTTTCGAAGCGCTTTTAAAATTCAGAAGAATGATAACCTTCTAATCAGCGATTGGTGCCTGGAACTTTCCAACGCAGGCGCATCGTTAATCGCCAAGAACACAAATTACGTTAGAGCACTTACCACTGCTTGTTTGGCCTTCTGAGACCGATTCGGTGGCCGGTTCGTCCCCGGATTCTGGCGCGAGTAAAGCGCACAGGCGTTGCACAGGGTATGGCCAACTACATCGCGCCTCCAGAGCGGCGTGTCAGAGCTTCCACAGTTGACGCACTCCCGGTGTTCCGTCGCTGCAGCCAGCTGAGGCTCGTAGGCTTCGTTCAGCGAGCTAATCTGCCAGTGCTGCCCGTTCCCCGCATACTCTCCGACATTGCCTCCCGCATTGTCCATGACGATCGTGCCGGTAAAGTTCTGGGGACGATACAAACTGTAAACCTGTGTTCTCAGGCAGAGTTCTCGTGCCAGCAGTACTCACGGTGTTATAATCCACGCCGGCGCTATTCCAGTACCCCGAGTAGATCTGCTGGGCGCCCGGTGAGCTGCTGCTGTGACCGGTGGCGTTCTCGTACATGTTCTGCGAGTTGCCGATCGGGGGCGTGTAGTGGATCTGCTTGGTGATGATCGAGGACGAGGTAAGCGTAGGGTCGCCCTTATATAGGACGGTGTTTGGACTGGCTGGGTGGTAGTAGATAGCTTCCTTCTGTGGCAGGAAGGTGGTATAGTTGCCTGTCGAGTAGCCATCCGACGCGATGTAGTAGTTTTGGGGCGAGGCGAGCGTGTGCACCGGTTCAAGGTTGGTGTAGTGCGTCTTAGCGTCCACGACCGTACCTTCGACCACCTGTTGCACCTCACCCGGCCCTCCGGAAGCTTCGTGCGTCTCGTACACCTGGATCGTCTGGTGGGACGGCTGTGCCTGCACTTGGACCGTCGCACCGGCCTGTGTCGTGAGAGCCACTCCGGAGGAGTGCTGAGGAAGTTGCTGTTGAGTAGACGAGATCAGAAGAGTTAGCTCAATGATAAAAAACAAGCGTTACTTTAAAAAATCTTGAATAAAATAGTCAAAATATTTAGCCAATCCAAATTTAGACTAAATGAATAAGTTGCAAGCGTAGCAAAATATAATAATTTGTTGATCGAGATAACATAACATTAGCATTAACAGATAACATTTAAATTAGCAAAAGGATATCTTTACATTTGAAAATTTCAGCCAAAAATCTGTGTAGATCATTCTGAAAACTTATACGTTAATCATCTTAAGGTCATCAATTTTTGCTTTCAAATCTCAGTGCTTCGAATGCTAAATTTCCTCCTCAACAGCCCAAGGCCTCAAGATGAAGTCTTCAAAACGTTGTAATCAAAATGGTTTATTATGAGTGCGTCAATTACCATAAAAATAATGATAACAAAATATATTGCGGTTTAAATGTTTAAGTTTTAATAAGTACCGTTTCAAAAAAAATTAAAATGGAGATGAGCAAAACTTCCAAGCGAAGCAAATTAGTTATGCTTTTCTCCAAAATGTTTTATCAAATGCGCGATGAGTTTATGAATTTACTTTTAAACTAAAGTAAATGTAGTAAAAAAAGGGTTTTAATCCAGAAAAGATACCGTGCGTTTTGGGTAAAACTGTGAGATCGTTGCACTAACATAAAATAAATAAATCAGTGTAAAGATATTATTAAAGGAGAGGATAATTAGAATAGTTTGAGGATAATGGACAAAAGTAATGTCCTGCACATGTTTGAATACATACTGATTACAATTACGATTTTACTTTAACATGCACCTTTTACTATCAACTGATCAAAACGTACTGAAAATGTCATAGGCAAGTTGGAAACACACTTTTAATTAGGCACTGATTAGTACTTTACCTGACTTGATTGCGGGTGCGCGTGATGATGAACCTGGTGTCCAGGTGGACCCATTCCGCCATGTCCGTGATGTCCCGGATGGTGAGGATGGTGAGGATGGTGCGAATGATGGGTGACGTGCGGATGGCTACCGGAAGAGTGTAGCGCTGGGGGAAGTGGCAGTCCGGCATGTGGCTGCTGGTAGATGTACCGCGAATGTGGGTGGTACTTTACATCCTCGTACCGATTGACGTACCGCACCGCCTCCTCGCCCTCATTCTTGTACTCCACGAAGATGGTCTGCGTCTGGACGGGAATGAGTGTGGTCTCGGTACCACCATTCGCCGCTGCACCCAGGGCCGCTTCCTTTTCGATGGCAAGCTCACGCTTCACGATCTGCACGTTCGATGGCACGACGGCGGTGGTGGCCGGACTCACCACCACTCCCTGCTCCTGACTAGTGGCCGGCCCCGACTCGTACGGACCGTAAGGCCCGTGCTGTTCGACACCTCCCCCTGGTGGTCCGACCTGCGACTGATGGTACTCCACTCCATCGTAATCAGACGACTCGTTTGGGGGTTCTTGACCGTCAGAAATCTCTCTGCAACGACAAAACAAAACACATTGTAACATTGTACACGATCGCTCGTTCGTTATGGTTCATGAGGACTCGTACCGTATCTGTCCCGTGGTGGTGATCATGCGCTGCTTATGCTGGTTGATGATCACCGCTGTCTGCTGCTGGCCGGGCGAGCTCCTTTCCGCGCTCGAGTGCATCTCGGAAGCGACGATCATTTCGTCCACCGGAACCTCGGGCCCGAGCGGTTGTGACGCTTGCGAAACGGCCACCGATGACGCGTGATGAGGGTGCGCTTGGTGCAGGTTGGGCTGGGTCATTTCCGGACCGGGGTTCTGTTCCGGTTCCTTCGGCTCCTGACCCGTCTCCATCTGCGGGCGAAAAAGGGGAACATAAAGTACGATGACTTAACAAACCGTCCCCAAAGGTGAGTCACGCTGTTAGGTCTCCGGCTGAGCACACATCTCCTATAACGCCGGTTCCAAGGTACACCGTCACCAGCGCGTCACCAAAAACCCATCATACGACACACAACCGATGCGTTAACCAACCGATGTAGTAAACAAAAGCGGCATAAACCCATTATACGACACACAGCCGATGTAGTAAACGAAAGCAAGCATCGCTTGACGTAAGTCTCGGTGAAAAAATGGGGATTCCGTTAAACAATCACGCGTTAGTCGAACAGCAGAGTTGGAGCAATACATCGACACTCCGAAGACCTTCTTTTCCACATTGACAAGCGATATAACCAAAATTGCTCAGCTCTTTCAAAACAATCGCGAAAGAAACAGGTAGGAGAACAGGAGGAATTATATATTACAATGGGGCGCAAACTCGCCCCATACATTTATTTCGACGAAATGTATCGAAGTTTCACCTCTCGTTACTCGCATAGTTGTTTACATTCTATGCTGTTTATCACCATGCTGTCAAAAGCCACGGTCGCCATTTTCTAAAAAAAATACCTCCTAAAAAGTCACCAATTCAGTATTTAATCATCTTGGTGTGCATATTTTGCCAAACGATAGGCGGTATATATTGCCCCGCCATCTCCTTCTTGTTGAAGTGCAGTTTGTTTACTATTTGGCAACAGAAAGCAAGTTGGTAAAAATATCGATTACAACGGAGTTTAACAACTGAATTGCATTTAAGAACAGTATAAATAGGAAGTAAATTAATAAATTGGATATTTGGTGGTAAATTTTGCTCGTTTTTTTAGCGTTCCTGTTTCGTTTTGTTTACGATTCGTCCGTTGGCTTGTTTACGTTTTGAATAAGTCTTTGACGCAGAGCCCTACAACAGGAAATTGGGGTAAAGCATGATCGCGTATGGGAACAGTTTCGCTGTTTCTTTGTGGGGCCCGTGTCAAACAAACCCATTTCCGGTCGCGATCGAATCATCCGTTGCCTAAGCTCATCGCTTAAAAACTCTGCTTGGGTCCCGAGGGGGGGAAGCAGGAAGTTGCGCATACGGTTTTGGTTCCGTTCGAACCGATTGCTGTCGACGAGCATTAGGTTCGAAGCGAAAACGAGGGAACTTAAAACAACAATTGCTGGTCGAGAGTAAACGGAAACTAGTTGAATGACCCAAATAGTTGTGCTAAATAAAGTTGTACATGTACAAGCACTGTTCAAACGATGCTTCCGATCGTCCGGTTGAACTTGTTTGGTGACAACGTGCAAGAAAAACACATGAAAGTTTTAACAACATATTTTGTCTGATGAATAAAAGAATAATTTAAATAAAAGAAAAATACTCGTATAATCTAAACTATTATTTTAAAACATTAGCAGCACAAACTGTTATTAAGATTGTATTAATTTTCTTATTCGTTAGTAGTTTTTCTTCCAAGGGTTAAAAAAACCGCATTCATTGCTATGCCGCTCTATTAATTGAGAACAATAAAACAGATTTTCTATCCAGTATATTTCTTCAATTTCAGATTGAAGTTACAGACCTTGCATGTTACTTACATTGTCTATAATAATCTTGGAGTATTTGTTTTGAATTAGTTTATCCCTCGAAAATAACCTACAGAATCGAACATTCCTACGGGCGAAAGAAAAGTTTACTAATTTAAAACGTACTTGATTTTGAGAATTGAGAGGAATTCAAAATATAACAACGAAAAGGAAACCTGCATTATAATAAACTAAAAACTTGAGAAAACTTTAACAAATATTTTAATCACATTTAAGAAACCTCTTTCGACATTATTAATTAGAAGAGATTGAAAAGTAGTCGTACCAAAGGGATCAAAACAAACAAAACAGTAGGATTTTGAATAGAATTAAATGCAAATGGAAACTATTAAGCAAACCAGCTGAAACTAATATTTTCATTCAAATACTAAAACAATAATCGCATTCATAACGATTCCGAACTAAATAAAAAAAGTGCAATGCAAACTCAATATCTAGAAATATTTAACAACTTAAATCAATTAATTTATCTCTTAACGGGCGGCATAATTGAAAACAACCGTTGAAATCTTTCACCATTCTTGCCATGGACAGAACACGGGGCACACTCGCGTGCAATTCATTCCACCGTGAATATGCGTGCGTGACACGTGCGCGACCTAATGAATCTATCTCTATTACCGAAAAAGACAAACCAAGCGGAACGTTTGGGCCGCAAAGGAGCAGGTATCGTGAGCCTACGCTACTTCTACGGTCTTGGCGAAGGAGATTGCCCGACTACGATAAGAACGTAAACACCAAAGGTTACTTTCCATCGTCGAGCAAACAGCGTCACAGCGGGACCCTTTTGGGCTCTAAAAGAAGGAGGCTAAAAGGTGCCATTCTGCGCCAACCGAACCGGAGGCTCCGCAGGCCATTCGAGACCTTTTGATCGCTGGGTACCAGTTGAGGGTGGGTACAAGTAAATTGGATTGAGTAAAATGGGTCGAAGGAAAAATACTGCTGTATAGGAAAGCAAAGTGGCAACAGAAGGAAATGAAGAACGGAAGATAAACACCCAAGGTGCGGAGTTTATTAACTCGTTAATGATGTGATGTAATTCATTGGACTTCATCTCTGCTGCGTCTCATCCATCATTACGCCCTGCTTAGGTTAAGCTCAGGCGTTACAGCCCAAACAGGCAAGAAAGAGATCGGCACTGTTGTGTACGCTGTCGACAGGGTCGCTGCCTTTGCATCAGGAGTTGTGACACCTGACCATCGAGCCCATCGAGGAGATTATCGCGCACTAAAGTGTCGACTTCACGTACGCAAACTATTGATACGGACTCCGATAGCTTCCCGTCTACTCCTACTGGTCCGAATCATATCTTATCCGATCTCCTGACCTACGCCGTCCACGGCCGATAACCTCGACTTGGATGGCACTTGTCGGCCGCCGGGGAAGTGTGTACCGTACCGCTGGTAACTGTTCTGACGCTTCTTGTCTTGATATCCCGAATGGGACCGTACCCCGATGGGAGATACGATGGTGGTCACTTTTGCCACCATTCTTCTGGACAAAATTGCGAAACGGACGACGTGGAAATTCTTCGAACCTTGAAGCAAAATGTACGAGGCAGAAGGGGGCAAACAGCAAATCCCTCACGCACAGTTCCCCATAAGTGAAACGGTCGGCCGGCCTTCGGCGACTTAAGGATGGCTTATTGCTTCGGTACATCTTGTTCCCGAGCGTTTCTCCAAGCGTTTCCCTCCCCCGGGAGTGATGGAGTACAAGGAAGAACCGTATCAATTCCACGAATCGAAAAGAAGGCTCAGCAGACCCACCCTTAGGCCTATCCTACCATCGCTGCGAAGAAGAAAACATATACCACCCCAAACCGGGAAGGAATTAGGAAGAAACTCTGTCCGGGCTTTCCGTGTGCGGGAGCTCATAAATGTCAGTAGCGTTCATAAAATTTCGTCTTATCTTCTCGCTGTACGCAATAAAAGTAAAGAAGAAAAGAACTGCGTTGGAAAAAGAAGCTTCACAAACGAACGAAAAGTTAGAGTCACTCGATAAACTTCGTCCATTTCGGCGCGTTTAATGGCCAGCCAAACACGAACACCCTGTCACCCCAGCCCTTGGCGGTGGCGGTAATTAAACGCACGTCTCACCTTTGCGGCCTCGGATGCTCCATTTCGCGACATACGGGAAATATGGCCTCAACGGTGTAGGTATTTATGAGCGCGACAGCGAAGGCGGCAGCGGACCTTTGCGGCCTTTGCTAGGCCGAATTCGTGCCATATAGGACACTAATTAAATGGTTGGTGAACGAAGCCAGTTCATTTGCCTTAAATTCAACCCTTGTTTCAAGGATGTATCGCAGTGTAACAGAAATAAGTCGAACCATCCCGAGCATGAACTCAAGTCGTGGCGAAATAGAAGTTCAACATTCTACAGAGCCATCGATCACGAAGAAAAAAACGCCCGACATTAGTGTGTCCAAGGCGTTGGCGCCACCAAAAGCAAACGTTGGCGCCCGAGTGGGAATGGGGCGAAACGGAAAATAAAAAAAGGAAAACTCAACGCACTGAATTGTCGTCGATGACTCAACGATCCTGGAATGTGCCGGGTATCACGCGGCAGGGTTCAACAACTGTTCAAAAGCAGCGTCCCGTAATAAAGAGCAGAGTCTTTTGTCGCCGCTCCATCGGCTGCTAAGAAAATTAGATCATTCATCAAGACGACCATTTTCGGTCGGAAGGCACCAAAAGGCTCTCGAGGCGTCCGCAAGGAATCCGGCCTGACGCGAGGAAAGCGCTAGCACACTCTACTCTACATTCCACGCGAAGATCATCGGTACAAGTAAGATATCACTATCAGAAAGCTATAAATATGTGAGAGAACAGAGAAACTGTGACTGGGCTGAAGCCGGCCGGAAAAAGCCCCGAACAGCCAGAAAACACTTCCAACGGGTCGATCTTCCCAAATCGGACGATCAATCGTTGAGCGCACCTGAGAGCGCCTGAATCGCACGATCGCCCCCGAAGATCGCTCCTTTCCTCCGTACCAACCCGCACTTCGTTCGTCCAAGTCGTCGCGATAACGGACGAGGGAAGTTTTCCTTAAAATCTTTCCCCTTTGCGAGTGCAGTTGCTTCGAGGAGCGGCGAGTCGCAGGCATCGAAAACCGTTCCCTCCAAGGGCCCAGCGGATGGACGAACGACGGCGACGAAAGGGCACGCGTTATCTAACCAATTTTACATAGGTTTTTATGCGTGACGTGACATCGCATCGCTCGGACCACGTCCATTGGAAAATTGGGCAGCCAATCGAATGGGACATGGTTACTTCCCCTAACCACTCGGACCACTAAATTACGATGCGCCGGCGTGGGCACGCCGTGTGCGAGCAGATGTCGGACGAAGTGCATTTTTACGTGCGTTTTGTCGGCAGGTGCATTTTCTAAGGAGGTCTGTGCCTTGTTTTGAAAATCGAGAGCATGTAAGATGTATTCAAAAGTTCTTAACGTAGCTCGTTGACTGTTTCCATTCAATTGAAGTGTTGTTATTAACTTTTAAATAGTGATGGACAAAGAAATACCTGACAAGGTCGACACCGGTTTCATTTCCCATAAAGGTTCCTTATTTGATCTTCATATATTTCATTTATAATTACCGTTTCTATCGTAAATTATTATTGAGGGATGTTTTAATAAACCAAATACATTTACAACTACAAATACAATTTTTCTAAAAAGTTCTAAACGAGGTAAAATGTAGGAAGAGTATATTCAATTGCAACTTTGAAATGATTTTTAAAAAGAAACTTACGAAGCTACCGGAACAAAGTAGAGATTGCTTTCAATAAAGATAGAATTTAATGTCGGTTTTTAATTCATGCCATTTCTTTAATAATTTGTCGTCGTCAAATGGTGGTTTATCATCCTGTATGAAACATGACTATGTGATTTACACAATATAAATAACAAAGCAATGGGAAACGATAAAAATCCTCCTTTATCATGATTATCACCATCAAACATCATCACAATGCTTGAGTAAACTGAAATCTGAAATCATAACATGTGCGATTTTAAACCCGACAACTAAACGCACACTATTACTGATCTTCCGAAAACAAAACCAGGCCGTTCTTAATAGCCGGAAAGAAGAATAACCCGACCGACAGGTTTGCTTTGAACAAATTACTGAAGAAAATAAACTCATATTTTTTATGACAGAAAAGAGTTCAAACGCTTCAGTACCAGGTATTATGCCACAAAAAACCCTCATTGCTGCCATAAACTTACAACCCGAACAAAATAAATTTTGCTCCAATTAGAATAACTGACGGCACGCTCGGGTCCAATAAAAAAAGCTCTCCATTCGAGTTTTAGGTCCATATCGCATCAGAGATGTGGAAGAAAAATCGTACAACGTAACATCACGAAATTGGTCCTTGACCAACTGTGGACAATAAACGAAGGACAACACCATGCAGAGGCACAAACCTTCGGTTTCTATCCTCCAGTCAAGTGGATAATCCTTCCTGTGGTAGATCCTTTACGAGGCACAAAGTAACACACAATGTCCAATGCTAAGCCCAGTGTGGGTAGAACGAAGTACAGGAGAGGCACGTTGACCTTCAGGAAGCTCAAGGAAAAAAACCCATACCCAAAGAAGTCACCCGTGTGGCGCCTGGGTTATGGTTATTGCGTCTTCCCTGGGCGTTGCGTCGTAACTAGGGGGTAACAAAGATCCCAATCCTAAACAGTGAATACCTGCCTATGTCTAGGTACAGCACATTTGCGTGGCCGGACACCTTGCCATCGGTTCCACCTACGGCGTACATCCGTCAGATAGTGCGTACCGTAACCGATGCCCGATTGGAGGAATACCGGGAGAGAACCTTTCGTTATTCGAAGCAAGGAACCATTCATACCGTTCCCCGGTCCACATTGGACCTGTTCCGTCCGTCGGGATGTGATTTATGGCCATTGCTAAGTGGAAAGTTGACGTAACAAAAAGAACTGGAGAAATGGGCCCCGGGAAATGGGCTTTCTTTTGGCTTTCCTTTTTTTTTTTGTTTGAGGTTCTGCAGAAAACAAACGTCAAGTGTTGTTTAGACCTTCTCTTAATTGAAACATATCGCGATTATATCTTCAATTTGTTTGTCACTCATCGATTAAACGGGGTCTATCCACGAAGTTCGTTTACTGATCGTTTCCTTGGGAAACATTGGTATTTATCAATGCCAGCTTCATTTGTTAATACTCAATTTAACGTCACGTATGAGTCATGTGATTCTAAAAAAACTGACGCAAAATGGACGCAATCATAGAAATGCACAAAAACTAATCAAACCTCTACAATCGTCTGCATAGAACATACGCCACAACAGTTGTCGCGAAAAGCACAACAAACCGCAACCGGTTCTACACTTGCGATAGCACTTTCTTTTTATCATTTCCCAAACAGACCCAAAACAACGTGCCAACCAGCGCTAGATTACGCATCCGGCGATAGGGCCTATCGATAGGCAAACGCCGTGCGCCCAGAGCCGGCGTCCTGGCTAGGAGGACCACGCGCCATCCAAATACCGCCGACGGGCCCTGCCTATCGGAAGCGACGGTGGGTGTTGGGATTCTCCGATAAAAATATTTTATCTCCGCAACCGTAGGAGCGAGAAGCTGCTGATACTGGCACCCGGTCTATCTGCCGGCAGGGTCTGGCAGCGTCCTCTGATTAGGAGCTCGTCCTCGGCCGATTAGAAACCGGCCGGCAGAAAACGCGGGAAACGAAGCATCCAAGCGAAGCGTCGCGCAACTGCCCCATGCTGCTGTACCTTGGAGGGATCGCTGGCCATATCGTGGCCCGATGGTGCCGACGTTCCCGCCGGATCGTGGACCGAGGAATCGCCAACCGGCGCCGCCGAAGCCGTCACCGTGCTCGTGTTCGCCGGAACACTTGTCGCTGCCGAGCTGGGCACCGTGCTGGAATGGGGTCCACTCACCGCGACACCGACGCTCTTCGGATCGGATGAGACGGCCATTTTCGGCGCTGCACCACTTTGCCACCACTACGCTGCCACGCACCAATAGCCCGCACACCACGTGATCTTCGTAAATCCCAAACTCCAAACTGTTTAGCAAACTTCTCACAAAATTAATTGGAAACTGGCTGATATTGCTTTATCAAGTCCACTGGAAGTACTCCTTAGCCAAAACGCGAGGAACCACTGGACCAAGTATTTCAAGTAATTCGCTACCGCCTTAAAGGAAAGGACCAAGTCCTTGCCCGTATCCACTGGCGCTCACGGAATCTGCTTATGTCTCTAGCAACCAAAGCACGATCCACAGGGATCCTATACAGAGTGCTCTATATCGATGATGGACCACTTCACCACTGGACGACGATCACACCAGAAGGAGCATCTCGCTGCGACTAAGAGGCGCGGTAACCGTGCGCGACATGTGGTGACTACCGCACCGCACAAATTATATGTACATATTGAACGAAATTGATGGGGAAAATTGTAGGCCGCAATGGAGGAACAACAGCAGCAGCAACAGCAGCAGCAACAGCAGGGCAGAAAGATGTTTTATATATATATCGTCGAAGCCCATCCACCCGAAGTCGCGTTCCGGGGGCCGTTCGGCAGGCGGTCCTGAGTGCGCGCGTGTGTGTATGAGTCTTGCGCCGTAGGGCCACGGTGGCCACTCGCCCATCGATCCGACGCTCACACGGCCAGCGGTGGACCTCGTCGTGATCGCTTATCTTATCAGGCACCGTGGACTGATGTTTCGTTTGTAACAGTAAAATCTCACACCTTCGCCATAGGCAACCGGTGGAGAGGAGGGCCACTCTACTTACACACCGACACACACAGACACACCGTACATCCACGTACGCCTTCGGGTTGGTGGGTTGGGATATTTTGCCCGAAAATCCTATCGATTCTAACCTATCAATCAAACCGGCTCGCGGAGTTCTCCCCACGAGAAGATGCACGATAGCACGATCGATCGACACACCTGGAGTCGCCGCTGGAGCTTTACCGTCTAGGGACCGACACCGCCGAAAGCTTGAACGTGACTCCTCTACGGTCCTGGGTTGGTCTTCGCTGGCGTTCCCTCTCTCTCTCTCTCTCTGTCTCTCTTCGATGCTCCCTTTGTGCATCCCATTTCCCGCCTAAAATCGCACTGAACGTCGACCGCCGAGCGTACAAACCGTAAAGCCTCGGTCGGTCGCTCGAATCCGGATGGTAATGCCCGGTCCACCCTCGCCTGGTCGGTTCCGGGACAGTTTGCCAACGCACGTACGAGGGAGGAAGGAAAAAAAGCGGACCGACATACATACATACACACACACACACACAGGTTGTGAGGCCAAAATCAACATTCGGCTCGGTTCCCGCGACGTCCGTCCGGGCCCGGGGAAGGAAATGGGCCCTCACCGGGTCTGCCTCGGTTGCCATCGTCATCGGTCCCGTTGTTGTTTGTCCAGAGGGTGCAGATTTCCACCCCGTCCCCTTTTACACCCGCCATCCGGCCAAGACCCCGACACACCCCGCCCCGCAGCTAGGACCACCGATGAGCAACATGTACTAACTGCAATAAACCTCGGGCCCGCAACGCGTTGTAGTCACCAAAGTTTGTGACTGTATATGCGCGCCTTTTCTTTATTTCGTTTTTTTATATCTCCCTGTCGCTCTTACTCTGGGTGCGTTACTTTTTCACCAGAGGACTCCGGAGGCCGCCATAAGTCAGCCGACGTCGCTGTTGTTGTTCCACAACCCCCGGTTCGTTTGTTTGTCCACGGGTTTTAACTGTTGTCACGAGTTCCCGAGACACCACGCGCCGAGCTGAATTTGAGCCGGAACGTCCAACACCGGAGCCTTCAGTCGGCCCGAGAGTCGGTTAGCTGGAACTGAAGAATCAGTCATGAAGGTTGATTACCGTCAACCCTGCAAGGAAGGTGAATGTGTTTACCAACGGTAAAAATTGCTCTAAACTTCAGAAATTAACATCAGGAATGCCTCGAACATGTTAGCCAATATCTATCGAGAACGATCGATAAAACCCACATCCAATACCCCAACACCTCGCACAATACCTTTGCGATGTGAGTGATCTTCAAGAGGTATAAGGGGTCTACCAAACAACCTCAAATATCCCAACACCTTTACCGCAAGTGATCTTCAAGATCTGCCAAAAAAAAACAATGACCTGTCGCCCTTCCGGTCCGCCATCCTACGATGGCCGCATTTACCACGCAAAGGGCGAAGATGGCTGTTGACTTGCCTGCGCCGAATCTGTTTGTTTCCGCTCCATTCGCCGCAAAGTCTTTCCCGGCTTCGAGCGGAAGAAAAGCAAAACACCGGAGGGGCTCGTGCCCAACTGGAACTGCGGAACCAATTTGTTATTTGCTCGTAAATTGCTCCGTTCGGAGCAGCACCGCTTGTGTTTGCATCGCTCGACACCACCACGCACCAGCCTCCGACGCGTGAACTCATCCGGAAAACCCCCGAGTGGCGGTACCGGGCGGATAAGATAGTCTGCACACGATTTGCAGAACTTGACGGAAACACACATCTACGTAGCCTGAACGAGGGGTGCGCGGTGGGGGTGGGGGGAGGTACGGTTCCCCAGATTTCCGATCCTCTCGCTTTCACTCCAACCGCAGGGCACCGCAGTTTATCGGACGCGATCGCGATCGGATAAGCTAATCGAAACAATCGTCCGAGATGAGATAGTGGAGACACCGGCTGGAGTCGTACAATCGTTATCTGCATGCGCGAGAGAGAGAGAGAGAAAAGGAGAGTTTCCCAGCATGGTTTTGTCTTTCAGGATATCTTCCCCGACAAGAGGAAACAATCGAACAAATCGTTTTAATTTTTTTAATCGTAATTTCCCCAGCATTCATCAGCAAAGGGTAATTTCGGGAATAAAACAGGACGTCGCTGCATACACCGGCAGCGATCATCGGTAGGTGTAAGTGGGGTGGTAAGGCTTATCTTATCACAAACCGTATTCACGGAAGGTCCCTCAGGTAGAGCGAGGCTAGGATACACCTCCCTAGGCTCCTAGACCAACGTGATGGAAGCTCCACAAATTCCCTTCCCCGGGGAGGTTAGAGAAGAAAAAACAAACTAAAGAGCAAATAGTACGCCGGGAGCACCATAAATATCTAGCGGTGGAAACAGGCTTAAAGATACATTAACCAGGATTAGGCAACGTTCCGCGCAGTGTGTGACCGACATGTGGAAAGCCAGATTTGAAGCACCCTACGTACGTACTGTAGTGAGAACCTCCTCCTCCTCCACGGGGAACTACTGAAATATGATTTGATTTTGGAAATGGAAGTCAAAGGATTACCAAGAACTGAGGCTTTCTGGGGAAGAAAATAACAATTACTGAATGGTCCTTGTTTTGCTTCAGGACAGCCATTAAAAACCGGACGGTAAGTCACCACCAAACCAGGGAGAGTCCATTGTGCCCCAACAAACAATGCCCGGGAATTGCACCAATATTGACAGTATAGTTATTGATCGATGGTGAATGCCACGCTCGGTTCTATCAATCTTCCGTAGGATCATTATTGGCGATGGGCAAAGCGTCAAAATCTCCACTCGATCGATCCCCCCGGGACCCTTCGGGTGTCAGGTGAAAACTACGAAGAACCTGCCACGCATCGGGATGAGCAACGTTGTGGGAAGGGAAGCCCACGACGGTGGGGGGGGGGGGGGGGGGGGGGGGGGGGGGTTAGATGTGAGATTAAATTCTCTCGGTGATTTCTCCACCTGCAGAAACTGCGCAACTTATGTTTGCTCCGGCGTCGGGGCCCCGAGGGGAACGGTTGTTTTGCTACAATTTCTTCATTTAAGGTGGGCTCCGGGGCGTGCTCTTATCTGCCCCCACCCCCCTCTCTCTCCCCGACCGAGCGTGCGGCACATTGCAACATACATGACGCGTACACACACACACGCACACACCGTTGCACACCGTCGCACACCATCGCGCCAAATGCTCATTAGGAAAGGTAAACAGCCGATAATGACTGCAACGGGGTGGGATGGGGTGCTTGAGCGGGTGGCAAGCCTGGTGATAACGAAGACATTACCTGTTCGGTTGGACCCGTCGCCGCAGTGGTGGTGGTTGTCTTCTTCGCCTGCGCAACTCGTCAAATCGGGCGTCCCCTCGGCCGGCAGGTTTTTATCAGCCTTTTTCCATCGAGCATGGGAACCCTATTGGTGGATGGATGTCATCTCTCCGCCTTCCCGTAGCCCCACATGTCTCCTACCCCCGATCACGGCGACTCCAGAACAACCATGACTCGGCGTATGTGCTCCAATTTGTGGCCCGAGTTTAATATCGCACCGGTCGGATCTGATCAGCGCTTCAGGGCGGGAAACATGCAGATGGCCCAGCGGCATGGGAGGGCCCAGTAAGGGGGGCCGTCCGCATCCCAAACACTCACGCTAGCGGCTCGATAAAATAATAACTCAACCAACGTGTTCGCGGGGAAACCTCTCCGGTGTCGCACACCATCAAACGGACAACGATATGGTTGTGCACACAGGTGCCATATTGCGATCGGACCCTCCGCTGTCTCCACGTCAGCCATGACAGCTACGCGATTGAGGAATCCACTTAAACACTAGCGCACGAACACACACAAAAATGCCCTCCAAATCCCTTCCGTCATTTTGACTTTGAGGCGAAGTCGCTTTGAGGACACCAAGCGAAAGAAGTGAATTATATGGCACGGTTGTAAATTTCGATACTGACTGCACAATATCACAACACGCACGTCACGTCTATCGCGGCCCGTCATCTTGACACTTGCCGCTGCACGGGATGGGGTGGGGGAGTGCTAAGGCGCACTTAATTGCTGTGCTGTTACTCTTTTCATCAATTTGGTAAACTTGACACGTACACTGGTGGTTGCGCGTAGCAACGCCAAAGGGAGTCCGACACTAGCCATTACGCTCGATTCCGGAACAACACTTTCGGTGGCCATATTGTCCACCTTTTGAGAAACACTTGCTCGAAAACACCAAACCAATGGGAAGATGTTGATGTTTCAAAGCACACACGAAACGTATCACGTACACACAGCACATCGTTGGAGCCCAGGATCCAAGTATCGCCACTTCCGGATCCGGAGCCCCGGCATGGAACGGTGGGTGTTCACGAGCGCAGCGCACCGACCGCAGCGCTTTCCATCCTCAAATGATGGCTCAAATATTGTGATAATATAATATAATATTAATTTTAGCACTCGTGGCTCTTTGCTCTTTTCCCTGAAATACAGTTATATCTCAGCAAAGATAGTGAAGTGCTGCAGGTGATAAGTTAACATATCAATCTGTTGTACCTTGATTTCCCTCGGTTACGGTTCGGGCCCTCGTCGGGCGACGGAACGCGACGTACTCTCTAGAACGGCCGGCGACATTTCTCGATTCGCTGCACGTGGCATATTGCGGGAATGGCTGGGAAAGTCTGGTGCGCCTCGCTGAATCCTTCGAAAAGCCACCTAGAGGGGTGCACCTTGCACCGGTGACGCGTGATGGCACCATCACGAAACCCGACCAAGTTGGCCACCTTGGGCCCGCACGACAGTCACTTCTGGCGAATCGTTCGAACGTGGTGGGCAAAGTCATACGAAAGCCCTACACGGCTCCGGCCACCGGCAGCTATCTCCTATCATGCTAACCTTATTATTTCTTACATGCAAAAGGATGATAACTCCCTATCTCTGACAACAGTTTTATCAACCTATATCTGGTGTGGGCGAAGTGGCCAGATAGGCGATATAACTATATGCTGAGTCTAGTGCGGGCCCCCTCGCCGGAATGGCCAGGCCTAGTGCTCCAGCCGGGACTGAGAATGGCGAACAAGGATGCGGAAGCGAATCGCCTTACGGCCATTTTAGATCCATGGTCATGTGACGCTACTCAAGTGTCCCTGGCACGCGGATGCATACATCCAACATCCTCTTTGGAATCTAGAGATTAATTCTAAATTTTCACAAGTACACCATGGCCATTGTAAGGAGAGTACTCAGATCAATTGAGCTATCAAATTCATCATCATCAAATGTTCTACGCAAAGTGAGTTATCAAGTATAATTATAATGTTAGCATTTTAGACTCATTTTAGAGACATTAAATTTAATATGAAACATATCCAATAGCAATAGACAATTAAACAAAATCAATTTACTATCAATGTCACAATTTAGATGGAAATAATTCACTAGAAAGGTGAATTGTAGCAGCATTGTCGTGGTGTCCTAAAAAACATGGATAAAATACATAAAAATAACATTCAAGTCGTACATTTACAAATGGATCTTAAAATAAAAAAATAATAAGACAAAATAAATTTGACAATCAATAAAATTAGGGAATGCCGGTTACCCCTCCAATTGCTTCCTTCAATACGGTTCAGGGCCTAATATTTCCTTCACTCAAGAGCAAAGATGGATTAAGAGTTTTAAGGCATCCAAGCAGCTACACGTGGAAGGTCCGAAAAAATGCACAACGTAATTTTTCATCTCTCAAATGTGCTGGAGTGTTTAAAATTTGCAAAAATAGAAACATGTTGAGGATTATTTCCATGTTTAGAAATATGTAAGAAATTTTGCTAATCCATATTTCTCCATAATCCTCAAATAATTCTGAGAATTCCTTCTTCTTTCACGAATTCTCAAAAGTGATGCCTCAAATATGTGTACGTCAGTTTTTCAAAACAAAAGGATTTCGTTTTAAACTTTCTCTTGCGGCATAATTTGTTTCAATTTTCAAAATCAATTCTTCAAATTCCACACAGTTCAGTGTCAGCATTCTCTAACTTTACAATTCAATTTTGAACAAAAGCCAGAAAATCAACAAGTATTCGATGAGACAATTGCTCTCAGAATCAAGGTATTAATTCATACCAACCCAATTTACAAAAAGCACAAGATCTAAGAACGAAAATACTTAAGTTAAGTAAGGAAAGTGGCGATGGACCCAGCATTGAAAGCTACACCCTTGTCACTGATAAACACTATGGCATAAGCAATAGGCATGAACATGCATGATCTTTACCAGATGTTTTAACAGAATATCATCCGATTGCTCCGATCCAATTAATATTTAAGATGGATATCTTCATCTAATCAGATGACAGCAAACAGAGAATGTTCGATTTATTGATAAGTCTTCTTCTTCTTGGCATAACGACCATCTTTGGTCATGCCTGACCGCTCGAGGGGCTTAGTAGACTTGTTCCCTTGGCTTACGTGGATAGTCAGTCCTCTTGTACAGGAGAAGGTCCGGTCTCGGTTGTGATTAGAACCCACGCCGTCTATTGAGTGTCTCGGTGCTCATGAGCCGATTTTTTAACCGACGATACTGTTCGGTTGTCGCGGACCTCCCTATGAATTTGGTAAGTAACATGTTTTCCAACAAATGTCTTTTTTACATCATTATCTAACTCGATCTTTAGTAATACTTATATTATTTTTTAGAATATCGTTAGAACTACCTTTTGAGTCTTGAACTAACAATTCTCCCTATTACAAGAAATGGGTTCAAAAAGCATGTTTACCCCGAAACATAATTATTTACTTATCCCATTAAGGAAACGGTGACATGGTTTCTTGCGTCACCAAATTCTTTGCGCTCTTTGCCTTTGGGACAGAACTCTCACAGGCCCGCACATTGGCTGGGAAAGAGGTACCCCATGCTTGGTGGGCAAATTTCTGAGTATGGTTCTGATGACGCGTACCGCTTAATCGGAATTCAAATATTTGCCCTCCAGGAGGGAATCATTCCTGTCATAAGAGTTAAGCTGTTGCGGAGGATCGTGAAGGGGGCTTTCAGGCACTACGATAAACATATATAGATGTAGTTACGAGAGAGGGAAGGGGAGGGGGGAATGGATCATAATTCTTTCGAAACTGAGCATGAAAGACGTTTGATTCATCCTCCTTCTGGAGGCTCGATTTTCGCTCCGGGTTGCCCATTCTTGGAAAATTCTTTTTGGGCAGCCTGATTTTACACTTCATTGGGCTACATTCCCTGTTCGATTGTTGCCTACCTGTAGATTGTTGTCTTTCTTTTCCATTTCTTTTTGTACCCCCATTGTATCATTTCCTTACGGGCTTCTTTCACCTACCACCCTAAGCCGAGATATAGACAATCAGTACGATTGTACAGATAACCGCAGATAGAAACTTTCATATCTACCAGATATGGCCTCACCGAAGGAACCCGGCGGCCCACTCGAGGCCTTTTCGTCGCCTGGGCAAACAGATAAAATTGCGCGCGGACACCCGGCAGCACCGGGCGTCGACTACGAGTTAGTTTCGGCCTTGCCCCCGGTGCAGCGGCGCGCGCGCGGTACGCCGGGGTATGCCATAGTAAATAACATTATCAAACTTATTATCTTATAATATGATTATCGCAGATATTCATTACAATATTTCCTCCCAACTTCCTGGGGCCTATCGGCGGCGGTTGCTACTCCTGCGGTTCGAGCATTAGCTTCGACCGGCACGTCTCAGTTCGATCACGGCCAGGGACCCAAAAGGTGCCCGGCGATCCTTCTCCCGTGCGGTGTCACCGCTTGGCGGTTCGTGCTGGAGTGCAGAATGCACTTTGCACTTGAATTCAGTCGTTTTGTTTCAGTGTGTGGTGCAGTGTTGGGCGGAAATATTTCGTGAAACAACGGTCCGCTTGGTTCGACTCTGGGGTGGAGTATGTGGTGCGCATACGTGGCAAATGAAACAATTTAACCCCGCTTGCGCATTGCACCACTGGCCTGGATGTACTTGTGATTTACGGCCGCAACAACACGATGAAAGAGACCTTCGTTGGAGGAAAAGAAAACTGCCTCGATATGAAACCCTGGACAAACCCGTCAAGATGGACAAATCGTTCATCGCTACCAAAAACACGATCGTGATACGTGCGGTGAAATCCCGTGGAATTTATTAGAAGAGTTTACTTCTGACTCTACCATTCGCCGCCCATCGAGTTGGCAAAACTGGGTCGAAGTCGAGTGCCACCAAAGGGACTTGAAGTCGAAAAAAATTACATGTATATAAGCGTTATCTATATCACGCCCCTTATCGAAAAGCAGAGCGAAGTGGTAGACGATAGGAAAAAAGGGCACTGCAATATACACGTATTGCAGAGTGTGAGTACTTCACGATCGCACAAACACGAAAGAGTTTTTCGTTGAAAGGAAAGCAAAAATAGAAAAACTGAGGTTCTCGCCGATATGTTATGAGCAATTCCCAACGGAGTGATAATGTGCCAAACGTATGCAACGAATTCGCTATCAAACATGACTCACAGTGGCCAAGTGAAACGAGCAGACATAAAACCACAACACAGTCCTAGAAATTGTTGTGTTAATGAAATTGTAAACTCAAAACTACAAACTATAAGCACACCAAATTTATGACACAACTTGTTTGAAGGGTAAAAAGGATTTTTATTAAGATAAGCGATTATTCTAAATATTGATTTGACGTCATTATTGAAAAAAATATGGTAACACCCTGATTCTATAAATTTACATTCTAGCCAAAGGTGTATTTTAAAACAAGAGGGTAGTTAATTTTACAAAATTAAAAAAAAAAAACAAAAACAAACACAGTGTACATACATGGTGCGGGTTGTTACCAGCTGTTTCCTATACAAATTTAGAATATGTTTGAATGCATCACATTCACGTATTATATTCCTACATCTAAAACTTTTTTTTTTGCTAAATCAAATAATGATTATCAAATTTGGAACGTTCGTGAAGTACCCAGAGAGCTACGTTTCTGTACATTTGTCGGTTTTTGCTCGACGCCGAGAAGCCGATAAGCTTTCTCGCGTTTGCCTGATTCATTAACATTATTTACAACTAACTTTCGGTGATTGTATATGCTACCTTCGCCAATGCCAACGTTAACGAATCCTTATCCTCTGAGCTTGGTCAAGTTAAAGGAAAACAGTATTGCGTCGCTTGAGCGATTCGATTGTTTTGGTACGGATGATTAGATGATACACTCTTTCCTATCCTGGATTCTCCACACAATCCCATTAATCCGTTTGGTGCGCTCTTATCTAACAAGCGCGTATGCTTGTGGTGCGATGAAAGATCGTTTGTCATATGGCTCCTGTCACGGCACCGAGATGCATCATCGTAAGGCTAAGAAAAGTGCACATGCTTAGAGATTCGTCCACCTAGGATGAGCCGGCGCAGTCTTCGGGCCGTGAAGTCCCGCCTACCCGCGATGAGTCGACCAGCCTAGCGCCCTTAAATAATATAACCTAGTCAATCGGTGCAACTTACTCGCTAAATAGGTTTAACGTGCGTTTGTCGAGTCTTTTGCGTTTGTTCAGTTCATTTGGCATCGTGAGCATCCGTAGAGCGACCCGTAGTGGTGTGTCATGTGAGATTCGTCTTGTTTCGCACATTCGAGTATCCCGTCAACGGGCAAGGCTGTTCTATCGTGACATCGACACCACCGTCGGGCGGTTAATGTTATGCTTGCTCTCAACAATATCCTGTTGAGCGTGGCCCTGCTCACTTTCGTCCTCCGCCACCGAAGGACTGCGGCTGTGGTTGTTTGTGCCGCCCTGTCCATGGTGGCTATGTCCGAGCCCACTGACGAGTGCTTCGTGGTGCAGGCCGTGCTGGCCATATCCACCGAAATGGTTACCGCTCAGTGGTTCCATCTTCACGATCGTCGATAGCGAGTGCTGCTCGACTGATCCGTTCACGTCAGCCGGAAGCATATCGTAGTAAAGGTTGTCTTCCGGCGATTGCGGCGGGCTTTGGTGGTACTTGGAGCTGACTATCGAGCCATTGTTGCTTCCGTGACCACTACCCACGCCCGAAAGACCGTAGCCAACAGGGCTCAGCTGGCCACCGGACGATTGTTGATGGTGGTGTGCTGACACTGCGCCCGACGTGGGGCTTCCTCCGAACATGTTACTCATGGAAGACGGCGACGAGAGCATGTAAACATTGTTGTTCTTCTGCTGCTGGTTGTACTTGATCGTACCGCTCGTCGGTGTGCTTGTGATCGGCGATGGGACCTGCTGTGTGTAGCAGATCGGTGACATGTTGTTGTGGTGTGCCGGCGACTGGTTACTGCCCTCGCTCGACGGAGACGATGGAAGCATCTTGGAGTCAAAAGTGGACGATTCGTTCAACATTTTCAAAGCTAAAACACAAATAAATCAGTTCAATGTGTGGCGTACAAATTCACAAGCACAAATAAGCAATAATCAACACAAAGTTACAGAAAGAAATGATTTCCCTCGCGATCACCGAAAGGATCTCTTTTCCATCTTCTAATGTATCTCAACTCTACGAATCTTAGTTGACGAGTAGCTTTGCATTCAATATCTTGCCCGGTTCTAGAAATCTAATCGGAAAGCGCCCGAATGTATGCTTACCGTCAATCGTCTTCGGTGTCTCGACGTTACCACCCGTGTTTCTGTTGCTAGCAGCGTTACTAGCGTTATTTTTACCAGCCCCACCATCGTTGTTGTTCTTGCTGCCTTTCGGTTTCCGTTTGCGAGACTGTAAAATGAAACAAAAAGGTTTTATTTAGTTTTAACTTTAACAGCTGCCGTATATGTTTCCGTACACTTACCTGAATGTTGTCTTTTTTCATGGCCAACGGACGATTCACGTTGTGCAGCTTGTAGTACAGACCGCAGGCATTGCACACCGGCTCACCAACCTGATTGCGGCGCCAGAGCGAAGTGTTGGTCGTGTTGCAGTTCGAACATTGCAGACCGACTCGTCGTGCCGAGCTCTGAGGGAGTGGATTGAGGATAAAGAGCGTTAGAATGTTCGATTCAAATAGGCCATCGTACAGAACACGACCTAAAGTGTTACGGTGTCAGTTAGCTCACTACAAGGCGAAAGAACTATTAGTAAGGATGTTAATCGACAAGGAACACAAGAAATGCAAACGGACTAAGGGAAATTCCGAAAAAAAGGTTTTAGAACTACTAAACGGGGGGGGGGGGGGGGGGGGGGGAGAGGGCTGCACTAGATGAAAGCACCAAGGAATAAGGGTAGGGACTACAACCCGAGGGCGCAAGAGGGAAGCTCTACGAAATCCGTTCCAATCCGATCCGAAGATAATAAAGACACCTACCATCCGTCGACTTTGCTTCTCCTCGGTGTTGCGAGTGGTCAAGCTATTGAAGGTATAGTTGTTCTTATAAGGATCCCCGCCCTGCTCTGCGGCCACTGGAATTACAATTTTGGGATATGGTAGACTTGGATTAGTTCCTCACGAAAACAACATTCTAATATGGGCCCGCGATGGTACGCGGGGCTCGAAGCGAACACGCACATGGTTTTGAGCGTTGCTAGCACTACTTCTAGGGAACGAACTACGGTAATCGCTGACCACGCTCACCACAAGCGGCGCAGTGGATGGTGGACCGAACGTGAATCCGACGCATCACTCCGCGGTGTGGGGGCACGGACGCGACTCAACGGTACACCTTCACGATCTCTTCCAAGCGAGCACAATAAGAAATTTAATGGAAAATTGGCCGGGCGGGGTTCATTTGGTGATACTGTTTGTATGTCGGTACAGAATTAAGCAACGAAACTCTAACGTTAAGCTCCACAAACGGCGCTGCCCAACGATACTCCTGGTTTTTGTTACTGTTTCGTCTTTTCTTCCGAATTGGAATGGATTTCTCTAGACCTTGTACACCCCACCAGAAAAAAACTCGCCCTCCCCCCTCCCTGGGTCAGGACAAACACACAGACATAAGCACAAGGACGTTCAATTCATTCCGGTCCGGACAGGTGGAACATGAAGGTGGGATGATGAGTAATAAGAAAAAGGACATCTATGGAGGAGCTTATGTTTCAGTGCGGACAGTGACAATGCAAAAACACATACACATACGAATGGGTAAGGACGAGGGGGAGAGTTCAGAGAGGGTTCCGCATACAAGAACTAATCCTAAACAGTGACGTAGAGAAGTTGAGAAACTCTAGTTTACAGGTTCTTTTACCAAACGTCTTGGCTGTTTCACCAGGGGACGATTCATGCCGTTCATCTTGTGATAGAGTCCGCACGCGTTACACAAGTAGTGGCCAGTTCCGTCGCGACGCCAGAGGGGCGTCTGGATGGCACCACAGTTGACGCACTCACGCCCCTCCGTGAAAATGTCCGCATCGAGGCCCACTGGTGTTTTGAGGGGGGAGGGGTGGATAAATACGGTTAGTCCTGGTAAGATGTGTTTTGTTGAAATAAAATATTCTAGGATTTTTGTATTTAATCTCCTCTAATGTTTGGCGGGGGGTGGTTTTTTTTAAAAACTGTTGGAAGAATTTGCGTTACTGCAATTGAAAGAGAACTTTTTTAAAGGAAGGTTATGTAAAGAGTCCGATAATTTTGTTAGTGCAACCCTTTTTCTTTAATCTTTTTTCCTTACAACATTGTAGATTGAATTCTTATCACAGTTCCATTAAAAAAGAGCTTCAGTTTTTGAACAATTGTTTCGAACAATGCGTATGCTAAGTAGTTTTTCTAAAACCACCATTTTAATATACAAAAGTTCATATTTTTTACAAACTGTTTTAGCAAGAGCACAGCACATTTGGTAAATACGGAATTTCTGAAAGAGGCTAGTCAGTACGAAATTAAAATGAGTATATTTTTAATAAGTCCGTTATAAGATATAAAAAATCTAGAAAAATTAACTAAGTAGCTAAAAAATGGAATACTGAGATTAATCAAAAACCTATTGAACTGGAAACTGAAACAGGGTGGCACTTATAGGGACCACTAATGCCCCCTTTTATAAAATTTCAAGTTCTTACGAATTACCACAGAAAAGATGTAGAAAGAAACTCGATCAGACAAAATTAAAGTAGCTGAGCACATACATCGTATACACCAAATGCCCCTCGCCCTTTGGCCTGTGAAATTGTTGTTTTCCGCCCGTTGGTTTTTCCACCACCGATTTTCCACTACTAGCAGTGGACGTTACCTTTCCCAGACATAAGCCACACCTTCCGTTCTGGAGTGTGGTTCGGTGAATAATTAGAAGGAACAATCGACGAGCTCGTAACGTTTTCGTCATGCCCGATGGCTGAAGCATTTCCGCACGCGGGTTGACATGATCCTCGATCATTATTTGTATGTGTTTCGTTTTCGTGCGTCCCACACTCTTTTCCAACGGAAGTTTCAGTTACGGGCGTTTCGCGGCCCTAAACCCGATAAGGTGGGTGTGGAGACAAAAGAAATGGCAAAAATGCATCCTCTTGGTGTTGTCTCGAGGAGGAACGACGGGGATGGCACGGATGCAGGTTTCGTTTGACCGTCCGATGTGTCAAGGTTTTCCATACGGATCGCGGTAGACACCGGAACACATCATCCACTCGTTGACTTTCGCGCGAGTCGATGCGCTTCCGGTAGACGGTTCGATGATTCGATAGCGCTTCAGGGAAGGGCGGGGGAGCTGAGCCTGAGTATGAACCCGCATGAAACATGAAACCCTTTCCTGGCGGCGTCGAAGGATGTGTGTGAGTGTGTCAAGGGGAAGTTACTGTACTCCCTCCTAGATATGAACAAAAGAAGGGGGCGTATGGAATCGTGTCGTTGTGGTCCATTGCGGTACTTTATCGGTTTTTTTTTTCTATCGCTGGTAGTACGTGCAAAACTGGAGAAAATATTACTTATGAAACCACGTCGCGGGTACACACACAGAGTGGTGTACACTAATCCGACAGTGTGTGCTCCTTTTACCACCTGCTGTAGTTAAGAACCTTGTCGTCACCTCAAAATGCGAGATTAATTTCCTTCAAATTCATAAATTTATAATACTCGCAGAAAATCAACGATGCCATTTTCAGCTAAACGCCCAATACACCGCTAGCAAGTTATTGAGTCATTAACTAAATAAAAAAAAATCATAATTAAGCAGCTGCACAACTACCGAAACTAAGTATGTGCCGAAATGACCAACTAACTCCCCAAACAATACTTCAGCGGGTAATTAAAAAAAAAAAAAAGAAGTAGCGACTTACAAAAACAACCAAACTTCCGCTGCCATCCCGGTGGCAAAACAGCAGACCATCACTGTTACGTGATGATAAAATATCGGACGAAATTCAGGTTTCCCGTGCCGTTCCATCGTGCCGCATTAAAGAAAAATAAAAGCCACCCAAAAAAAAAACGGGTAGAAACAATATGCTTAACTTTTTTTTTTTGTTTAATTTTTTCCCTGCATTATAGGTGTTATGTTGCCGAAACAGAAACCGACAAAAACAAAAATTTCGTGGAGTAGGAAAAACCATGTCCGAAAGGAAAACAGAAAAAAATGAACCAGATTCTATGAGCATTTTTCCCGGCCAAGTTGAATATCCGTGCATACTTTTGGGACCATTGCTCCCCAAGTGCGGTGTAAAAATTTGAAGCCCACTTAACGGGGACTACAAACCATAAATTAAGCTTCTTATTGGCTGGCAGAGAAATTCGTTTTCAGGTTTTCTTTGTTCGTTTTCGTCCACCGAAGCACGGACAGACTGGGGGTTTAAAGAATCGAAACAGGATTGCTTACGTGCACTGAGGGAGGCCGCGGCCGGGAAGTGCGTGGTGGCGGTGGTCGAGGCCACCGGCGCCCGCCGGTTAACCGTCGCTGGCGTCGTGCTGGAGGTGGCCACACTGTACGCGATGCTGTTGGTTTCATAGTGCTGCGACCACGTGTCGTTCTGGAAGGATAAGGCAGAAATAGAGGTAGGTAGAGTTTTAGCAACGTCCGAGGATCGTTTCCTAAAATACCCGTTTATTACCTGCTGAGCGTAGGACGTAGGGACGGCACCGTACGGGTTGGTGCGGGAAGTGTTTGTGGCCGCTGCGATCCGCTGGAAACCGGGCAGGGCGCCCTTCATGTAGTCGTTCTCCAGTGCGGACACTCCCGTCGACCAGATGTGGGCCGGATCGTGGGTCGGGCTGGCGTTGAAGTACGACATGGGCGGGAACGAGCAGCGTCCATACGAGGGTCTGTGGTGGGGAAAGAAAATCCGAGCATAATCGAACGATCAGTAATCAGGACATCATCCGAGTTTTAAGCACAAAACAAGTACTGAGAAAATCACTTTACTGCTAGTTTATATTTCTTACTCTACCACCCCCAATATGAGATAACCGTACATTCCGTGACACACTTGCTTTGCTTTTTATTATACTACTTTTCCACTCTTAAGCGACGAGCACAAACGATTACTCTCGTATTTTTCTTGATCAATTCTTTACAACTGTTTTAAACTGTACTGCTGCAATTTCTGGAACAGTTTGCTAACGCGTTTATAAGTGTTTCTTTCTGTTCTCATCCACTTCTAACCGTACAACCAAAACGCTGAACCGCTTAATCTTGACTGAACCGCGACTTAACATCACCGTGTCCAGAAGGAGTTTGTTTCATTCAAACTCCTTCCAAAATATGCTGTGACGGACAAAAACTGCTGTCCCATCGTCACACATGTTTCAATTTTATGACTCCGGCCGCCCGAAACCCGGCTCCCTAACCCCACGGGTCGGTCGAATTGTTTTCGTTCACTTGGACCGGGACCGTGCTCTTTGTTTACAAACAGAGCTGAACCGAACTCACTTCACTGTCGTCGCGCCCACCCATCGAGAGATCCCATCATCATCATCATCGTAACGATGAATGAAAACGCGAACCCCCCAGTTCGGGTGATGGAAAAAAGTGTCAACGTAAAGAAAGTAGTTTGCTCAGCAACATAAGCGAGGGCGCGAACGGAGGGAAATGGGAAGGAAGGAATTTACCAAACCCCGTGTCCACTTGCGTCTTCCCCTCCCGGTTGTCGGTGATGATCTTGGAGCGATTCACAATCGAAACGATTGACCGAAGCCAGATGGTACCGCGCGCCAAGAGGAAAGCCCGAACTTACAGGCGGTAATTCATTCTGTCGGGTTTGCTGGCCGATGGTTGCTTGCCGATGGATGGAATCTGCGTTGAACGGATACAATGTTCGATAAACGAAAAACCACCAAAAGAGTCACCAAACACTTTTGATAAACTTCGGACACGCTTCGGTCACTACTGTTCCTCGACCACGCTCGGACCACTGGAACAGGCACACAGGTCGGCGTACGCGCGAACGTCCGGTAAGTGACGAGTCCTGCGGGTAACTGGCTGGCCAAGTCGCAACTTTCGGAGCCAAACACACACCTATCGATGGCAACCGCTGGCGGACGAATATCGCGCCCAGGCACGCTGTCGCCGAACAAAAGTACCTCGCGGGGACGCGACCAATGTTTTGCGATATGTCGCGAACGCGCTCGAGCCCTTCGGCACGACCCAGAGCTTGCCCCCCCCCCCCCCCCCCCCCCTTGCGCGTGTTGCCCTTCTTTCGTTCGGTCCGGGGTCTGACCGGTATGTTCGATAGTGGTGCTCAAATCAGTGTTGCCCGAAAGAGAGTAGAGAGCGATCGTGACACTTTGCTTTGGTTGTTCTTTGTCCAATCGGTCACGCATCCCCGGCTGGCGGCCTTGGAATGCGGTGACATTGGAGCTAGGACCTTTTCCGCCGCACTTTGGCCTTCCCTGCGTACTCGCTAGAACGGGCAATTTGCGAAAGGTGCGATGTATCCTCGAAACGTTTTTATTTTTTCAATGATACGGCACGATCGTAACAGAAAAGTTTTCCTAAACCTTTCAAATCGCGAATGAACTCGTACTCCCTCCGCAGAAAGAAAAAACTCCACCATGTGGGGGTGAAGCGAAAACCAAACAGTGGCACGAGCACGATCGCACTTCTTTCGGCCTGTTTCGACCGCGGGACGTCAAAGAACATCGCAAACAAATATGATGTAGAACCAGCGGCCCCAGTTTGCGGCCCCAAACGAAATGGGAGTTGTGAGCCACACATATCATAACCAAAACAAAGCCACTGCTGGCATTAAATAACGCGCGCACGCCCGACTTTTGTCCCTCGGATCGAGCAACGGACCAAGGGTGGGAGGGAGGGAAGAGGAGAGAGGAAGGGGGGTCGTCGTTGTATCTTACTTAACTCGACTCGTCGGCTGATTCGTTTAGCACGTGACTTTGGCGAGTGAGGAGGCGAACGAAGTACCTGCCTTTTTCCAGCTCATACCGTACCCGCCCTTCTCCTCCCCCTCCTCCTCCTTTTTCCTTTCTTTCCACCCCACCCCACGGGCGGCTGTTGAGCGCACGCATCGGATGATAGCATGTCAGTAGGGGGTGGACAAAAGGTGTCAAGTTGGTGAAACAATTGGAAAAGCTTCTTTACGATATGATTATCCTTTGGAGTTTAAAATGTGGTGATTGAAGTACAACGCTCGAATTTTTCAAAACATTTAAATTCGATAATTTTTGGCAAATTAATCATCTGCATTACCTTTCAGCATGTTTAAAAACCCCACCTTTTTAATGAAGACGCATATCTTATTATTCATTTGTATAATGTCCCAATGCATTTGACAAGACAACACTTGTAGAAATTCTTGCAATGTACTTATGAAAAATGTTGATTTTCGAATTGTTTTTTTTTTTAATACATATCAGTGATCGGTTCCATAGAAATTGGAAACATATTGAAGAGAAAAACAATCTAAATTATTTCCAAAACATTAAAAACGGCATTTGAGCATTCAAATCAATTAATTTTTCTTCACAAAAAGTTTTTTTTAGACTCCAAAACTCCTCGAGTCGATTCAACGGCTTGAGGTTTGCTCAAACTAATCTTTTAAACCCCAATTAAAAAGTATTTATGAAAGTATGTTGACAGTTTGAATCAAATTAAGGGTGAATTTTATAAAACATATTTCTTTAATGTAACAGTGATCGTTTTATCTCATATTTCAGTGTGTTTTCACATGTGTTAATATTTAATTAACTAATTGTTTTGTAAAATCTCTTCAAATTGGTTAAAGAACCGATTTAAAACTGGAAGTGTTGAGCAAAACAAAAAGACTTACTCCATTATATCCTTTCGGGTCGGATCTACCTAACCAACTTTACCACCTCTCTTTTCACCACCCTGCAAACATTCCACACCTCTCTAAGTTACGTAATCAGCCCGAAATGGTCGTGGTTACAAAAGGCAGTGCTCGCGAAAAAATCCCAAGAAAAGCACGATCGTCTTACGATCGCCTCGGAATCGTGCTTCGAGGGTCCAAATTTGTCACAACTGGAGAACCCCCCTCTGGACATCCAGCGGAAGCACCCCTCCCAAACAGGGTGGCCAAAGAAAGCAAACACTTATACACGTGTATCACACACACACACATACACACACACACACACGCCAATTCATGCTCGCACATTTGGCACGCGAAAAAGTCCGCTCATTTCGCGACAATGAGGCACGTTTGGGCCGTGTTTCGTTTGCAGTGTTTCGTGAGCAGCGTTTATGTTTTGCTCTCACTACACAACTGTTTTATTTTCTTGGGCACCGGGCCCGTTTGTTGCCCGCTGTTACTTCGTTTCGGTGCCAGCGGTTTCATCAAGTATTTGCTGCAATGAGACGCACCCCGATAAAACCGTGAGCATGGGAACGTTTGGTGGGAAATTGAAAATTGCGGTCGCCATGCTCCAGGAAAGCTCCGTGAGTATAACGGTAGGGGTCTAATAATACCGGCATATGCACAGAGAGAGTCACCAAAGTTGTCCAAAGCGATTGAACCACCGATCGTTAGTGGACAAAATGGTGCTACTGATCGTGGATTTGTTTGAAAATGGAAAAATGTAACAAGCCGTATTCAGTTGAGCTCGATAAAACAAATAGTCCCTTTTAGTATTACGTAAAAGGTTATGATTAAAAAAGTATTTGTGATAAAAATACTCTTTTTCTGCAAAAAAAATTAGGCTGACAACAAATCATCTAGAACATTTCTGCACACTTTGTCCGTATTGATGCATCAAAAATCAGTCTCAATCGATTTGTCAAACCACTGATATTGGTCTAACATGAAAACGAGATTAGCTGATGAATTTAAAGTCGGTTTTGACTAAAAAGAACAGAACAATTTTTTTGCAATACATTACCCAATAACGTTGGCGCACAGATAATAGGTCGCTTGTGCAACAACACTGTTTCAGCAGCAAAAATAAAGTGTGTTCGAAATTAATGCCTCCATGAAAGTTCACGATCAAAAAACAATCTGATAAGCACGCGAACAAGTGCTACGAACTTCTATGCCCCAAAACTGGCTCCTTGGTGGCAGACCGAGGGACGAAGGATGTTGGGCAATTCCCCACAGCACCAAAACGTCTTATCAGGTTGGGCAAAGCCGGGAGATTCCGATTTCTGGCAGCCACATCTGATTGATGTGTTTGTGCCCCACAAGTCGTGAGTACGACATGATCTCGGCACAAGAAGTAGGAATCCGATCGTTCGCCCCACGGCTGACGTGCCAGCCGCCAAGAAACTGAGCTGCGTTCGGTTTCGGACACGTCCACAATGCATCCCCCAGATCGGTGTCCTCCCCGTGCCCTCTGGAGCCTTCGCGGAGGACAATCGAAGACCGATCGGCGTGGCAGAATCGGAACGCAGACAACGATCAGGAACACGAATGGAAGATCTCCCGCTCCCGGTCAACGCACAAGGTCATCCTTCTTGCGATACGCGACCATGATGAAGCCGTTTCTGCAATCTCACTACTCCCCACACCCCCCCTCGAGCCGTCCAGGGTTTCCCGGACGGGGACGAACGTGCCTATTCGCCTATCAGTTGCCTTCCGAGACGCTCGGGTGCTTTCACTTTCGCAACGATCTGTTGTCGGACGTAGATGTTCCAAAGATGGAAAACAATTACCACGTATGTGTGTATATGTATTGATCCATGTACGTGTGTCTAAAGACCAGATTCCGTAAGGTTTGAAACGGGTTGGAAAAAAAGTCAAAAGTTCCTTTTTCCCCCATGTTATTTTCTTGCGAAACTTAGTCAAAACAGCGACAAGCATTACACTAGCGAAATTGTAGGTATGCGTGAAGTAGACGGTTCGAATTGCATCCTTTCGCTACAAACGCGACAAAAACTTTGTCTGGAGAGGAGCAAACCTCTTAGCGACGCAGTCATAACAAGCGCGTTGAAAAAATGGAACTATTTCTAGGAAAAAAAGAAGGGGTTTCGGTTGGATGGAAAAGACGTCTCTCAACGCGAAACACAAAGCGCATGACTCAAGGTTTTCAAACTCCTGAAGTATTGGACTGAAAGGTTTTTGCAAACCAGTGGCAAAGTGTACGAAGGAATGATTAGATGCCATTCTTTGCCCTAGAAAACTAAATTATCGATCGGTTAACGACGACTTTGAAAACAAAACAATCCAAACTCTTCCTGTAAATGCCTACCGGGCAATGATGTCTTTAAGTTTCGATCTCTTTGCCGCACTTCACTAAACAAATAGCACACACAAATACGCCGGCCCGATCGCGGACACGTCATATCGCGGTCACCGTCTCGATGTTGCTCGTAACGAATCGAATTCGATATGGATTACGGATAGTACGGTAGGAAAGAAAGCTATGGATCGTAAACTCACCCGCCAGAGAGGACACCCGACTGGAGCGTTTCGTAGAGGGACAGACTGCCATCGGCCGCACCGGAACCGGCGCCCGAGCCGCCAACCGCCCCGTTGCCGGAGTGCAGCGCCAGATGGTCGGGGACGGGACCGGGCGAGGAGCTGTCCGTGGCGGCCACGGACGTCTGGGAGGCCAGGGCTGCCGTGGCCGCGGCGGTGGTGGCCGCGACGGCCGCCGCTGCTGCCGCCGACATCTGGTGATGGTGGTACATCGCCGACGCCGTATCGCTCGCTCGAGGCACGTTAATCAACTGAGTGAAGCTCTGCAGGCCGCCGCTATCGTACTCGTCGTGCTGCGCGTGCGAATAGTCGGGACTGCGCGAATCGCCACCGCTGCTGGTATGGGTGTGATTATGCTGCTGCTGCTGTTGCTGCTGCTGCTGCTGCTGCTGCTGGTGATGGTGGTGATGGTGGCCGAGCGCGGCGTGGTTGTAGTTGATGACGCTCTTGTCGTTGTTGTTATGATAAATGCTGACGTACTCCTTCGGCTCGTGGAGTCCGTGCTGCTGCTGCTGATGCTGCTGATGCTGCTGTTGCTGCTGGAGGGCGTGCTGTTGCGCCAGCTGGTGGTGATGGTGCTGGGCCACTCCGTGGTGGGTGGGAGAGTCGGCCACCTGGTGATGGTGCTCGTTGACCAGCTCGGGCGTGAGGTAGCTGTCCACGATGGCGCACTGCTCGCCCTTCAGCGTGTCGGCGATCATCTCGTCGATGCTGTGCTGGTGGGCGACCGCCTCGTGGTGATGCTGTTGCTGCTGGTGATGGTGCTGCTGTTGCTGCTGGTGATGGTGGTGCTGCTGCAGGTGATGCTGGATGGCGCTCATGTCGTCGTGATCCTGCGACTGCCCGTGGTGCTGAAGCGAATCGCTCGGGTCGTCCTGCAGATGGTGCGAGCCGGCCCCGAGCGGGGACGCGTACGCAGGGTACATGGAGAGCAGGCTTCCACGCATGCCGGCGATGAGCGAGTGGTCGGCCGTAGAGCACACCAGCGGATTCAGGTGGCTAACGACGGCGAGGTGGGGCGATTGCGGCGACCCGCTGGCGTCCGGATCACCGATGTAGACGGCCCGGGGTGGAGTGGGCTGGTGGCGGGCCAACTCACCCGGAGAAGGCTCACTCGTCGGCGAGACCGGCCGATGGTGATGGTTGCCGTCCACCGGCTTGTAGCTGAGGTCGCACGGCCAATGATGGTAGGGGGCGAACCCGCTGGCCGTGTTGATCACCGTCTGCAGGGTGGAGAAGCGCGGGGGCGAGCCGGGTGGGGCCGGGCTGGCGGCTTCCTGGCCGTGAATCGGGTTCACCGTCACGAGCCCCGAGAGCGCCTTCGAGCAGGACGTTATCACCGAGGGCGTGTTGCTGCTCGACGCCGTCCCGGACGGTTCGGGTCCTCCGTTCGTCGTCTCGCGCTCGGTCGCTTCTCGCTTTCCGTCACGCTCACTGTCACTGTCCACCGGAACCGTGCCACTGGTCGATTCCGCGAGATCACTATCGTTCGGTTCGTGCGTCGAGTCTGCCGATCGCGACTGTTGTTGTTGTTGTTGTGGTTGATGCTTGCTGCTATCGCTGGCGTGCTGATGCTGATGCTGAAGGTGGTGTTGCGCACTCGCTTGCGGTGTCACAAGAACTGGCGACTTGTACGCACCCACGATCGGACCATAACTCGCCTCGGTACCGTCTGGGCAAGAGTTGTGCGCGGCGCGCGGAGGCACGGGAGAGGGAGAGAAAGCAGGCGGATGAAAAGAAATGTTACCGTGGTAGCAAAAGGGCGCAAGAGAAAGAAAGAGAGTGAGTGAGTGTGAGAGAGCGAGATAAGGATAGAGCGCTAGAAGGAAACGATCGAACGATCGAACAAAACAAAGGGCGCAAAGGAAGTGAAAAGAACCTTAAGGCAGTGTATCTGCGTGTTTGTGAAAAAGAGAAAGAAAGAGGGCATAAGATTCCACCCAAGAAGCAGTAGCCCCTAGGAACGAAGAACGGCGAACGCGAATGAAAGGAATGACCGAGAGCCAGAAGAAGTAAAGCGAAGCGAAGCAACAAAAAACAAACGGACGGAAAACATCCTCCCAAAGCATGCGCACACAAACAAACACAAACACACACGCACGGGCATGCGGGAAGAAGCAACCGAACCGAGAAGAAACCGTACAACACAGTACCGTGGGTCGATCGTCGGGGCGACTACCGCTTGAGAATCCCTCCATCCGGGATTCCAACCCACCTCAACGACAAGAAGCCCCTACAGTACGAGCGCAATATGCAAACATCAAGAGCAATGGCGATCGACCACCCTCCGGCAAAAGGCGACACACCATAAATACCGCAAACACAGTCAACCCAAACCGCAACACGGAACGAGCGGACGACAGCAGTGTGTTCGTACGCAATGATAAGCAGGCAGTGACAAGACCGAACACTCCAGCGGTGGGGTACAGGAAGGCTAGGGGTCCGTACCCCTAGCAGAGAGCAAGTAAACGGTTATGCTACCCGCGCCCGTCGACCAACACACACACTGCTGCCCATGCAGCTACCCGTAAGGACACGCCGCCGACCAGGACGATGAATCAGTGCCATAAACCGTGACGACGATGATTCAACTGCGCGAATCATGCACCATGTCCAGCAGCAGCTCGACTGCTCGACTCCAGCACTACTTTCTCCGCGTTTGCGATCGAACACGCACGGTGGTCGTTATGCGAACACCACTACTGTGCCCGATCGCTAGCTCCGCCCCTTTATAATGGGTGCTTCGATTAACACCGCAGATCCGCTGCTCGCCCGATACGAATAAAAAGAAACCGTAGTCCCGGTCGCTAGCGTTCCGTCTCCTTCGTGCGGTGATTCGTCGTCCATTTCTGCACGCTTCACCCAAAACGATGGACGCACGCGCACCCCTTGGTGGGGGGGCAAGCGGGAAAAGCGTCATTTTGATTCACATTGAGCTTTGATTCGGGGAATTATTCCAACTACTTCTTCGCCGGCGGACGACGAGTGATTCGCCCTCCAATGACGTTCGTTATGATGGCGGAAAACTGGCTCAACCATTGGACCATGTTGCCGGGGCCCTAGCGCCGTTCGGCAACATAAATCCATCACAAAATCAACCTTCGTCGGAATCCTGAGCCGTGCGAACAGGATCTCGGTGCCGTGTATTTTTGGCAAAGGTTATCACTTAATCACTATTATTCGTGTAATTGTAAACATTCGTTCACCTTTGGACTGTGATCATTTCATTGCTTTTTTGCTGATGCGCTTTGCGTAACGACTTCGTTTGTGCAACGTGATAAGACCAATATGAGTCTTAGTTTTTTTTTTCAGCTAATAACCTCCCTTTTGGCAAAGGTAAATGGTTTGTTTGTTTCAAAACAGTTTTTTGATCATTCGGAATAACTACTATGAATTCGCTTCTGCAATATTGTTCGATTTTGTTGCCCTCGCTATACTTTTTTTTAAAGAAAATGTTTAAATTGTGTAATCACTTATTCGCAGTCAACTTGTTAGCAACCAAACCGGCGGACCATTGTGCACCCGCAAAGAACACGGTCAACTACCCCAAAACTGCACTCCGAATGTAAGGCAGGCCCGATATAAATTGAATACAAAGCTCCACAACGCGCCTACCCACGATAAGGCGGTTGAATGTGCGTGAAGAAAAACCATTCAACCCAACCCCTCGCGCCTTGCACGAAGGCGAAGAAATTCTACAACCGGTTCTGTGTTACCGTTGGTATGATTTTCATGCTCCACTTGCATTAATTACTAGAACGGTGACATGGCTTCGTTGGGCCCCGGTTGAGGCCACGGGGGAAATTATGCTACACCTTTCGACACGTTAACAATATATGTGCGACAATTGGCTGCCAGTGCACCGCGCGTTCGAGGGGATTGGTATTGGAAGAGTTTTCCGCTATCAGTGGGACCTTCAGTCAACGGGAAAATGAAACCAATCAGTAAAGTAAAGTGTAATTCGAAGCACTTGACTATTAAACACCGTCCACCAAATGGGCTTCGTGAGGTAAGGTGGGTAAACTAGTACAAAAAAAAAACTAATTTAAAAAAAACCGGGTGAGCAAGAAAACCAATTGCACCCACGAGAAACCCGATGGGGCTGAGCTTAATGGACGCGTAAGTTATGAGAACAAATTTTTCAACCGCGCAACAAGTACAACATCTCGACCATTTGTCGCCCGACAGCCAGGTTGCATCGGATGCAATTAATCAAACCACAGTGCTCACAGTGGAAAAAACGGCACTTTTTTGGTACAACAAATTATGATAGACCTCGCGCTGCCCGATCGGGAGCTGCGTGAGGAAATTTTCACACCATTCAAGCACGCAGCAAGGACTCCGGCTCTAAGCTCCGGCATGTTCTCAGCCACCCGAATGTCAACGTGGATCGCAAGAAGAGCGCAACGATGAGTCAAATTTCACGCGTAACATGAAACAAATGGGCCCGAACCCGGCCGATCCTTGCCCGCGTGTCCCTGGAGGGACACTTTCTTCGCGAGGACCTTCCAATAGGAAGGAAAAAAAATAAAACAGCCATTAAAACACGATCATTCACACACGACTTCTTGGTTCCGAGCCAAGGAAGGCTAACAAACGACATATTTACGAGTGAAATTTGGCGGCTCACAACAAGTGTTTGGCGTGTAGTGAGGCTCTTTTTTTCAGCTCAAAAGTGCAGCAAGAAACACTGAAAAGGACCCTGAGTGGCGTTTCGAACGTGTTCCAGCGGGATGAAAGATTTATTCCCCGGGAAGTGATAACTTTGCACTTGAATTGGGCTCTTCCCGAGCTGGACGAGTTCCCAAGCATCTCTGGTTGGTGACGAACAGTGAACAGACCTTGCGGGTCAGGGCCGAAGCCGTTCGAGCGGCGAACATATTCATAATTGGCCGTAAAACACTTATCTGCTGCATGCAAGTGCGGTTTTTATTGCTGTACGAAATGGGACACAATTTAAGCCTACAAATTCCCGCGGCCAACTGGGCGGCCAATGAAATCGCTGAACACAGAACAACTCCGGATTGGAAGAGTTTCTGTAACAACTTACCAACCCAGTGAAAGTATTCTACTAGAAGCCCGACGGGCACTACACACAGGATCCGAGGATCACTGTCACAGAGTAATTTACGACGGGCTTTAGGTCAGCCTCATCCACCGCGCATTAAAACTAGAAAATCAAACCTGAAACATTCTCCCATTTCAAAGGCCGCTCGGCTGCGTAACACTGAACAGAGACTGCAGCTATAAAAATATGAAACCTTCCGTCGGGATGCGTGCATTTTATGCGTTTCTGGAAAAAACTGCAACGGTACGGACCGTGACCGTGGAAGTTCTTTGCGACATCCGGTGCCCATCAAACGCGACACATTGCAGACGCTCGGCGTGTCCTGCGAACACAGTCCTGCTGCGGGCAGCGAAAGAAAAGCCACAACACTCGCTACTTGCCGGCGGTCCGGTCCGAACATACCAAGGAACATAAACAGTAAACAATCTGCCAGGACGAACGGGGCCGATAACGGACGATCGGGTAGAGGAGAAAGAAAAAAAAACATGCCAACGATAAAGGGCATTAATGTTGGCATAATGCAACCCGAGCCAATGCCGCATGAAAGAGTTACCACGACTGGTCCGGTTTTCCCAAAGGGAGTACAATCTTCCGAGGACACTGCTAGACTATCAGCTAATGAACGGCGTGATAAGAAACAGAAGATTTACGATGTTTATGCGATGCGCGCGAGAAAGTTGGACTTTTACTTTTTTTTGAATAATTATTATTTCAAGAAATAGACTTATTGGACAGCTTGACTCCATAGATTAGTTTTTTAATAGACTTGCCTTATCACAGTTCGAAAACGTGACGTTGATAGTTCGACGTATTGAACGGATTACCTAATTAAGATTGAGCGTAGTATTTTCGGTGATTTTTTTTTCTAAAACCAAATTTGAGCAATTATCAACTCCGTTATACTGTTTAATTTTTTTAAAGTAACATGTACTTCAGCTCCCAATCATTCTTTCATTTTTTTCTTCTTCCTCATGACTCATTCCACTCCGCAGATCAAAGATAAGCGGAGCTTCGGTATCCTTATCACCAATCGTTTACTTCTCGCAGTGCACCATTATTTCCAAGGGCTCGGTACGGATCCACGGGTGGTTTTTCTTTCGCAGGTCAACGGCAAACGTTCGGTGGCAGTAACCCGTGCTGGAGTTACTCATCGTATCCAGCCTCCGGGTGGAATTTCCAAACACACAATTGGCCCTCGCAGTTGGTCACAAAAGCCTCTCTTTGAACGCTTGACTCACGGAAAGGACCCGTTTGCTGTTTGTTTTTTCTCAAACTTTCCTGCACTGATAAGACGAAAATAGAAGGAAAGTGGCATAAATACACCCGTTCCGTACGGTTTCTTTCGGTTCCGTGATAAGCGCAGCGGCCACTGAGTAGCGTTCTGCGCAAACGATTTTTGGCATCTGGATCAAGCGAAACCGTACAACGGAACGGTCGGATTTTCGGGGGGCGTCAGCCTGGGACCGTCCCCACCGGTTGTTACTGACCGCGCAACCCTTACCACGGCATATCAGTGGCCATTTGCATACTTCATCCGAGCACCACAGCGGTGTCCCGCTGTTTCGGGACAACCTAGCAGAACCTCGAGGGGCGTATCGCAGTTTCGAGTGCATCTGGTAAACGCCACGTCGGCCTGCAATGCGTCAGAGGCATTGAAATTCCTCCCCCGAACCGGCACGGAAGGCACCCAAAAAGGGAGAGCCAACACCGACGCAATCCACCCCATGCTGCGACCGGTGATCGATTCCGGTTTCGGGGCAGGAAATGGTCTTCCTTTTGCTTTCCGGTTTATTTTTCCCTCGACCGTATCCATCGGGCGGACGGTTTTTGGCTTGCGGTTTTTCTCGGGCGTTTCCGGGCTCCGGTCTGACGCCGGATCAATTTGAATAATCCGCAGAACCGATGTTTTGGCAACTGAAGAAAACTGCTTCGCACGCTGCGTGTGTAATGTGCTATGCGACCGAGAAACTACAATATTGAGTATGTCATAACGGTGCTGATGCTCAAACTTAGGATGATATTTATGGTGAGCAGTCAATCATAGTATCGTGCCTCTGGACAGATGGTTTTTACTGTTGCCTTCAAAAACAGATGGCAGACAATCGATTTAATGTTTGATATTTTTTCATATTATTATACAATAACCGCGAATCGATTATAAACGAAAGCAGGTAACAAACGTACCGTAAGATCCTTTTTATTTGCTCAATTTTATATGCACACAACTTTTGTCAAACACTTCACACTACATAACGACATGCGGTCAAAGCAAAATTTTCCGACAACGGGCACGGGACGTTGGGTTTGAAATTCGACGCTTCTACACCACTCAACTGAACGATGCCGACCCTTGAGATGAAGAAAACACTCGATCCTTCAGACGATCACTCGTGTGCTGTCGTGAGTTTACACCCCAAAAAACCCTCAAGAGCACTTCACAATATAAGTTCATACAAGTGCCAACTTGCGAAGCGAAGAAAAACGATGCGCTTTCCTTTTATGATGTCACCGAGGATAGTTTCGCTATAAGGAGTGTTTGTTTTTGCTAAGCTTATAAAAACATCTTTTTACCAAAATAATGTTCTTGCCGCACGTGTCGCGTGTCACATCGGGTTCGTTTTGACGTTTTGAAAGACATAAGAATCGATATCTATGTTAAGAAAATGTCATCAAAAAACATATCCCGCAGCCTAACGTACCCTTAATACTATTACTATGGCAATTCGTCTGTAAGCTTCAAGCTTTTGAAATGTGTGCTAAGTTGAATTTTATGCTACCGGAAGCAAAACGAACAAAAATAAAAACAAAAACCGAAAGCAAACTCGAACTCTCCAGTACTGTGGTGCATATTCGTGACGAATTCTTGCACTTTGCACACCCCGAACGAAACGAAACCCAACATGGACAGGAAGTTGCTGACCGGTAATGTGCATCGCGTGTTTTTTCCTTTTACGTTCCTTTCGGGTGTTCCTTCCTACCACGGTCTCGGCATGCCAATGCCATCCGGCTCGAGCGTTTCTGTTCAATTTTTACAGGCATGTTTTATTATCCACGCAACTATTTGTGTGCCCACCAGCGGGGATGCACATCGTATAATGGGAACTAATCTAAATGTACCATTTTGAAAACGAAACGGAACATCCAAATGGCTTGAGTATAAATATTACACGAAAGCATAAGAAAAAAGGAAAGGAAAAATCTATCACATCCCCAGGGTGGACAAATGACGAACAAATTTCTTTATTCTTTCATACTAAACATTCTGCTCTACCTGGTTCGTTCATTATATTTGCTCTGCCACTCGTCCTGTTTAAATAGAGACCTCTCCGGAGCTTCCCCGAGCACGCAATATATGACCCGAAAGCCAATAAAAATATAATGCAATCCAAACCTTGGCAAATAAGCACTTTTATTCCTTTTCGAGGATGTCGCGTGGCTAGTGGTGAAGTGGTCGAAGGGTCTCAAACATTGGTAAGACCATAAACACATGGGAAACCTTGCGAGTATTTTATCATCATAATTTCAATCGATAAATAGAACACGCAGAGTGTTTTTTTTAAGTCAAAACATTATTAGCAGCGAAAGTTCTAATCAAAAATCAAAAAAATAAATCATTAGTAGCAAAAATTATTGTTTGATATGTTGTTGTTCTTATAAGATTGCGAAGATCTCGAAAGTACAATCAATAGGTTTAAAAAATAATGTCCTTGGTACGAATTTTGGTTTTTGTTTAAGATACCATTAAAAAAAACTTTGTGATGAAATTAGGTTGTCTTTTTTGTGTTGGTCGTCAAATATGTGTTTATGTTATTACTCAATTCATTTTATTGTGGTTCTTGCATTTTTGCAGGAGTTAAAACTTAATGTTTACATTATCGTTTTATTTTTTAGCATGCCTATCGTGGTTTCGAAGTGAATTATGTAGATTTGTTTGGCAAGCAGATTTTCATAGAAAAAAATCAGCAGATTTTGTGGTTTTCAAATTTCATACGCATTATTTAATTCCAGATAGGTTGAATGTGTAGTAGCCATTTGTTTGGTCAAGTGGTAATTATGTTGCCAAAACTATAATTTAAAGTTTATGTTTTATTTAAAAGAAGTATTTAATTTGCTTTTTTTTAATACGATCACTGGTCAATTATATTCATTCACAGCTATAATAACAGCTTAACAATCCCTGTTTATAGCATAAGTGATTTCAGTCAACAAATTTCAAAAATGAATATTTGGATCCCCAACTGCTTTTATTTATTATATGAGATTTATATGAATGCTTTGCCTTTTCCTATTTCAAAAAATAAAAGAAATTGTTGTATGTCAAAGAGACCTTTTGGTTGGGGCAAATATAAAACTGTGACTGCGATTAATTGATCTCTGAGTTTATCCCCACCATCTTAAAGCCAATTTCCTCAGCAACTTGTTATGTTCCCGTCGAGGTAAAGTAATACATTTTTGTTTCTATTTTCCAATATTCTATTGCCGACGTTCCGCTACTTGTTTGCTCGGTACGGTGCATTCAAACTGTTTATGTTGGAACAAAACGAAACAATTCCAGTGCACGGCGTTTGCACTTGCTCGAACCGCACCCCACTGCAAAAGGCACAAGCGTACCGTAAGATCGAGAATGTTTTGCCTGAGATCGACGACGCAGGGTTTTGCAAAAATGCACGGCAACGTTCGAAGCATTCGGTGAGCCCACTTTGGCGTGCCGCTATTTTATGACTCGCAGCAGCGACGGAAGATGACGGCAACGAATGTCGTCCGTTGCGTTTTGTGCAACCGGCGACGGTGCAACCCAGTGGAACTGCACACACACACCACATACATACATACATACATACATACACAAACACACACACTGCGTTGGGGAAACTTTTGGCCTACGTCTAATAGGCAGTAAAGTCCCTCGAGGAGCACTTTTTGCGTGTGGACCTCTGCTAGAGGGAACGAACGCCAAACAACAAGCTCGGTACGGAAAACCGTGACGGTCATCCCACGTTTACGACAGTTCCCCGCATCCTCGCACATTTCGCCACCTTCCCAGCGCCATTTGCCGACCGATGGATGACCAAACGAACGTAGTTGTTCATCGGTAGCTTACTGGATCGATGCTTAAGGTGTTGGAAGCGCACAAAAGCGTACTTCACACGCACACGGGGCAGGAAAAAAGGGAAAAACAACTGCATCCGACCGGGGAGGAAACAAGAAAATGCGGCGTGCCGGCGGCTCGGGGAAACGGTCTGGAGCAACTGGTTTGAACTTTTGCGATTCGTTACACTCTGCCCGGGGTTGAAGCGTCTCCAATTGCGCTAGGGTGCGATTCTAATTTCTTTCCAGGGCTTCTAGTGGGAGAGGGTACTACGGTTCCGAGTCGTCGATTTCGAGAAGCACAAAGTTAAGTATTTTTTAAACACCTGCGGGGGAAAATGGAATCGACCCACTCGACACTAATTTCGCAATAGTTAAGCGATGCCTCACCCCAGCCCAGGTGAATGTTTACGACACTCTCCAGAATGGTACAAATCATTCACGATTAACCTCACTGATGTCGATCTCCAAATTGATAAATAAAATCGAATCCCTGATTCACCTACAAACGCCGGGTAAAAATCTAATCCGCAAGCAAGCAAGCTCCTATTCCCGATGGCCAAGGCGTGCGAATTGGACCATCCCCAGGGCCAGCCAGAGGGCCACCATACCGTCCGACGGCGAAAGCGTCACTGGTCACCGGCGTGGTTAAGGCACGGCTAAAGCCCGATCGCTGATATCGCTTCCACCCGTGTGCTGTTATCAGGCTGGTCCGGCTGACACAATCGGAGGAATTCCCTTGCCTCAGATACGGCCCGTCGTCAGTCAGGCGACGGCGACGGCCCCGACGGTGGCGGTGGTTCGAGGTGCAACGATTCGATAAGCGGAAAGCAAGCAGCACCTCTTCACCAGCGCGGTTCGCGGGGACACTGGAAGGGGCCGGGTGACATCAAAGGGGTCTGTTTTGTCGCGAAAAGGCGGGAACGGTGCGGTTACGGTTTTCGGGCGCCCTATCCTGCCTTCAGCCTGGTGTTTTGTGTTGATCGTTACCGGCGATCGAGAAACGGTGGGTATGGAAGAGTGGATGGAGAGGACACAACACAAGGTAAAGAGACATACACTTTGTACATACCGTAGGATCCCTTGCCTGGCATTCTCACGTTCGTTGCTGCTTGCGCTGGTATGTGCGTGTATCGCTTGACACTTCCCGATTACGATCTTCCCCGATCAAGACTCTCTGCTCTCGCGATATCAGTTGCGTTCAGTTTATCTGATCGACCGATCGATCCGATCGATCCGATGCGTGTGTATTCACAGCTTCCGATCACCACACTGCCGTCCGAGGCACACACGAGGTGAGATCACCACACAAACTCTCACACCGGCCAGGATGACAATCAGGAGACGGACAGACAGGTTGAGGGCCGTACGGGTGTTTGAATTGTTTTCATTCGTTCACCACCGTCCGCAAGGTAGAGATGCATGCGCTTGGAGCCTGCACGTAAATGTGTGTTGTTCAACCGCACTGGCTCGAGCGACAAATCGTACTTCGCACTTTCACGTCCTTTCGAATATCCTTACGAATGGTCAAATATCTAAACGTGCATTGGAAGTTGGCACACTTTTCGAGGGAGGAATTTTTTTGCACAGAACCACGTCGCACTGCGCCACCCACAGCAACGACTACGACACGACGGTGACGACCACGTCCACGGACAGAACGGCCAGCGCAGTAATCGTTCAATACTGAACTGATCAACAAGAGCGCGCTTGCGGTGCGCGTCGGGTCCGCGCTGCGATCGGCTCGGATGTACACAGTCAGTTGCGCGACCACGACGACCGTCACGACCACCACGATGAACCGTCAGTCGTGGAACTGAGCCCCACAACCACTCCCTCCTCCCCATGGCCCCCCGCAGTCTAGGGACCGGAGGGAGCATGCAGTGCCTTTCGTTCGGGCGCAAGTGCAAACGCCAATCGCACCGTCTCCATCTCGCGCACGCACCACCGAGCTGTAAGTCGGTCTTCTCAACGGGCTCCCCTTACCACCCTCCCCCCCTACCCCCACCGCTACCACCACTCCATCCAGTCAAACATCAAACGGTCGACCTGGACACTGCCATCCTTTACGAGAACAATTCCACCGGTGGTCCTTGCAGTGGTGGAGAAACTTTATGGAGAAATAACGGTTCGTCCTTAAAAACAACGAAACACCGGGAAACAAGGGATGCTGTACTGCGTGAAGTTGTCTCTTGACGCGCCTTCCCTTTTCAATGCCATTCGGTGCGAGTTTTTCTTGGCGCACATGAATGTGGCATCAACAACGTTTCAAGAAAATACGGTACATTTCCTGTTCGTTGCCGGGCATCGGACGGAAAATGTTTTTGCTCCAATGTTCATCTACACCACCAACTAAAACAACCATTTCAAACGCTGACTCTTTGACCCGGACTGTTTTTTATTTATTCAAAATTCACAGACTATTGCTTACAAATATACAAAAAAAAAAAAAAAAAACAAACCAGAAACAAAACACCCTCGAAGAACACTGCCCGAAGCTAGAAAACTCGTTAAAGCAAACCAGTACAGTCCGTACCCCCGGGGCCACATATTATATTGATAACGGTGTAATGGTTTCGAATTTCGACATCCTCCAGGCGAATAGGTGGCTTTTTTTCTCATTATTAAAAAAAACATGGACTCCGTAATTTATGTGATTTTTTTCTTCTCTTCTTAAATTGACCTCTACGAAAAGCATACCCCACGGTGCACGGTCCGATTGGAGCATCGACATTGATGTTTGAACCGCACACGGGCAGCTCATGCGTTCAATTACAACTGACCGAAGCACCGAGAGTGAACACTTCCGATGAAGATGTTGTTCACAGGACGACGAGACGGGTCATTAAGATAACGGAATCAGTTTCAAATATTTGGACAAACACGGGTTTCTTTCTTGATGTGTTTGTCTTCCATTTCGGCACGGCACGACGGACCGGGTTTTTTTTTCATACTTCTTTGCTCAAATACAAACGAAGACGGTTTGAAATTGGAAAATCGGATCGTATAATAAATTGTGCTCTTGATCAATCAAAAGTTTTGTTCGCTTTGTTCATCAATCCAAAGAGGCTGGGACGAATGTGACCCAATATTGTTTTATTTTATTGTTGATTATTAGTCGAAAAACTAATGACATAACCGTAATTTAAAATAAATATCTTCATGAAGAATGAAACAAAAGTCATTTTTCTAAGAAATAGTAAATATGTCTTCTTCAACACAATTATGCTGTTTCATCATAATACACGATTTTGTTTCATCATTTCAGGAAACATTACTCAATTAGAAGGCTATATGTATGTTGAGTCAAATTGACTCATTTCATACCAGTTCATCGACTGGTCAACTATTTTCGTTTTAGTTTTTCCTACATCATAAACAAAAAAATAAAAATAAATATGTAAAAGATCGGTTTGTTGTGACAAATTGTACTGGATTCTAAAAACTTGGTTCCAGTTTAAATAAAGACAATGCTATCAGGTCGGTGCAACAACTCTCACTGATAATCCTCAAATAGAATGATTGATTAATAATGGCGCTCTCCGGTGGCCGGCTGCCCATATTATAGCACCGTACCGATAACAGCCGGTTTCTACTTTTATGCTACTCTTACATACTCCCTTCCGTGTCGACCGTGTTCTGGCGATAACAACACTACACACTGATAGCAAGACAATCGGAACAGGTGTGATAAGCGCAACGCGGCTTGCATAACGTCCATCGGGCGACGTTCTATGCTTGAACTTGAGACTTCGATAACGTAAACCGTGCGGCGCTGGCCACGCGTCAACCAGGTGGCCAAGGTCGGTGTGGCAAATTTGCCACAAACAGCCACTTCCGCCGCGACACTTCCCGGGGACAGCCCCGGGTTGGAATATCGCGGATCGCGCCTCCCGGTACGTCACCGAACAGCTGTTGATAGCCCAAGGGGCGGACGCCCCCGGGATGCCGCTGATACGGTCCCGAAGCCCCCGAACCGCCGGTCGGTGCATCGGGTGCGTCCTCCTCAGCCAGGCGGAGAGCGTCACCAACCCCGTTGGTGCCGGGTAATCGCGGGAATGGCTGATTAGTAGTAGACATCGCAGCGCGCTTGTGTGTGTGAGTTTGTGAGGGACGGGAAGGGGAGCGGGGCAGGGCAGGGAACGTGGCCGTGCACTGATAAGATAAAATTTTAATTTACAAACTAATTTGATAGTACCGCTCAATTCATCCAGTTATCAACGACGGCGGACCAGTTTTGTCCGGGGTCTTGTGCAGTTCAGTCTTGTGCCGTTCGCAGAAACGGTTGGATCGGTAGGGATACACGCAGTCCAAGGACCACGCAAGCGGTGAGCCTCGGCCCGGAGGAAGGGTGACACAATGGATACAGCCACTTGCAACCGCGACAACGCCGTGCTCGTACGACGAACGCTTAAGGATGACCTACCGGAAGTGATCGCCATGATACAGGTACCTCCCCGGAAGGGACTCGTCCTCTGTGCTGGACCGTAAAACTCATCCACCCCCGCTTCGCACAGGAGCTGGCCGACTTCGAGAAGATGCCGGACGGACCGCAGCTCACGGTCGCCGATCTGGTGCGGGACGGCGGCTTCGATGGAGCGGTCGCCGGCGACGGGCCAGTGTTTCATAGTTTCGTGCTCGAGCTCCAGTGCGACCCGCAGGGCCACGCTAATCAGGACCACTCAACGTCAGTGCCGTCATCCGATCCGTGCGCTGCCAGCACGGGACCTCTAACCCGGTAAAGGCATAATTTATAAATACGCGTTGTGCGCAGAACCAGCGCCGGTGGTTTAATTTTCGTTCGTCATCGGCTAGGACATGGATCTGGCCCCGTGAAGGGGGAGGGGGGACAGAGGTTGGAGAGAATGAGTGCACATTTCGCCGTATTTATTATGCCCGCGACGGACAGCAGAAAGCTTCATCCATTCGATCGATGGAAGATGCTCCCCCACCCCATGTGCATTCCTCCCACCGACCGACCCCGGGTGGGCAACTACTGATAAGAATTGTCCGGGCAGGACGATCGCGAGCATGTTTTGTTTTCCAGAGCAGGCTGCTGCTGCGGCTGCTTCTTTTTTCCAGCCCATATTTTTAATCACTCTTCTCCTCCGCCACCTCGCACACTACCCGGGACCGTGGGACAGAGAACCCGCCGTCCTCCATGCGGCTATCAGTTGGGTTTGTTGATTTTCTATATTTTTCCCCACCATCGCTGCGACCACTGCACCAACCAGCGGGCATTGCGAGCGATCCTAAACCGACGAATGGACGGACGGACGGACGGACGGATGTCAATCTGTCGCTTGCACAGTAAGCCGGCCCCAACGCGCTCCTAAGTACACACGCACAGCACGGGCGCCTTCGAGCCCCGGGGTCGCTTGGTGGTCGTCCTGGCTGGGCAGAGGGACGATTCTTGTTTGCACAATTCCCGCGTCGGCACAGATCGGCACATCGGCTGCTTGCCCTGCACTGCCTTTGCTTGCCCTGCCGAGATGGTGCGATCCGTGTGAGACGAAAACCACACAGCTGTAGATAACAGTGTAGCGCATTTCTGGGACGGCCGTGGGTCCTCTTCTTACCGCCGCGTTTCGGGCGTCATTGTCGCCGATGTCAACACGATGCAGCACGGCCTGGACCCGGACTGGCCACAGGCTCACGGCTACCTCCCCTCGTGAGCGCTCGAGAGGGTTGCCCTCGTTATCTTATCAGCGGGCATGTTTAACCATGAATCCTCCCATTATTATTTCCACTTAATAAGTGGCTGGCCACCGCACCCGGACTGGTGCCGTGCCGGGTGAACCGGGAAGCAATACGGCCAACGCTGGGAGGCATGACGAAGAAGAAAACGAGTAAAGTAATGTAAATCACAACTGAAATGCCGCATCAAGAGCCGGAGGATTGGTGAGCGAACGCTGTATTATCGAGAATTTCCCTCACTGGTACTTGTTGCCCTGCGTACCAAATTATGGCTTTTTTTCAGAACACTACCACTCTCAAAAACTGAAGATCATTTTTAAAAATAACGGTACCGCAAACCGAAGTCGAAGAAAACCATGCCACCTCTCGTTACCATGGGGATTTTTGGGCGCAAATGTCAACAAACAGCCACCAACTTTCCGTTATCCTTTTCTCGCATCGTACAGGCAACTGATCGGATACGCTATCTGCTACTACTCGTACTCGACCTGGCAGGGTAAATCGCTCGCGCTGGAGGACATCTACATCCGCCCGGCGTACCGTGGCCGTGGGTACGGGGAACAGTTCTTCAAGGCGCTGGCAAGACACGCCCGTGCAAGTGGCTGCTCGCGGCTGGACTTCCACGTGCTGGGCTGGAATCCGGCGACCCGATTCTACCGACGGATGGGGGCCCAGGATATGACGGAAACGGAAAGCTGGCATTTCTATCGGTTGCAGAAGGATGCGATAGACAAACTTTGTACGGAGTGAATACGAAGAAATGGTTGACTACCATTGCAGACTACCAAGCCATTGCAAGTATTGTGTACAGGCAGATTCTAAGTATTTTTTAAACCCCTATACAAACAATGTGGCATTAAAACTGTTTAAAAGTCTGACTATTTGGCCCACGCGTTTTGTCAGGAAAATTTATGCAGCTTGATCAAACTTGTAGCGTCAAGAAATATTGGGAAACTTTCTTCAAATATTACTATTTCGTTATTTGCACGGTCAGATAATTGAAATTAGAAAGTGAAAAGGAGTCATTTAATCGATATGGTTCAATATAGCTAGCTTCAATAGACAGTTTTAGCAAAATTCAGGTTCACACTGCTAGAAACACTTACAAGATACTGGGAGTAACTATTTACAATTAGTAAATGGGTACACATAAATAGCACAGCTGATTATGACACTCTTTTAAGTTTATTTTCTTAAAAAGAAATACAGAGCTAGGTTGTATTATTTGAAAAACTAAAAATTTCGCCTATATTGTTCTACACAGTCTTGTTTCAACAAGCAGGTCGAAAAATTTACAAAATTTTTATAAGCTCATAGCCACAATTTAATAATGTCCATACTATATCGTTTGGGAATACTTTTTCGTGCTCATATTTGATACACATAATGAAATGTACAATGTAGGTATAACGACCTACCGAAACTCTACTCTCATAAACCAATGCCGTTCAATTTGGCACTCTATCATGTTTTAAGTCTTTTCCAATGCGAAATGTGGCTTAAAAATTACAAAAAAGAACCCTGTGGAATACTTGAAAACGACATGATAGCTTGAAAACATTTGTCTAATTATGAGCAAAAACATTTCTACCATTAATATTCCGATGGGGAAGCGGTAGTGGTTCCTCTATCCCAAAATACATCAGCGGTAGTCATAGCCTCAAAAGGATTCATCGAAGTTTTTACGTTTGCTAACATGAGCTGGCACTTATTTTCCGCTTCCTTCAACATCAGCACACTGCCAACAAGGTTCACTAAATATACCATCACCACCATGAACATTGAGGCGTTGTAGAGACAATTGAAACAGCCACTAGGAAGCGGCTTACTACATCGAAGTCTCCCAAACAAACCCATGAACCCGTGCAAAAACTGAAAAAAAACAGGACGGTGATGTCATCAGTGATCGACGTTACGTTACGGTCTATACTTACTAGCAAAACGAGCGACATCCCAAAAAGTCCCAACAGCAGGTAGTACAACCATCCTAAGCCTGGCCCAACCTTCAGGATGTAGCAAATCTGGCAAAAGTTGACCGTTATCAGGGTCATATCGAACATGCTCTGTACGAACATATTCCCCTGGGGACTCTTCGGTTTCGGGTCATCGTTCCGCGGCTGCAGGTCGTTGGTCTGAGGCAAAATACCACCCGCGATGATCGATTAAACATTGGACATTTAGTTTCCGAAACAATTGCTACTACCTGTCGTGATCTCCACGAATCATTACTCTTTTCCAATATATTTCAACTTCCAAATTCGACAAATTTTCCTCTCTTAATTCTTACAATCTCCAACCACTCTCGTCAAAATCAATCACAAGACTGATGGTTCAATCCATTTCGTTTTCCAATGTCTACTTTGTTCCATCTTTTTCAATATGCAGATCCATCTCGGTTCAGTAGTAGGCCATCGCTCTTCCAATTTTCATTGCCAACTATATAGCGAATGATTTCATTTTTAATTTTTTTTCGTTTCCTCGCATTCGAAATTCGCTCGTTTATAATTTCGATTAATTCGTTCACTATTATTATACAATATATTCATCTAGCTCGGCTCAATCCCTACATCCTCCACTACCTCTACTCTTAATCGAAAACGTGATACATAACTGTATCCTGGTATCTATTCGGTATCTTACATTTTCTTCGGGGTCTTGTTTGTAGATTACCGCTGATATGCTCGTTATCTTCTGCAGGGTCAACTGCTTTTCCATTGATCTCTAAGCCGCTTCCTTGGTTTGACTCCTGAACATTCTCTCGATCCGGGGCGCGTTTCACGTCTCTTACATTTCTGGTTATTTTAGCTCCTGATTCGCTTATTATGACCACTTTTGCCCCATCTCTTGTCAATACCGTATATCTCTCGCTGGAAAATGTTGGATCGGTTTTTGTTCTTTGCGGAATAGCAAGCACCACTGTATCTCCGACTGTTATATCGGATTCTCTTGCTCCGCGATGTTTGTCTGCGAATTGTTTACTTATTAGTTTAGAAACGGCATCAGTCTCCTTAATATCTGAACGATCGAGTGGCTCCTTACTCTCCCATAGGCAAGGAAAAGTTCCGCGGAATCGCCATCCGACTAGAAGCTCGAAAGGCGTAACTCCCAGACGCGAATGGTGTTTCTGGGTATTATGAATGTATATATACTCCTCTAATGCGTCTCTCCAATTCCTATCTTCCTCTTTTGCAGCTGCCATTGCTTTAATAATACCTTGATTTTGTCGTTCTACTGCTCCGTTCGATTGTGCGCTCAGAGGAATGGATTTCCGGATTCTTACTCCTTTGTCTTCCCAGTATTCTTTAAACTCCGAGCTCTGGAATGGTGGACCATTGTCACTCTGTATTATAAGAGGCAGGCCCCAAATTGTAAAAACCTTGCAAAGCGCAGCGTTGGTACTTTGGGTATCCGTTTTCCTCATCTCCGAAATATGCAAATAGCGAGAATAAATATCGACGGTTATCAGGAATTCTCCTGATCCGTATCCTTGCAAAGACAAAAAATCTACTTGCAGAATTTCCCATGGCCCGTTTGGCATATGTCTACTGGAAAGCGGGATGGGTGGGTTTCTTTTCGAAATAACGATGCACGTCTCGCAATTATTCACAAAGTTTGCAGCCTCTTTTGACATGTTTGGCCACCAAAAAAATTCTCGAAGGATTCGTTTTGTTGCTCCACAATCGACGTGCCCACGATGTGCCGCTTCCAATGCTGTAGAACGCAGCTTTGATGGTAAAACTATTAAGTCATCCTTGAATACGATGGGATCCAAACTTCTAAGATTCTTTGCTTCCGACTCAAAACGACGCAGACTTTTAGGCCACTTTCCGGACTGGATTCCTGCCCTTACAGCAACTAGTTCTTCGTCTGCTTCGGATGCAATCTGAATTTCCATCCAAGAGATACTCATGTTGCCGCCGTTTAAAGAATATAGCAGGTGCTTTTCGTTGTCTTCGTCAAACTCGTCATCTTCTTGTGATTTGCTAATCAATCTTGACAAAGCATCCGCAACATTTAGGTGACCTGGAACTCTTTTAACATTGAAATGATAAGGAAGTAACCTAAGGGCCCATGCTTCTGCACGTGTCACCGCTCGTCTGCCCATACGATGTGTTCCATTAAATATAAATTCGTTAGCTTCGGAGTCGGTTCGAATAACGAAATATTTGTTCAATAAGTAATAAGTAAATCGTTCTACGCTCCAAACAATTGCCAGCGCCTCCTTCTGCGTTTGAGGATATCTCTGTTCAGAGGGTGTAAGTGTCTTTGATGCGCATGCTATTATCCTTGGGCTACCTTCTTCGTTGAATTGTATTAATACGGCTCCAAGCCCTGTAGGAGATGCATCAACGTATAATTCAGTTTCGTCTTTTAGATCAAAATAGCCGAGTTTGGTTATATAGTTTAGTGCTTCGTTTTTCAAAAATTGAAATTCTCGCTCCTCCTCGTCTGTCCAGTAGAAGTTATTAGAACTGGTGAGCAATCGGAGTTTTTCGGTTTTATCAGCCCGTTTAGGTATGAAGCGTTCTACGAAAGTCATCAGCCCTAAAAAGCTCTTAACCTCCGATAAATTCTCAGGTCTTCGAAAATTCTTGATGGCTCTTTTTTTGTCCTCTTCGATCCTCCAACCGTCACCAGACAAATTAAAACCTAAAAACTTGACGGTTCTAGCTCCGAATACGCATTTTTCTGGTTTAGTCGGACGTTATGGTCCTTCAATCGTTGAAGTGCTAACTTCAAATGATTATCGTGCTCTTCTTTCGAACCACCAAAAATTAAAATATCATCCAAGTAATTCAATACACCTGGGCATTCTTCCAGGACTACTGTTTGCAACAGTTCTTGAAAAATATCCGGTGAGTTGCAAAGTCCGAAGGGTAATCTTTTAAACCGATATGTTCCCGTTCCGGCGAAAAAATTCGTTAGATGTCTGCAATCCTCGTGAAGTTCAACGTGAAAAAACGCGCTTGTTAAATCTATCGTCGAAAACCACGAAGCGCCGTTCAATTTCGATAATATTGCTTCGAAGGTTGGCATCCTGAATGGGGTTCTGATTATGTTCTTGTTAGGACCTCTTAGGTCTACGACGAGACGAATGTCATTTTTTCCTTTAGGAACAACCAACAACGAAGAACAAAACGATTTCTCCATGTCTTTGGTAACTCGCTCTATGATTCCCGTAGAAAGTAGATCATCTAAACGTTTCTCCGTTTCGAGCTTAAATGCTGGAGGGATACTGGTGAATATGTTTCGAGACGGTGGTAAGCTCTTGTCGTAGTGCAACATTACTGGAGCTATGTTAAATTTGGGAAACTCATGCTCGACAGCGATGGCAAAAATCTCTCCCGGGAGTAAGCGATATTCATCATGATAACCTATCACTGGAATATTCATTCCGAGTTGTAGGACGCTGTACCTTAGTGCTGTATCCCGGCTCAATAGTGCTCGTCCCCCTGGAATGACGTAAAATTTCTCCAGCAATCGTGGTCGATCTTCGGAAATGAATAGTTCGGCCACGAAGGAGGCTTGCACTTGGATCTCTTCCTTTACACCGTACGCTTTCAGCTGTCGGTCCGTACCTTCCTTCAAGTTGAAAATATCATTGTTCTTTAAGCATTCAAATGTATTTCCGTCTACTGTATTGACATCTGCTCCGGAATCTATTAAAAAGCTTACGGAAAAACCTGCTATTTTTCCAACTATAATCTCCTCATTCGTACTGTTGCGGTTAACCATGTTAACTAGGATATTTTCCTTAACTTCCTCCACCGGAGTGTGTAGAGAATTAGTAACTTGTTGGCTCTCCTCCGTGTACACCATTCTAGGTAAAATAGACTGCTTAGTTTCAATCAGTTCCTCCTCTCCTTGGCCAGAATCGTCAGTAACCGCCGCGATTTTTCGTGGCTCCATATTCTGAGACGGGTTATTCCCATCTGTGTCGTTGCGCTTCCGAAAAGATTCTTTGCACGCGCGTTCAATGTGACCGATGACATGACAATTACGGCATCTTTTGTCAATAACCTTACATTGTTCCGGTAAGTGATAATGGCTCAATCCCTACACTACCCACCTCCACCTTCTCGCCCAGTTCCACCTGGGGAACTGTCCGGTAAGTTTCCGTATTCCAATCACTATCCATTGCTTTGAGACCACTCATGTACCACGCCCAAGACTAAACGCGCACTGATCGTTTTTTGGGGTGAAAATGATACGCCATTGCCATTAGTGGCATCCACGTACGCTTATCAAAGCACTTATCTCTATCGATTATGAAGATAAAGTGTGAAGACTTCCAACGTCTGTTATACAAAGGTTTTCTCTGAATGGACTAAATGAATATTCCAATTTCAAAGTAACATACCATTAACTTTTCCGTAGAAATATCCCCAAGCATATTTCTTTAAAACCAATAAATGTTGTGTGACTTAAACTTAAACGGTTGTTAATCCTTGTGGGTATCGATTTCTACAATTAATTTTATAATACATTTTAGTATTGGAGCATTGTAAGGCAGTTTAACAGGTCATGGGGACTCAAATGCCTTTCGAAACAGTACGTGAATTCTCGTAGAAGACGTCAACCTTAGTGCTCCTCAATTTGTTATTGTCGCACATGATTAAAAAGTTAACTGGTATACCGACAGAAGTAGAAGATTGACTTGGTAAGCTGCACTTCGATGGTCAGATGATATGAAAAAATTGGTTATATCCAGATGATTTGTATATTACTTCATTTTACGATTTCAACAACTTAGAACTAAGAGGCAAAAATGGAAAAGGAATAACATAAACAACTTCTTACCATATAAACAATTACAATTTAATTACTGATTTAGTTTTCTATGTAATGGTATTTGTTCGGTATGGTATATTTTTCTAGATTGGCGAAATTTATGTTCGCCAATAACTTTTTTTTTTTTTTAATTAGATTCGACAGAAAAACATTGATACAAAATAGGCAGAAAGATCCACGTGACTAATTCTGCTTCATTTGAAGTCATTAACCTCTTACCTCTATATTTTGAAATATATCGTCCGGAACCGGCGGGGCTTTTAAAGATTTTCTGTTTTCTAAACCCTTTGTGAACCAAACTGTGTCGTCTAGTTGTGATTTCATTTATTTACGTCCCAGCAATGTCAACCTGCATTGATTTCTCTAACTCTGTTTCGCTCGAAATACCATGTTCTACCTGCAAATGTTGTCTCAGCATCATCTTGCGGTCGGATCTTTTATCGCACAGTTTGCAAATGAATGTTCTGGCTGTTTTGCGCGTTATTCCTTTATGGCCATTCAAATGCGTTATCATGTTGTATCTGAAATTGGGATCATAAACGATGAGCTCGATACGATGTTAGCTTCTCGCTAGCAGACTTACCTTTGGGAAAACTTTTGTCCACACTCAGGACATTCGAATGGTTTTTCTCCCGAGTGTGTCTGAAAAGAAAAATAAAACACAGAAAAAATAGTACCACGTTTGGCGGGCGTTCTATATCCCTCTCGTTGTTCGAACTTACCCTCATGTGTCGCTTGAGATGCGAAGTTGATCGTAGCTCATAGCCACAAATTTCGCATTTCTTCGACCTGATATTGTGGTGCGCCAGCTGATGCATGTAGTAGGACGAGTAGTGGATGTAGCTTTTGTCACACAATTTACAACTGTATGCCGTCTTGCGCGTGTGAATAGCCATATGTCTGACGAGTGTTGCTTTTTGGTGGAACTCCTTCTGACATATCTTACATTTTATGGGTGCCCGGAAATGGGTTGAAAAATGATTGCATAGTGCGGCCCGCGTTTTTGCCAAGAAGCCACAGATTTTACATTTGTGTTGCCCATTCTCCATGGAATGTACAGTGTCCATATGCTCCTGCGAAATAAAAGAAGAAAAAACAGAGTAATCTAAACAGCTTTTAACAAGCATTCAACCTTTTCCAACCTTGAAAGATTCTTGAAAAGAGAAAAACTCGTCACAATAATAACACTCTCTTGACCGTTTAGTTTTAGCTGGCAGTTCTTCCAAACTTTCGATGTCCTCTTCATCAAGTTTTTCAATGATAAATGCTGCCGCCGGACCATCATCCGCTGTGTCATATTGAATATCGTCCGATTCCTCCATGATATCGCCGGTCTCATCCTGATAGGGCGACTGTAGAGATTCAATTGAAAGGTCAGGCTCATTCGTATCATCGCTGTCGTTTTCAACTTTCAAATGTTTATGTTCTTGCATTTCGCTTAGATTTTTAAACTGCTGTCCACATGCGTTACACTTCCAGCTAACTCCGGAAGACGGGGTTGATTCTTCAGCGTTAAGCTGTCCCTGCAAGAGTAATGTTGCACCACCCGCTTCTTCCGAACGAAGTGACTTTGGTTGCGGATCATCATTTTCTTTTTCAACTTTGTCGACTTCGCGCAAGGGAACTTGCGAGTCGCTGTCCATTTCTTCTTCGTATTCATAGTAATCCAGAACCTCCAAGTCCGGGGCAATTCCCAGTGGGCTGTTTTTCAAGAGATCCAGCAGTTCTTTCTGTATAATAAGTGCTTTCGTGTAAGCAGCATCGTAATCGTTCAGTTTCGCGTAGCACTCGTTGCAGGCAGCAGATTCGGCCATGTCGGTGCCCAACTCCGACAGATCATATTCGATGAAGCGTTCCATCAGCTGGTACACAGTTGTCCCCGAGAACTTGGTCTTGAGCGTCACTAGGTTGGGACGCAGGTTTGAACCACCGGCGCCACAAATTCCGCACTTTTTCTTCGCGAACTCCATCGTTCCACTGTTTTTAAACGCCGTTTTGTTTTGTTTACAACGAACATGACAACCGATGTACCAATAGGGCTTATTTCACTCACAGCACAACAGACTAGTGGTGGGGAACTGAATCCCTACCGGGAGTCGAATCTTTCGATTCAAAAGACGATATTTCGAGCTGCCAAGCGGTTAGGACATTTTTTTGGGACGATTTGCTCGAAATCGCCTAGCGGGACATCGGTTGATTCTGACAGGAAAATCGGTTTTTGACACCTGACCGCATCCGTTTTTTGGTATGGTACGCTTGATGTAGTCACGCGGTAAAAAATGTGCTGCAGAGCTACCGACCAGTTGGTAGGTTGCATCGTGTAAACAGGCTCACACATTTACTCGGGAGAAAGTGCAAGTAGAAATCAAAACAAGTGATCCTCCCATCGTGCAGGGTGTTAAAATGTGTTTAATTGTTCACTAGAAAATTCGCCACCACTAGTGGCGTCGAATTTTACGTTGTATCTCGGTACTGTGGATGTTTTTCAACGCCTCACGGCATTAGGAGCGGCCGAAAATGAACTGCAAACCTATACTGACGTGTAAGTAGGACGGCTTGGTCCCATTTTTTTTGGATGACCACGTAAACAATATACCCTTGCGTGCGTCCCTCTTCCAGATTCAGGCGATGTGCGTATTTTCAAAACACTGGAACCGCACATTGTCGCGGCCCTTCCATCCGACACGGCCGAATGGAAGCGGTCGTACGGGCGCCCGGTGAAGAATGTGCGTGTGGAAGCCACCTTTAAACCGTTCGATCAGACCGCGCTGGAAAAGTTCAAGGATGGGCGGTGGAACATTGTGGATCATCCCGTGCTGCATATCTACGTGACGGAGTGTAGCGACGTCGAGGCGTACCGGGGCTCGGTGAAGGAAGAAATCGACCAATGGCTCAAGGTGCTCAACAACTACAACGTCACGGACTGGATGATCCTGCTGTTGGAAACGTTGGATATGAAGAAGTCGAAAAACATACTCCCGCGCACGACCGTGCTCGACAAGATACGGCTCGATTTTGCATCGAAGAACGGCGACCGCTGTCTGTCGGTGCTGAATCCGGCCAAGTTTGAGATGAAAGCAACGGAATCGTTCCGCTGTCTGCTGCAGCGCATTCGTCACCTGATGCTGACCGGATACAACAAAACCATCGTAAAGTACGAGGAACTGATTCGTACGAACCGGGAGAATCGCATACAGGAGAACTGGAGTTTTATCGATTACTTTGTCCTGCAGGAGCAGCTGGCGTTCGTGCTGGAAATGCTCGGCCAGTACCCGGAGGCGCTGGTGCAGTACGACGAGCTGGATGCAATGTTCTCCCAATTTATCCTCAACACCGTGTTCGGGGAGAAGCAAAAGTGGCTGCACATATTCGAACAACCGCTGAACGCGTTCCACGGCATATCGCTGAATGCGGCTAAAATGCGTGAGACGCGCGAAAAGATCATCGCTGGCAACGTGACACTGCTCGAGTTCCGTTCGTATCTGTTCGAGCGGCAGTGCGTTCTGTTGGATGCGGCCGGAAAGCCGTGGGAAATCGCTGAAAGGTTGCTTCCGTTCCTGTTTTCTACGCTGCGTGAAATCGAAGCTCTTAAGCTGGACACACCCGAGGGAGCCATGGCCTGCTGGGAGTTTGTGTGCGCTCTCGAGGTGCTTAACCTGTGCGACAAGGTGCAGGAATCGAAGGATATCTACAAGTGCTCTCAATTTTCGGCACCCATCTGGAACCTGGCCAAAGAGAAACTGTACGGTCTCGGCAAACAGTGCGGGCTGCTGCCCGGGTTCGTGCCAACCTCCGAGCAGCTGCACACGGTTGTGCATCTTTCGGCCGGTATGGGCGATAGCTTACCCGAGCTGGGTAACGGTGGGGCGGGTCGGCTCGAGCCGGAGCTTGGCACCAAACAGGCGACTCACTCACCCGCACGTAAGCCGAAAAAATCGGCCACCGATACGCTAAAGGAAGCGCTCGGTTCGAATCAGGCATTCAGGAAGCTTTACCTCGAGCTGAGCGAGTTGGCGATCAGCACGTACAAGCACGTGTCCCGGTTGCGATCGGCCCGATTGGTGGGATTGGACCTGGGAAACTTCTACATCACCCTCAACGAACCGCAGAAAGCGGTCAACTTCTTCACGGACGTGTTGCGCGAACTGAAGACGGAAAATTGGCACTACCTGGCCAGCCAAACGCTGCTCGATCTGGCCTCGTGCTATCGCAAGATGGAGGACAACGTAAACTATACGAAAACGTGCAGTGCGATCGCTTGCTGTCCCGATCTGGAGCTACTCGTGCGCACGTTCTATTTCGACGAATTTAGTAAATCGCTAAGGACACTGCAGAACATCCGCAATATCGATATAAATGCGCTCAGCGTAATCAATACCCTGGAGGACCACTTCCGGGTGGTTTCCATAGAGCTGGACAGTGTTTCGATCGTGCAGGATGACTTCATCCTGGTGACGCTCGACCTAGAAAGTAACTTCCCCCGTGAGCTGATCGCTGACCAGGTACTACTGTCCTTCGAAATGAACGCCAAGCAAAGTCTCGACGCCACCCCGGCTGCGGTGGGTGTCCAAGGGACAAAAGATGTTGGCGCACAGCTCCCCATTATACTCCATCTCGACTACAAACAGGACAACACGCTAGCCGGATCATCGGTGGCGTGTGACAATCGCACGAAGCAACCGGTCCGTCGGAGTAGCAGCACGCGGCGCAAGATCTCCCCTACGCAGCGGTCGGACTTTACCCATTGTCTAGCGAGCGAGCAGAGGCTCATCCTGCAGCCCGGCCGTAACACGATCACGCTGAAAGCCAAAGCCACGCGCGTGGGAACGTGGAGCTTCCGGCAGCTGTCGGTGCAGGTAGAAACGGTAGAATTTCTCTCGGAATCACTCTCGGTGAAGCTGTCCAACTTCGAAACCATCACCAAAGCCTCCGTTGCGTCGTTGAACTTCGTCAATCTGGTGGCCGGCGTTGAGCAAGCGGTTGAGCTGATTATCTCCGCTGGAAGTTTTCGCTTTCCGAAGGATGCCACTGCCACGATGCGCTGCTCGAAGAACCTCAAAATGAGACTACCAGCCGGTGAGCAACGGGAGCAGCCGGCGTTCGAAAAGGAACTGATTGTTCCGTTGCTGAATTTTGCGCCGTTCGAAAAGCGCACGATCGCACTCGAGGCGATCTGTGAGCTGCCCGGCAAGCGGGAGGAACGTGCGATCGAGCAAAAGGTATCTCTGGCGGTGCCCTGGAGCCGGAACGAAATTTCCATCCCGCTGCACTTTATGCCCGCCCTAATTGCCTCCTGTCGGCTACACTCATCCGGGGCCCGCAAGTTCCTGCAGGTCGTGCTGAAGGGTGTCAGCGACTATCGGCTGATGTTGCGCGATGTGCGCATGACGTGCGCCGCCGAGGGCGTCACCATCATCGACATTAATCCGCCCGAGCAGCAGGAAACGGTCATGAGCAAAGCGCTCTCTATTTCGTACCTGTACGAGTTCCAGGTGGAGGCACTTAAAGCGGAAGCGGAGCTGCCCCTGGTGCAGGTGGTGTTTCAAATGCGCTTTGCCGACGCTGGGCTGCCAGAGGAACGACGCCACTACCTACCGTACAGCGTCACGTTCGACGTGATGGACTACACGACCCTGTTTACGATCTGCGCGAAGGTGGAACCGCAAGAGCTTTGCCGCGTGAACTCCGTCTGCCATCTGAATCTACGCATCACCAAAGTACATGACAATCCGTACGGCGATCTGATGTACGAGGTGCTGGCCGACCAGAACATGTGGGCCGTTGTTGGGCGTACGGCAGGTAGGTTTAAAACAATCCACCTGGAAAGTTTGTGCTGTGAATTGTTGAACGATCAAATCGACACTGTACCTTCACTTTTGGGAGCAACTGTATATACAGTATAAAGTACCATGTGGTACACCATCTAGTTCATCTGGAAATTTCTTGATACTGATCAAGTAGGCCTAGGTAATTATGACATATAGGGTTCAGGGCAGCTTGCAGACTTGTTTCACACGTAACTTTCTTGGAGTTTTCAATTTTGTTGCTAAATGGAAGAGTCAAGACAGGAAACTGGCGTTGAATTGAGGAAACGAATTCTTGCACTGTATAGCAAAGGATATTCAATACAAAAAGTTGGTGACATAGTTGGGCGAACACGTTCTACAGTCCAGCATGCTATCGGCAGATGGCGATACGAAAGAAGAATTAAGATTGACTATCGACGTACACTAAGCGAAAAAGTCTAGTAAGCCAAGTAGGCATGACCGAAGACGGTCATTACGCCAACGTTACGGTCGTTCATTTTAAAACCGCCGAAAACATTTTAAAATAAGATAAGGTTTACATGATCGGAACTAAGAAGTTGGTATAACAATAGCAAAACTAACATTCGTGTGCAACGTCTTCCCTACTATTCTTTTCAACTCTCCCCATCCAGGTGTCATTTCGATGGAGGAGGTCGAAAGCCACAGCATCACGCTGGATGTACTGCCGCTAACCGCCGGCTTCCTACCCCTGCCCAACATCCGCCTATCGAAGTACATCTCGGCGAACAAGTCGAAAAATGACACCCACTCCCGGCTGCAGCCGTTCCCGCCCGGTCAGATCTACAACTCGACCAAGAGCATGCAAATCCACGTCCTTGCCAGCACCAGCACCGACCAGCCCCAGTAATAATGGCCGAGTGGCCCACGTGCTTACGATATGATCGGTGGCAGGATGGTGTATGAAATACAATTTGCGCATCGTATTGTTATTATATTAAAAAGCTTCAACATGACGCATTCCAAACGCAAACCTACGTTACATTTGTTAAAAAATTTCTTACTTCGGATGCGGAAAGAAAAGATTCCTAAAGATAAGGCATCCGAACCGTACCGTATACTTTTTAGGAACCTGTTTGTTGACAGGCACCATTCAAAGAATATGATAAAGGTTTTATTCGTCATGTCGCCTATTTCGATGAAATTTTATTTTCTTTATTTTTTAGGAGAAAATAAAGAAAAATTTTGGGTGTGCCAAATGATAGATAATCGCTATCGCCAGATTATCGAGATTTTGACTCGAGCAACAGTCAAAAATAAAATTGCATTAAACACCTAGCCCAGTGGCAGGTTTCGTTGAAGTAGGGCATTATTCCTAGAAAACGATGAGATCACCCTTTTTATCTTATCGACTGTCCCAAATGCATCGAATGCACCAGACAAACCAAATTACGTTCGATTTCAGTTTCATACGGACATCCGAAAAAAGCAAACAGTGTCGCTCCCGATGACCTTAAGAGTGGTCTAGCCATCCCGTAGGGCACCAGTTGTTCCATTCGCTTCGCGATATCATGGCCGATCAGCCCGACAGTTCAATGCAAATGGTTAGTAGATCGGGCGAGGAAACAGAGGACAATAACTCACCCCGTCGCACCTCAGTGGACACCGGAAGGGAGGAAACGGACACGACCACGATCGACGTGAGCAGCATCGCCGGATTGATCACGATTTTAACGGTCAATCTACACCAGCTCGAATCGCTGGTGCAAGTGGGACCCGAGTTGGGTCCAAAGTTTTGGTTCAACATAGTCTTCATCATCATTTCCATCTTCTGCGTGGTATGTGTGACCAGGCCCGGTTTGCTGTATGTTCGTTCATTTTTCTCTTGCACTCTTTCAGTTCCCACTGATAGTCATACGAAAAATTCAGAGTGAAACGAAGCAACCCCCTTCTTCGTTACACCGAGGACTTTCTTTGGGGCTAACAATTGTCCTTTTTACCGTCAACCTGACGCTACAAATTTTTAACGACATAAGCGCCCAGTGTACGGTGCTGTTCAACCAGCAGTTACCGCCCGTTCCGCACCAACATTTGGTAAACAGTTCTGCTTAGCGGGGTTTGATAACCATTGACGATGGACACGCTTCAGGTGAGATGACCCACACGGGTAGTATTAACATACTGTTCAAATGCTTATATTCTTTTCCGTTACATTTCAAACCGCAACGGTAATGTCCAGCAGCGCCCGGCAGAGTCACGTTGGTCACGTTGTGATCCACAAATTGTCATTAAACTCATCACGATTCTTATCATCAACGGATGGCAGGTCGAAAGCTATATCAATGCACTAAACACATCGGACAAGTTTGTTGTCCTATGGATTTTGCTGGCTGTTGTTTCGCTTTCGATTTTGCTGGCCATGCTACGCATCGTCGCCAATATTGCAGTGCAGATTAGTCGCAGTGGACGCCGTTCGGTGCGTAACAAACCCCGCGGAAGAGTGCTGACGGTGTTGCATAAAATTGATGCTCATGTTTGGCCAGCCCTGTGCCTGCTGACCATCAACCTGGGGCTGCAGGTCTTCAGCACCATGTCGTTAATTTGCGAAAGGGACTTAAATTTACAACTCAAACCAGAGGGTTTGTAAAAAAAACACATTTATTGTACGGTTGGGATTTTCTTATGCTAAGCGCTAACCTTAGAATGTCTATTATTCGATATATAACGCTTGCCGTTTGACCTAACGATAAATGCTCTGAAAAATGTTTGCGACAGTCAAGTCTTGCAGTCGAATAAAATGTCCGTTCGTTTTGGCATGCTCGCGTGCTCGCTGTTTTGTTAGTATATAATGATTCGCTCGTTTTGTTTAAAAAAATATTCAGATATATGCTTAGCTTTGTTATTCAAATGTTTGCTCTATAAATTAACACAATAAACCCTTCCTAAACGACGCTAGAACTGTTCAGCACTTTGTTTTTTCGAACCTTTTGCATCTTGCACGAGTTCACCTGGGACGCGAAGCGCAACGATTTCACCGTCTCCGTGAAGCAGTCCTGGAACGGGGCCACGTTGACGAACATCAGCGTCTTCGAGTTACCGCCCAGGCTCGGCATCAGCAGATGCGTTAGCTTCGAATTCCGGTAGGGGATGTGTTCGTTGCGCTGCACCAGCGCCAAGATGACATTGCTCAGCTCGCTCAGCGACCGGTTGATGTTTTTCGTCTCGTCCATCCGGGTGCTCGTCTTTGGACTCTCCGAGCCTGCCAGATCGACCAGATTCACCGAACCGACACACGTTTCACCCTTGTCCTGGTGCGTACCGATAAGCGTGATTTTCGTGACCGCATGCGAACGCGAGGAACGCTCATTGCCGGCGGTGGCCGCCGTGGCCCGGTTCATCTTTGCGATCGCCATCAGCTGGTGTAACCGACCGGTCGAATCGACTGTCTCTTCGATGATGTTCGACACGTACACTTCGGTTTTGTTTTTCGCATTTGCCATCCGTATCTCCAGGTCCTTCGTCGTGCCGGATGTGTCCAGCAGGTCGTACAGGATCTCGTTGTAAATTTCAAGGAAGGTTACACGAATCTAAACAGAAAAAAAGCAAGATTAAGTTTATAAACACATCCAACCACTGGATCAAAGTAACGCATGACCCGCATACCTCATACTCCCAACCGAAGCGTTTGTAGTCGTTAATGGCATTGAAGATTAGGTCCACTGTTCGAGGGATTACTCCCAGATCCTCCGGCACACCGTCCATGGTGTACGTTTTACCACTTCCCGTTTGACCATAGGCAAAAATGCACACATTGTACCCATCCAGAGCCGACTGTATTAGGGGCGATACGTTGTCAAAAATGTCTTGCTGTGTAGTTCTCGGATGAAACACATGGTCAAAGCTGAAATCGATCCGCTTGTTGGTGCCATCCATCGCCGCCAGCTCGAGCGACTGTTCGTCCAGATACTTCCAGCCGCACTCGACCCTATGCAACTCCGAAGCGAGCGGGGGCCGCACGCGGCAAAACACCCGAATATTGCCACGCAAATCCATGACCATATTGTGCAAATCTTTCCGCTCGATGTTGGCCTGAAACAGCAGCTCCGCGTTCCGCTGGTTCGTGTACTGAAGGGTAACGTTCTCTTCCTCCAGGAAGGCTGACCGCTCCTCGAGCTCGCGGAGTTGTTTCTTGAGCTCACGGTTTTCTTCGTGGGTGGTGGTAAACTTTACCTTGTACTTGTCCAGTTCCGCCTCCGTGTCCTGCAGCGCCGCCGATAGCTTCTGGCTGGTCAGCTTGAGTTCGCGATTTTCTTCGCTGGTCGCTTTAAATTCACTTGTCACCGCCTGGTACTGGGTTTTTAACTCCTCTAGCTCGCTCACGCAATCCTGATACTGTTCCTGGAGCGATTCGCGGCTAGCGTGGTCTTCCGTAAGCTTTTCGTACTTTGCCTGCAGCGCCTTATGCTTCTCATGCAATTGAGCAAAACGTGCTTTGTAGTCGTACGGAGGGATGCGTTTCGTCATGGTTTTAGCAGTTCCGCTCGGTTTAGTTCCATTTGGGCCTCCGGTTTTAGAGCCAGTGGCTGCATTCGTTCCAACAATAGTTTTCGGCAATTGCATAGGTTTTCTCGCTGTTGCAGCGGGCGGGACTGAAACCGCCGGCTTCTGCGCTACGTTTCTTGCAACACCAACTGCCCCAACCCGTGCCGTATCAATCTTTGCCACCTTTGCCGGCCCATTGTAATTGCGCGAGATTGTAACAGCTGCCACCGGTTGTCGTTTGATTCCGGCCAACGGTTTCGGTCCGCTGGTGGACGACGAGGTTGTCGTTGATGAGGCCGTCGAAACGTTGGACTTCATCGCAATGTCGCAGGCAGAACGACTCCGGCGAAGATGATGGTGTTGAGAGGGGCCATTTTTGAATCCATCACCGTGCACCGATTTCACCAAATCACTGCTGGCCATCATAGCGATGGTGGCCGCACTGATGTTGACCGTTCGGGATGGAATCGTCCCCAGGTTGGTCACATATTTGGGCCGATGGAAGTCGGGTCGATTAAGATCAGTTGCCGACCGGCTGCGGCGAAGTTTGGCACGGTTTAGCACACCATTGCTTCGCTGCTCCGGTGATGCTGCACGTACCTTTGAGAACATGGTCGAGTTAGCGGATGGTAGATTAAGCAAATCTCTACTCAACGGTAGCCGGGCATTCCCGGGTAAGCTCATAGGGCCGGCCGGTTTTCTGAGGAACGACGGTTTCGGTATCTTGGAGTCCATTGTGAACATTTCACTTTGCTGGATCACTTGAGGCGTTAGCTTCCACTCTGTCTTTTCCGTCACAAACCTACCGTTTTGGTTAACACTCAATTAGTCACGTCTATGGAAGATAAAACGATACCAAAATATAGCTAATACGCCATTCACTGTGCTACTATGTTTAATTCGTGTGCCTACCTAGCTAATTTTTGCAACGAATCTTCACCAACACCGTTTGTTTTGCGTCTTTGACGTCGAGTGCAATCCAAGCTGGCGGTTTTCAGTTATTTCTGTCGTTGAAAAATTGAAATTGTTTTGAGTGTCCGCTTCGGGTACTCACGACTGACGGGAGCTCATGACGCGGGAATATTTCACGTCCTTTCAAATTTTTCAATACGTTAAATTAATTATGTGCTTAGCAGTGATCTGTTGAGTAATTTGTGTTTCAGCTGCCATAAGCTACAAAGTATCTTTGGTTTTCTATGAAAAATGTTGCATTATTTTGGCTTTTGCGAAAAATGGTTAATTCCTAAACGATGCGACTGTGAAGTATTGTAGTGGTGACCATAAACAGACTATTTTAAGATTTGTCAACAATTGTTGTCGATTCTGCCCAAAGTATGTATACATATCAAGGTCTCACTGGCTACGTTTGTCATGTCCGCCACCGCTATGTCAACGTAGTTAGTTTCATCACTACAAAAGTACTGTCGCAGTTAAGGTGCTTTTCAGAATTTCTTTTCAAGTTTATTTATTATGATTATGAACCCATTTAGAGCTATTTATTGTCACACATTGGAAAAGAACTTTATTGTTGGTGCGAGAGTTGTCACTTGACTTTAGCTCACACTTTACCTTGTAATGTATACATACCGTAACATCCTACCTCGCGAACGAGCGAGAAAGATAGAAAGCTCAGAAAGCAGATTCTCTGGTCAACACAGTTGTGTTCTAAAGCTGGTGAAAGTCAGGAACCGAAACGTACGCCAGATTGTGCGCTAGCTTCGCTTGCCCGGTCGTCCCCGGAGAGCCGCCGACTGTCGGATCCCGTCCGCGTTCGAAACGGTGCGAGACATCAAGACCTCAGGCAGCGCTATGCCTACTTGGTGATCTTGGCTGCGGGAACAAAAGCCATAATCCACCTTCTAGGAAAAGCAGTCCGGAACCGAAATCAACAACAAACACTTCTCCTCGTGCTCCGCGTCGTTATCAATTATTCGGCCACGCAAAAATTGATTGTATAGCATAGTCAATTCGCCTATCAACATCGTTGTTGGCGTACCGAGCGAGCGCAGCCAACGCGAATCGTTCATTTCTTCTTCCTACTCTCCGATCCAACTTCATCCGGTGCTGCGGGTTCCTCCGTTAGGATTAGTTTGTTTGCCTTCTTTGGTTTTCTTTTTTCCCCTTTTCTTTTCTTCAAAACCGTCGGAAAGCTGGATTATTCAATAGTCTTCGAAGCGATGGCTGACCGACTAACTCAGCTACAGGACACGGTGAATCAGGTGAACAACGATGGACGATCCGTTGTTAGCTGCAGTAGTACTGATGGCTTGTTGTGGTGTATTTTACCTTTTCTTCCAGCAAGCGGAACACTTTTGCAACAGCATCGGCATCCTCCAGCAGTGCTCGGTTCCGAGCAAGTTTGCCGGTTTTGAGCGTACCGGATCCCAAACGCCTCAACAGCAGGTGCAGCAGCAGCAGCCACCGGAGGACTTCCCGCAGCTATTCTCCACCCTGATCTCCCGATGCGCCAAAGACATTGACACCCTCATCGAATCTCTGCCCAGCGAGGAAAGCTCGATCGAGCTGCAGGTGCAGGCGTTGCAGCGGCTCGAAACCGAAAACAAAGAGTCGGCCGAAAAGCTGGAGGAGATCGTTCGGAAAGGTGAACTGCTGCTGGAGAAGATCCAGGCCGCCCTCAGTGATATCGCTCAGTCACAGCTGGACATGCAGTATTCGTCGTAAAATCGGTGTCGTGTTTCTCGGCTGGTCAGAGAAAAACAATTTGTTAATACGAAACGGGAATAATATCAACGGTTACCGGCAAAACCAGTGCGCCGTGCGTTTGTTAGATTTGTTCGCTAAAACGGCAACAAATTAAAGCCTACTTCAGGGAAGCAACGAGCAGATCGGATTTGGATATTTAGTCAATTGTACACCATTAAGGTAGAAGGCAAGCGAATCGTACTAGCGTGACCGGCAGGAGTTAAAGACAAAGCGAAGCAGCAAAATGGGAACTGGATACTTATGAAAGCCAAGAGAAAGACGACAGCGAAGACCACGACGGACAGTATGGGTGCACTGCTTGAGCTGCCCAAAATCAAAAATAACCCCTCACTCATAAAACCACCAACACTGGAGAAACGGATATTTTATTTCAGTTTGTTCATATATGTTCATTGATTTGTAATGTAAGTAAAATAAAGGATGGATTTATAAGTAAAAAATTACGTTCAGCAATGTCGTTCTTGAGGTTTTATAGGAGAGAAATCCTTAAATCCTGTTCATGTTGAACGATGTCTAGGCTTTAGATTAACATAAGCATTACATTTAAAACAGCATTTTCAATTCAATTTGGACACGTTTTACAGCGTGGTATTTAAATAATCGTCGTAAATTATCTGGATTATAGAAAAGCCTAGGAAAGCCGACGGCCGGGTACTCCAATACGCGACATATTGGCGAGCAGGGACATCGCGTTCATGAGGATAATATACCGCTATGCAAGAGACACCGGCTTGGTCCTATGATTCCCATCCCTTATTCCTCCCAAACCCTATCCCTTCCCCAGCTCAAGTTGTGTAATTTCGTACAGCCTTACATGTCCTGTGTCTAATTAGATCTGTCCCACGGAGACCAGACCGGTTTGTGGAGTCACATAGAGCAGGGAGTATCGCCGTACCATAGGTAGGCAGACTTGTGCGTTGTTGTCTGGGTTTTTTTCTGTTTTTTTTTCTGGTTCTTTTTCCTTTGGTTTTATCCGTAGGGTATTCGTAATTCGGCTGACCTGAAATAGGCGAGGGCAGAAGGAGCGCTGCCAGTGACAAAAGGCACAAATCAGCCGCCAAGAAGCTCCGCACCCGGTTCATACATACCCACCCCCGGATTCCCACACACCATCCCAGCAATAGAAAAATCGACGCACCTCATCACACCACATACTGCAATAGTAAATCAACACACACCAACCCCGCACACGAGTTATAACAACCGAGAAAGCCCGGGATAAGGCCCAACCGTAGGGAGGAAATGCCCTAAGAATAAAAAAGTATGTTAGAGCATGTTGGCTCTAACAATACGGCAACTTCCGTCATACCCCAATAAATAATAATAATAATAAAAGCCTAGGAAGGGGCTATATTTTTCCTCCAAGCCATTATTTTCAATGACCAATGAAGGGATAATTTGGGAAAATTAGGACTTTTTTATCCGCGACAGCCGAGCGGTAGCGCCGGTTAGAAAATAGGCCCATGAGCGCCGGGACTCACCAACTCGACGGCGTGGGTTCGAATCCCAACCGAGACCGGACCCTCCCCTGTATGAGAGGACTGACTATCCACGTACAACAGGGAAACAAGTCTCGTAAGCCCTTAACGGGCAGGCATGACCAAAAAGCTCGTTACGCCAAGAAGATGAAGGACTTTTTTTATAAAAGTATACAAGGGGCAACTATAAATGGACGTGCCCATATTGTGTTTGTTTACTTATATTTTACCGATTTAGTAGAAATTAAACGACATAATCCATTTGATCCTTAAAACACATAATTTCTCAACATTTTCACGGAGCAGAAATAGTACAACAAACCAACGTTTTAACCTGTCGATTGGAGTTCCTTTTCGTTTCTTTTAATAATTCGTATTTCATTAAAGTGTATTTTTTCTGTATCGACTATGCTCTATTGATCAAGATTAAATCTCCTATTTGTATGCCTTTTTTTTGACTTCCGCAACGTACGCAACGGATGGGGTGGTCTCCGGCCACAGAGGGATCTTCGATGGTTCCTGCTCACCCCTTTCCCCTTAATGGAGGGGAATTGTTTCCTCTTGCAAAAGAAGATTTATGCACTACGAGGACAATGAGAACAAAACACAACAATTCAACTAAAAAAAAAAGACTCTTGACGATACACCACCACAAAACTAACAACTATTCGTCGATGCGGATAGAACGATCACACTCGGAAGGAAAGAAAGGAGTACACTCGGACGGGCCAAGGTCTGCGCAACGGTAGCGGTGGCAGTGGTGGTAGTGAAGTTAATCAGGATGCTACTGGCCGGCGCCAGTAGTTGTATAATTTTAAATTATGACCAACTGCTACCATAAAAAAAGGAAAACTATTCATCTAAGAGACGGGAGTGATCTCGCGCTGTTGAGCATTTTTTCTAATGGAACAAATATATATACAAGCACGAATATGTACAGATGAAGAGAAGGTTCGTCCTCGGAAAGTGTATGTGTGTGTTGTGTGTGCGGTGTTTAGTTGAGCGTGCCTCGGCACCCGGGAGCACCGCACAGACAGGGAATCTTTTCGTCCTCCAGCGGAAACTTGTAATCGTACGTGATCTCCTCGTTCACGCCGATCGGTTGCTTCGAATAGATGACGATTTTCTTCTCCGACTCGATCGTGATAACCTTAGCGTAACAGTTGGGCTAAAAATGAAAGGTTGGAAAATTCAAGAAATTAATGGTATGCGTGGGTGTATGTGTGTATGTGTGTATGTATGTGTTAGTAATTTAAAAAAAAAAAACTCTTTTTTGAAATGGGGATTTGAGTTAAACAGATTGAGTTTAAAATCTCCGTTATGTGATTCGATTTCATGTTACTCTTTTAATTTTTTGATGAGATTAATTTATACCATCTTTCATCCATAATACATTCAGATTGATTTATGAATCTTTGAAGATTCGAATATCAAAACATCGATGGGTGTGGATGGACCAAAAAAAGGGAGTCTTCCCTTTTCATTTTAGTGACTTTATGGATCATGAATCTCTCATTCAATCATTTATGAATCTCAAAACCGAAACGAAGAGGCATTCAGATTCACTAATCTGAACCTGAATAACCCAACTCAAATTCGAATGCATATTAGGGATTCAAATCAAAATCGAAAAGGAGTTACAAAAAAATCGAAAAAAAGGTTCTCGGTGTGTGTGTGTGTACTTACATTACAGCTGTGGTTGATGAATCGCGCCAAATTGCCACATTTGGTCGCATCAATGATCGTCTCCATATCGATGCGGAACAGGTACGAGCTGCCGATGCCGATCGCCTCGTACTTGGTCTCGCGCAAGTCGGCCACCGACGGGCGCACCATCTGGCCGACGTACTCGATCACCATCTCGTCGGCGGCGATCGGTTCCATCGCGAACAGACCCCAATCGTGGATGGCCGATTTGGCGAACTTGAGCTGCTTCTTGCGGAACTTGAGCTGGTTGAACTTGAGCAGCTCCGACTCGGTGCTCGCTCCGAACGCGTTCAGCAGCCGGCGCTGGTTTGAGCGGGCTTCGCGCGAGATGCCCTGCATTTTGGCGACCGCCTTCGCCAGCTCCAGGTTGCTCAGGTGGTTTGCGGCCGCCGTCCCCTTCAGGTGGTGGTACTTGTACTTGGCCTTCTCGCGCGGATCGATCTTGTAGTAGCCCTCGGTGCGTGCGCATCCCGTCCGGTGCTGCTTGATGTCGGCCAGCGAGGAGCCACCGCCCGCTTTGTCCTTTTTGCGCCGCTTGGCCGAGTGCGGTGGCGGAGCGAGCAGGGCCGGCTCGAAGTTCCGGTTGGTCGTGCAGTGGTCGACCCAGTGCGTCGCGTTCAGCCAGTAGCTGCTCGCATCGTCTAGCAGCATCATGTCGTAGCTCTGCCGGATGTACCGGATGTCCTCGTTGTCGATACCGCGCGTAAGGAAATCGTACAGTATGGCCATCTCGGAGTGCATATCACGCTGCCGGTACTTCGGCACGGGCACAAACCGTTCCAGGGCGGCGCTGTCGGCCAACATCGCGTCCTGATCGACCGACACGTCAGACGGTCGCTTTTCTGGCCGTTTCCGTTCCTTGTCCTTGTGCGCCGCCGGTGGTGGCGGTTGCATCACAGCCAGTTCGGTTCGCTTCGGCTCTTCGCCCGCCGCCGCGATCGGGACCGACGCCTCTTTGCCGCCCTCGGTGTTGTTATTCGTGTAGCCATGATCGTGCGCCAGAGCTCTATGCTCCGTGGAGGGTGCGTATTTGTTTTGCGTCGGTGTCGATGAATCCGACTGCTGGTGGGGCGACGAGGAAGACGGCGAGGCAGACGGGGGTAGCGAGTAGCAGTGGTCAAGCGCAACCTGACTGGCCTGGCTGGAGCTACCGTCCGAGGAAGCCGGCGATGCCTTCGATGCACGACGAACCTCTTCGCTGAAGAAATCATTCGATGATGTCCCGGTCGCCATGGGCTGATTTGCCGCCTGGTGCTCGTAGAACCCATCATCGTGGTGGTGGGCTGCCGTCGTTCCAGACCCGGACCCATTGAGCCCATCTTTGGCCCCTTTCCGAGCGCCCTTCGGTGCCTTCGGTGCCTTCCCTCCGGTGGCCTTCCTTTTCCTACCTGCCGTTGGAGACGGCGACGGTTCGCTCTTGGGCTGACTTCCATCGATGGCTGCCGCCATTGCCGCCGACGCATCGTCTGCGTGCACCATCGGGAACATCGACGATAGTGGATCCTTACGCAACTCGCCCAAACTGGCCCCAGGAGTGGGTGGCGGCTGCGAGAGATTCGGCGTGTGCGGTTCTTCCAGACTAGACATTTTGCTGCTCGTGAACGCCAGGCTCTTGACTCGGTCGCCGATTGTCGTCGGGGGTATAGCCTTATCCAGGGCTGCCATATCGGAAGGCGGAACAGTTGACGCCGCGGCTGCTGCTGCTGCTGCTGCTGCAGCAGATTTCTCCCCGGCCGTCTTACGAGTAGCCTTCTCTTTGGCCAGCTTCTCCAGCTCCTCCTGGTACTCCTGCTCGACCTGCTGCAGATATTCGGCCTTCCGGCGTCGCTTTTCCTGGTACTCACGCTCCTCGTCCGAATCACTGTAGATCCGGTCGGACACGATACCGTACGACGAGGACGAATGATTCTGTTGGCTTGTAGCGCCGATTTTGTTGTTGTTATTACTAGCCGTCACCGGCGTTCCGCCTTCCGCCGGAACCGTCGGTGATGATTCACGTCGGCCCGGTGTGGGCGGTGGACGGGTAGGGGTGGTTTCGTCATCGTCATCCTCCCTCAGCAGCATATCATCACCGGAGCTCGGCGAGAAATCTTCGTGCAGTTCCTGCAACGAAAGCCGGGGAAGTTGCGAAGGATCGATAACTGCTGGGGGCGGCTTCTTTTCCACCGGGCTGGAACTCCGACTGCGACTTCTTCGCTTCTCCGTCGACACGGAGGGTAGGCGCTCCCGTTTCCGCGGCGAACTGGTCATCATCTCGTCCGAATCGGAATCGGAGTAGATTTTACCGACTTTACTGCTGGACTCTTTCAGGCGACGCGCGGATCCTCCCAATCCGGGTGAAACGGTAGCCCCCGGAGGACGATGCTTAACCACGATCTCCCGATTACTGTCCGAGTCGGAATAGATACGATTTTCACGCTCACGTCGCTCCCGCGCCCGCTTGGCACTGTAACCAACGACGACGTCCGCGTCAGACAGCGATCCGGACTCGAGACTGTCATCGGAATCGCTCGCACTGGAGTCCTCGTCCTCTTCACTGCTGGACGTAAACGACGATACACTGGGCATTCGCTTATCGCTCGATCGAGAGGCGGATCTCAGCACGCCCGCAACACCCGAGACGACAGACGGAGTGGATGCAGCAGCAGAACCACCTTCCGCAATCGCACCCTTCGACGGAGAGCGGGCTGCAGTACTGGCGGAGGTGCTGGTGAGTCCACTCGACGATTCCTTTTCCGAATCCGAACCCCGCACCATGTCCTCCTGGTCGCTCTTGCGCGAATCCTCGTCCTGCGGCACCGGACTCGGTTGTTTCCGTATGCGCCGGAAGCTGGGCATCTTCGGAATGGTCGCGCGCAAACCAAGACCCACAAACCCACCACTGTTGCTGTCCAAGTTGTCATAGCTTTGACTCAGCAGCTGATTAATGTCAGGGGCTTTGTCCAGTTTGACCACTGCGGCCCCGATGGTCGTGGTCGTTGCACCGCTTCCAATCCCCGCCAGCCCCGATAGCGACGATGAGGAGGAGGAGGTAGGCTCCAACATTCCGGCGACACCGCTCTTACCGCCTTCCCCTCCGAGCTTACTCTTGCGTTCCTCCTCGTCCCACCAGGCTTCGTACTTCTTGAAGGCGGTGTTTTCGATCATCTTTTTGTTGAAATCCTTCTTGAGTATCTGCTTCAATTCGGCCACCACACGATCGACCACCGAATCGATCGCGATTTCGTACTGGTTTCGCTTTGCCCCACGGCTCCCCCGGTAGTCCTTCGCACTCGAGCCGAGCGCATCGTGATGGCCATCGTCAAACGAACCGGACCCCTTTTTCCCACCGGAAGGGTAGTACATTCCGGTGGCCGCACCGGGGATACCGTACGCATTGAACAGTGGGGTGCCTGGGAACCCGGTCGGGTAGCCACCATGGTGATAGTAGCCCGAGCCGGAGCTCGTTGCCACTGCCGCCTGCTGTTGGCCATAGCTGTAGTAACCTCCCGGTCCGGTTGGATACAGATAGGAAAAGCTTCCTCCACCAGGTGCCCCGCCCGGAGGTTCCGCTGGTGGTTCCGATGGCGGTGGTGGAGCTGGTGGCGCTGGATCACTCGGTAGTGGTGGTGGTGGTGGTGCTGCCGGCTGAAGAAGTATGCCCGTCTTCGAATCCTCCGAACCTTCGATTAAGCTGGTGGACGGCTTCTCATCATAGTCATCTTCCTCATCCTTCGCCAGGATCTCGTCGTCGCTGGACGAAATATCGCTAGCGCCTTCCTCTTTGAACGTTTCCAGCTTTGGCTCACGTTTCACTGGTTTTGTTTCGATCGGTTCTGGCGGTGCCTCCGCCTCCTCCGGTGGAGGCGGTGGTAAAGCGGGTTCGGCAGGCGGTTGTGGTGGACTTGGTGGCCTTCCGATGTCCATCGGCGGCTGATCCAGCTCTTCCACTTCTTCCTTCACCACTGGGGTCGCCGGCGCTGCTGGAACGGGCGGCTCTTCGATGACGGCCGCCGGTTCGCTCTGCTTTCGATTTTCTTCCTCTTCGTCATCGCTGAGCTGCAAAAACGAGGCCGCACCGAAGGTTTTCTCCTTGAAGAGTAGCGCTATCCGAGTGTCTAGATCGAGAGTGCTGCCACTGTCATCGTCCGTCGGAGTGGTGGTCGATTTTATCGGTTTCGACGGATCATCGGATGTTGACGATGATGATGCGGGCAACGGCGGAGCTGGCGGTTGGGAGGCAGGTGCTTTCGTGCCAGTATTCGAGGGAGCCGCTTCCGTATCCCACAATTCGCCATCGTCCATGATCGTCCTACTGTTGTTGCTGCCACTCGGAATAGGCGGTGGTACTGGTGGTGGCTTCTTGGCCGGTTCGTCCCACAGCTCTTCCGGTGGGGGAGGTGGTGGCAGCGGTTGCGGTTGCGGGGCACCCCATTTGGACGATGACGGAGGTGGTGGTGCTCCGAAACTTCCTCCCTCGCCCGGTGGATAACCGTACATGCCATAGTCCGAACCACCCGGGTACGACGAGGAGGAATAATAATCGTATCCTCCATCGTATCGAGCGCTAGTGCCCGCATATCCGTCTCCGGGTTCGCCGTACCACGATTCACGATAACCTTTGCCACGAATCTTTTTCGAGTCCCACTCACGCTCGCGATATTCGTGATCACGCATTCGATCTCGCTCACGCGGTCTGTCACGATCCCGATGCCTTCGCTGATCCCACTCACGTTCGCGATAGCTGTCCCTGTCTCGATCCCGGTCACGTTCATGGTACCGATGGTCACGGTCCTTTTCACGATCGCGCTCTCCCCTCAACCGTTCACCCCCCTTGTGGTGGTGATGGTGATGCTTACGGTCCTTTTCCTCGTAGTACTTGGTTCCACCACTCCGGCTTTCATCTTCCCAGTCATCGTAATGGCTTCGAGCCGCGGGTTTTTCCTTGCTGTAGTAAGTCGAGTCCTGGCTGTTACCCGCACTTCCCGACAGATCAGCATCCCAAAGTTCCGTATCATCACCAAGAGTTGCTCCGTGCGCTTTCTTATCCCACGGTTCGGGAGTATTGGGCTCCGGAGGAGCCTTACGATACTGCATCGGTTTCAACGTTTGTGCTCGCGATTCCGGTATGGACGGAGGTGGTGGTTTCGTGGCCAGATGATGATTCGAAGCACTAACGCCGGGTGGTAACGGGGGTGCAGGTAGCTGCTGCTGCTGCTGGGGCGGTGGTGGCGGCTTCTTTTCGGATGTTTTTTCCTCCAACAACCGCTTGCAGTGTTCACCGAATGCATCCTTGAACACGTTCAACACTTTGCCCATCACGGAGGTGCCGTTAAACTTTTCCACGCACAAACGCGCCGAACGTACGTTCTCGAACACTATTCGCGCCAACCCGAGATGCTTGTTCGAGACGGGATGGTAGTAGATATACAGCTCCGTGTACGTGCCACATTTGGTCAGCATTTCGGAAAGGAACGGCTTGTCGATGTTGTCATTGAGGTTCGTAATCGTGATCTCTATTGCCGGTGGTTCACCCACGTAATGTTGATCTATTTTAAACCTGTATCGCCATGATTAAAAAACAAAAACAATTTAGGGGGCAATCAACATACAACAATTCGTATTCTGCAATGTTCAAACCTTGGCACCGGAATATCGAGCGGTTCCCCTCGGGATCGTATCCGTCGGCTGCGTGGATCGCGAGGAATAACCGGCGGATGGGATGGATCGCCCGGGACAACTCCATCGTATCGATATACCTTCGCTGCACCGCGGTGGAGAAACGGATCCGCTAGCAGCTTGAAGTTACGGGCCGTTTTTTGCAACGACAGACTGTTCAACGCCGCTGCCGATCCCGGTGTCAGTGGAGCACTTGGCATTGCGCCACTTTCCATCGTTCCGTTCATTGCTGCCAATCGAACAACAGAACACAATTAATTCGGGGTCGAAAACTGATTTGTTTATCGTTTCTTTTCTGACAGCTGCGTGCAGCATCCTAACCTCAACTAAGCAGCCCCCCATCAAATGTCAAACAGCGAGGTCCGCGAAAAATCGAAAGATTACCTTTGGGACACTGAAAATGTTACCTTTTAGTTTTGTTGAAGAGGGAGTGCGATAACGAAATTGCTTTCACTCGATATCCCAGCCGTGTTTACGACGGTCGAAAGGCTTCCGAGGGTCCGGAAACCAGTCCTAGTACAGAACAAACATTGGCCATATCAAAACAACCACTCTGCAGTGCTGTAATGAATGAAAGGGATAATTTAGAAAAGTTCGCAGCGCTGCTTGTTCAACCACTGTTGCTACAGTTGTACTTACTCGCCAATTTGCGACCGAACGAAGCAGTTATATTGTACTGTGACGAAATACACGCTTTTCGCCCTTAAATTGGAAATATTTACAGAGCAGCCTCACGAACAACAGTAAGCTTTGCTACGCTAATCGCCTACTGTAGTGTTGGTAGAATCGAGATTTGGAAGACTTGAAGATTCGATCCCTAGACAGATTCCAAAGATTCGAATCCCATCCCAGATCCGAATCCCAGATGATTAGATTGGGATTCGAATCAGATTTGATTTATTTGGGATTCATATCAGATTTGATTTGTTTGGGACTCCATTTGATCCCAATCTATTTGAATATGGTATGACTCGATCTAGACACGAGGTGAGTTCAATTAGTCTCGTTCAGTTTACTCGAATCGGGCGCTGATTAGGATCGATTGGATAAAGGTAAAGATAGATAAAGGTTTTTGTACGATTTAACTTAGATTCGAAAAACATTCATGAACCTATTTTTAACAAAGAAATAGAGTAGAACGGATACGAATACGGAGTGACAATTATTCAAATCAGCACCTGATTTACATTTTTACCGGATTTTGAATAAAACTATCACTCTACATTCATAATCTTCATAGACAATGTTATATACAAAAATAACTGTAACCGCTTTTCAATGCCTGCGAGGAACATCCCGGTTGACAAAAATTCAAATTTTTTGCAGCTCATGTAGTTACAGCAATTTTTTCCATGGCAGATTGCTAGGATTCTTGCTGGAACTACATGATAGCAGCAAAAATTTAAATTTCTGTCAACCAGGAACGTTTCCTTACGATAGTATATTTTTATGATCAACAGAACTGCTAACAACGGTGAAGCTCACATCGAAAATGTGTGGCATGTTTTTATTGCGGAAAAAGCGAGTTTTCAGTTGTGATGGGGATTGAGATTAGAATAAACAATTTCCAGACTAGCACTGAATGGTTTCTATCGTATCGCTACTGTTTGGTGGATTGGGATTCGGATTTGGGGATTCGATGTACCCACCACTAGAACAAAGCTGCAGCGCGCCAACAAGCTTCAGAAACCTTGTTCACAGACTGAAATCCCGTAACTTAACAACGTGCAATGTTTTTCATAGGGATCTCTGCAGTATTTTCACTGGTCGCTCTTCTGCCAAAACGGCGAGGCCTGTCTGTTCTGGTAACCAGAAAAGTCAACGAGTTATATCATCACCAGACTGTAACTACTTTTGTTAAATTTTAGCAAATTGTTCGGTAGAATGTCCTTGCTGATTTAAAAATATGCAAGCCCCTGCCATGCCGTTCAACTAGCCTATAATTTGCGTTGCAACAATCCAGATCATTCGTTAGCTTACGTGAGTTTTCCCTCTATGTTATTACAGCTTCTCTCGGTGACATCGTAGTGACCCGCACGCTACCAATCGACCGACCATGGCTGCTAGGAAATGGTTCTCGTCCTTCTTTCCATCCGTAAAGGCTCAGGAGGAGGAAGATATAGTCGACCCACAGACGGTGCTGCGGGTAAGTGCTTTTTTGAAACATTGTCGGCTGCCCAACAACGTCAGGCGTTGTGATCAAACTCTTCCGTTTGTTCTTTGCAGGAAAAGTGCGCCCAGCAAGGACATACTACCCAGCTGTGGGAAAAATACCAGGCCTGCAATGATCGTGTAGGCAGCCGTTCCCAAACGACCGAGACCTGTGTCGAAGAACTGTTCGATTACCTGCACGAACTGGATCACTGCGTAACGAAGTCCCTGTTCTCAAAGCTTAAGTAAATGGATGTACCGAGAAGGACATAGGGCAATTTTGCAATGAGGCGTTATCCCTAGGGGTACTAGTTGGTTTAGCTACACCACCCGGTCTGCCAGCAAACGACCCAAGATGTAAATTTGCCTATGGCACGGCAAGTACCAACAAACAACAGCTTATAAAGTTTACTCCACCAAAAACAGAACGCCTCATCGAATTTGGTTTTGTGTTCCAGTATGTTGGAATTAGTGAATAAAATTGAGTTTTGAAAACTAACGCCCTCTCGCATTAGTTGCCGACGTTAAAATATAAGCACGCGTGTTGAATCGTATTTCATAATCATTCGATTCTTTCTGAGGAAGCAATTTCACTGCGAAGCTGCATTAATTGTACGTGTCGTTATATTTTGATGTTTGTTCCAGTTTGTGTGTGTTATTATGTATATAAATAACCGTCTCTTTACGAATAACGAAAAACTTCATAAAATATTGAATCGATAGAAGAAAAGAAAAAAAATAATGCTCTGAGATGTGGGACGAGGCGTACGGGCGGGTATGTCGTGCCCGGGGCTGCGTCGTCCACAGGATATTATCTCGCGTGCCACACTTCCTGCAGAAGCTCAGATCATATGCACGTGCACGTGAATGGTCCAAGTGAAACGAGGAGGTCCATATTTGTTCGAAAAATTGTTCTTACACTCCACCGCTGCCGATCTGGAGTACCTCGAAGCAGACCGAGCACACGCGCACCGGTTTGTTGATGCCAAACTTGATGATTGGCACATCGTTGTTCGAACACCGGCTGCAAAGGATGCGCCCACAGTGGCGGCTGTAAATGGAAAGAAACAATTATCTTACCATCTACCCCAAGAGTTCGCCGAGCGAAACACAGTCCATACCAGTGATGTTTTCGCATGGTAAGCGTGAACTTGGTGCCACACTCCTGGCACAGCTCCGATGAAGCCCAGGGTGATTCCTGCGGCAGTTCGTCCAGCAAACGGTGCAGCAGTTGGTTGGTGGCTAGCTTAAAGTTGAATATCGTCAAGCCCTCCTTGTTCTCGGCTCCCAGGCAGGCACCTTTTTTCACCAGTATACGGCACAGCTGCGCCTGGCCCCGCATGTACGCCAACAGCAGGGGCGTGTTGCCCTGCACGTCCGGATTGTTGATCGGATAGTTTGGCATACACTCGATGAACAGCTCCAGGATGGCGGCCGATGTGTTGTCCTTCCCGCAGCGGCACAGCTCATGCAGTGGATTGCGCCCCTTCAGGTTGACAGCTTCCGCGTTGAGCTCCGATTCCGTCAGCAGTTCGCGCACGACCCCGATGTGTCCCTCGCGGACGGCAATGTGTAGAGCATTGTTACCGTCTCCATCCACTGCATCAAAATCGGCACCGTTCTGTAGCAGTGCCGATACGGCCGCCACCGTTCCCCGCTCGGCTGCCACGTGGAGGGCCGTTTTCTGCGTCGCGTCTCGGTCGTTCAGTCGCGCCCCGGCTAGGATGAGGTTCCGGATGAGCATCTCCTTCTCGGAGGCCGCCGCCAGGTGCAGCGGTGGCGTTTGGTTTACATCATGGACGCGCGAGTTTACGTCCACATGGATGGATAGCAGGAACAGCACCGACTCGAGATCGTCACGCATGATCGCTAGGTGCAGGAAGTTGCGCCCCCGCTGATCGATCTGTTCGGCCGCATTCGGTAGCCGCTCGAGGATGTTTTGGGCGGCCTTGTTATTGCGCACCTGCAGCGCGGCCGCAAACGGTGTGTTGCCCGTTTTGTCCCGTATCTTTAGATCGATGCCTGGGTGACACAACAGAATGCCTATTATTTCCTCGTGCTGGTTCTCAATCGCCACGTGCAAAGGCGTTTTCAGATCGCAATCGATCGCATTCACGTTCGCTCCATGGTCGATCAGGGTGTGCAGAACGTTCCGTAGGCCCCACTGGCAGCAGAGATGCAGCGGTGATGCCTTATCCTTCGCCTCGTCGCCACCCTGCCCCTGGGGACCCGGTTGCCGCGGCGAGTCCAGATCGCAGCCACTTTTGATGAGAAACATGGCCGCCTGTTCCTTATTCTCGTCGATCGCACGATGCAGGATAGTCTGCAAGCAACCATCCGGCCCTGGGCCCCAACAGTCCGTGTCGACGCCGTGCCGTACCAGCACGGAGGCTATCTCGAACTGCTCCGACTCGAGCGCACTCCACAACGGACAGTCGCCCTTATTGTCCGGTGCACTTAGCGAGACACCCCGGGAGCACAGGGCATCCACCACGTCCACCAGCCGACAGTGAATGGCCAGCTGCAGCGGGGACTCTTGGTCCGCCGTCAGTGCGTTCATATCGGCACCCTGACTCAGCAGAAAGACGGCCGTCTTCGAGTCCTCCTTTAGGATGGCTTGATGAAGCAACGTCATATCCTGGCCGTTGCGAGCGTTCAAATCGGCTCCGCCCTTGATCAGCAGCGGTACGAGTTCGTTGAAACCCAAGCTAAGGGCAAGGCTGAGCGGTGAGTCACCGAATGCATTTTTCAGATTGAAATCCACCGTGTCCGGGTTCTCCTCCTTGTACTCGATAAACGCCTCGACAACGCTCAAATGGTTCTCCTCGACGGCGCAATGCAGCGCACACTTGAGCTCCGTCACGCTGGACTGCACGTTCGGTGGTGCGCCCTTCTCTAGCAGGGCACGCGCTAGATTTGCCAAGCCCTGTGAGGCAGCGACGTGCAGTACCGTCGAACCGGCCCGATTGATATGGCTGAGGTTGCAGTGATCGGTGAGAAAGACGGCTGCATCTTCCAGCTGTTGCTTGGCGAGGATATGCAACAAACTGTCGCCCGATTCCGGATGGAGGACGTTCGTGCGCGCACCGCGCTCCAGCAGACGGCGGGCCAGCTCGAACGGGGGTCCGTCGGTATGCGGTGGCACTAGTGCCAGCTGTAAGGCACACTTTTCGTCCTTCGTACGCACGTTCGTGTCCACGTGGGGGACGGTGGTTTCGTTCAGCAGTTCGTCAATCATTTCCACATGCTGCGACATAATGGCAACATGCAGTGGAGTACTGGAGAGAGAAAAATATGTAAACAAAAATTGTAAAAATATATTTGTAGTAAGAGTGAGTGATAGTTGTCAGGAAATGCGAAGAATATCCAGCTCGAACTACATTTACACCTTTTAGCACCGTTTAGCGCGATTAATATTTTCATTTAGAATCATTCAACATAATTTCTCTTGAAATTTAAAAGAAGCTAAACAAAAAATATTCACAAATATTGATACATACCGAAAAATTCAAACCAGGAAATGAAACATCCACCTCTACACTCAACTCTTTGAACAAAAGTGCTCACAACAGGTTCAGAAAAATGACTGCCGCTAAAAGGTGCGACGAACGGCCTAATAGATGCGGCCAACGCAATAAGCGTGCTCCCATTGTCTTAGAAGGGTCTGCTATCTTCTTAATGTTTTATGTAGTCGCTAAATGACGCTTGCGTTATCTCAATAGCTCCGGCGATCGTATGAATAGGTTGGTCGGAGTTACTAATAGCCTTGGCCATCGCGCTAAACGGTGGTAAAAGGTGTAATGCTTTGGACGGAGTCGCTAAGCGACGCTTGCGTTATCTTAATAACTGCGGCGATCGTATTAATAGGTTGGATGGAGTTACTAATAGCCTTGGCCATCGCGCTAAACGGTGGTAAAAGGTGTATCATGAATTCACTTTGTTTGCACAAATAACAAATTTTAACAATTTTTCGGGGAAAAATCAAAACCACTAGCAACTTTCTTTTGAAAGTATCATCAAGAGTAGCATTTCTTTTCTGGTCAAACAAAGTTTCACAGTGTTATCATTGAAATTGAATCCTTTGTGATCAAAACAATAAGCCTTGACTATTTGTTCGCATGTTAAATCGACTAGTGAACAAATTTAATGTTGTGAGACCCTTCGTCTCCGACGAAATCAGCCGATGTGTATTTTTTAGTATTTTGTCACTTATGGGGAAAGGCTAAAAAATTATTTGGAAGCTTAGTTCCGGCCACGGACCGTTCTTCAGGACCCCAAAGTGCAACAGAGACCGTAACGGTAGGCAGAGAAAAAATGGCCTAATTATCCCTTTCTTTGGTGCCTGGAATGTTACCAAATAGTCGAGAAAACTTGATGGGCATTTTTATACAAAAGTCCTGGCCGAGTCGTTACCCAACCACAATGATGCATGCCCAAAGATCGGATCATCGGAGAAGTTTAACCGGTTAAATATCATCAATACACCCGATAGAAGTTGTGTCCGTGAAGGTCACGTCATCGTTTTGTCGTCTTGTTACGTCAAAAAGAAGAAGAAGAAGAAGAAGTTGTTTGCAACAGTCGATTGGCTTCGAAGGACAACAAAAAACCAATGGAATACTTCATCCAACACATTAATGTCCTTACAAGCCCTTGCTGTTTTGCATGTTGGGATCGGCCTGTTGGGCCAGCAGCTGCCGGCCAATGTTGAGCATTTCCCGGTGCGTTTCCAGGTCGGTACTGCGCTCCGAGTACGTGCAGACCAGGTGCAGGGCCGTGTCGGACGTATCTCGCGTGACCAGATCCACGTTGCACCCCTTCTCTAGCAGAAACTGTGCCGTAAAACTGTCGCCACGTTTAATCGCATCGATAAGCAGCGTATTGCCCTGTAAAGTGTAGACAAATAAAAATGAAACAAATTTTAGTATTAATGACAATTTTTCTTAGAAAAGTGTCATTTTTCTCGCTACAAATAGCTACAGCTTTATAATTTCTTACCTCCGATGTAAAGGCATTAATGTCAGCCCCACCCGTCTCCAGTAAGGTCTGTGCGATCGTCGTACTGCGGCCCATCAGCGCGAGGCCCAGAGGAAGCTGGCCTTGAGGTGAAAGGCTGTTTACAATTTCCGGTAGCTGGAAGTACATAAGAGAATGGAGAGTTGTGTGTGTTTTAATTTACCAACCGTTATACTAAAAGATTCCCATGTTGTGGAAGAGGTATCTATATTATTTTCTGGACTAATGGATTTATCGTTTTCCTGTGTTTTATACTTTTGAAAATTGAACAATTTAGCATAGCTTAATTTCGAACACGCCATACACCAGTCTCACTTTAAATTCAATCAACTGTTGTTAGATGGTTTAAGATACAAATGCGTTTCCATTTCGTTACCTTCCGTTCATTGTATTCGGGTTTCAAAGAGACTCCATGATTCGGCATGCACGCACGTTGCATTACCCACCCCGTAACGCTGAAAATGTGTCACCCTTTTGGTGTACCAAAGCTCGAGTTGGGGCGTCAAAGAAAGACTCCCCATTGAGTGCGATTTGTATGGTATCAGCGTGTTTACCAAATTTGATTGATGATTAAACACTTCACAAGTACCACTTCATTTGCTCGATGCGTGGATGTAGGGCTATCAAGCGTAAGCACTTCCACTGGTGTATCCACCAGAGACACGTCTCACGACTAAATGGAACCCCAGCACGTTAGCAATCGGGAAGAAAGTCGAACGATTCTTGTACTGCAAAGCAGATACTAACTGGATGTACCAATTTCAAATAACATGTAAAAAGTACACCATTGAATAGTATTTCATTTTTGTTTGTGCATTTCACTCAAATCTATTTTCATCGGCCATAAGCTGCAACGCGTCATTTTGAACAAGTTAGCGAAAGACCTTCACCTTCCATGCAAATTTGGCTAGCTGCAGAACTGCAAGTTTGCCAACGTTTTCCGTCGCCGAAACGGGTTGGTTGTTTGAATATATTATAAGAAATAGCATCCATTATTTTGGCGTTTTCGATATTTTCGCAACCGATAGGACAGGTACGATTTGCATAAAAACTGGAATATGGTCCGGAAGCAAAAGAGCATATACCAAATAGAGGAAACAAAAATTCTACACAAACCACGTTAAATGGAACATAAAAAATGAAAAGAAGCGATAAATTTCCTTTTAATTTTTTAAAATAAATTATACTAAGAATGATTTTTCCACGAATGAGTATCACAATAGAATTAGGTTCCTCCAATTTTCATTTCATAAATGTCTGATAGTTGCAATTTATGGAACCATAAATTAATTTTTAAGGTTTTATCCTTTTTAAAATATCGCATTCATTGCAAAAATATAGCTCACATTTCCGTTGTCGTATTATAGAATAAATTTTTAAGAATGTTTTCCATTTAAATCATTTGAAAGGCTGTAGAAATGTTAAAAAAGGGTGGTTGGAAAACAATTTTTTTGTTAACTGTTAATGAATTTTAACATATTAAATTCTCTATTTTCCTCTAAGTATTTAGTGGGGGTTGGAGTTTAAAAATGAGATGTTTCTTGGTCCTGTTTTAAAATCGCGTGCTTTAAAGGGTTAAACTGCTTCGTAAATGCACTCATCCGGAGAAGGAGATGACGAAAACAAGGGAGCGAAAACAAAGCTTTCACGTAAATTACTACGAAACCATACCGCTCTTTTGCTGGCAACGTCTAGCCTGACTGCTGGTGCACAGGTCAAGGGTAAGATAGGGACCAGAGCACAACCAGATAAGTCGACCAGAGGCAGCATCTTTTCCGGAAGGAAAAACAGAAGGCACCAAAGCATAATAACCGAGAACCGACCAAACCGACCACGTACAGCATCACTTGCCGGTCGGTTGCGAGTGCAATGCACTTCGGGCGGGCGCGGTACGAAGACGCGGGACTCGGCTGAACTTAACCAGGGGTTTCTGACTCGCCCCGACCAACCTTCCTCCCATTTCCTCAATCGTGCGGACGAATTTATATGCGTTCGTTACACTATCGCCTCTCGTGTATTGTTTTGCTTTTTGTTTTCCGTCCGTTCGCTCTCTGGCCGACCTCGTTACTCTTTCTTGAAAGCTTTCGCCAACCGGCCTGAAGGGTTGGCCTATACAATGGTTCCTTTCTATCCACGGTTTCAACCCGTTTTTCTTTTTATGGTGCTCGCTTCTCGCGCTCTCCATCTCGCGGTCAATATCTATTCTCTCGAGATGAAACAAGCCCGTTCTCTCGGTTGCGAGCGGCTTGGATTCGTGATGGAAGGCACCGATGCGACCGGTCGGTGGCATGCCCGACCGGTGCCAAACAAATCCTCCCCTCCTCGCGCACCACCATACCACAACAAACCGTACTGCACTGCTCTCCGGTCCTAGGCTCGGTCGGATACGACCGGCCGGCCAAGCTGATGTGCGAGCCGATGATTCAGTTTACGGTAGACTGTTGCGGCGGTTGGATTGAACATCGTCCACGAAAGAAGAGCAGGGGCTCTGGTCGATCGAGTGTGGTCCCACGAGGCAACGGTGCGTGCGGTGCGTTATACGCCGATTCGGGTGTATTTTCAAGGCACGCGCTTATCGCAAATAACACGCAACAAATACCGAGCTGGTGCTGGTGGTCCGATAGCGGCCGAGAGGCGGTGATTGCATGTGACCTAAAAAACAAAGGGTATCAAATCGGTTGGTGGATGAACCTCGTAGCGATTAGGCAAATCGATCGATCGTCGCTTTAAACGAGGCCAATACTCGACCAACACCACTTTCGCTCATGATGGCATCACGATCGCCGGCGACTGGAATTTAGTGCCACCATTTAATTGGCGTTTTTTGTCCCCCCCTGTTTCCTTTCGTTCATCGTCGAGAGTTTGGTCTGGTGTTTTTTGGGGTGCGAAAAGCATAGCGAGTGTTCTAAAAATAAAGAAATACAAAAAAAAAAAATATCCCAAGTGGATGTCGCGGAACCGTGTGGCGACATATGTCCACTTTTATGCTGCTGCCGTCACTTCCAACACCAACGGCAACGACAACAACAACAACGCCGGCGACCGGTGGCCGTGACCTTGTTTTCGGGCGGCAACACTTCCCATTTCCCCGATTGCTTCCGCCCGCCGGACAGTGTGCGCTTGTGTGTGTGTATATGTGTGCCTTGGAAAATTTATTATACGTCTTCTCCCGCCGGGGAGTTTTGTTGCCGTTGTTTGTAGCCAAAATTTTGGCGAAGTCAATTCCGTGTTGACCTTTGCTGAGATGTTCGTTGAATTTCGTTGCCGTCTGCTGTTGAGATTGCCCATCGAATTTCGACTGTTCCAGCGCTAGATTTGCGCTGCGGAGAAAGAAAACGGAACACACAGCGCGACTGCTCATTCCTGTACCATCCCATTCACCATTCCAACCATCCATCCAGAGGTAGATTTCTGCACCGAATCGTTCGTGGTGCTCGGTTCGCGTCGACAAGGCAGAAGAAATTTCGTGTTCGTCGAGAAGAAAACGGGATCCGCCGAGACCGAGGCCAAGTACTCTCGACGGGCGAACGACAGTGCGCGTCATTGTTTTACCGGTTTGCCAGAAGGCGAAAGACGTAAACGGCCAACGGCTGCAGTTTGGCCGCATCATCGTTGTGCAGCACCGTCGGTTCCAGCGAATGGCCAGATTGAGCGGCTAGCAGGTTTGCTCGCTTTCCAAAGCACTCCTCAAGTTGGGCGCCAACTGTATTTTGCTTGCCTGCCCGAAAGGTTAAGCCTTCCCGTTTCATACTGGTGCACCATTTCACCGCCATCCACCATTCCACGTGTCCCGCCGTCCCACGACGATGATGTGTCGCTCCGATCCGATGGGGAGGTTCAGCAGTACGATGGTTGTGTCCGCAGTAGCGTTACTTCTAATATTTATTGCAGGTAATTATCTTTCCCTTCGCTTTCCTCAATACCGTTACAAGACGGGGGTTTTCCTTCACACCGCGAGGTCTGGCTGGCTGCTAGTTCAAGGTTTGGGATGGAGTTTTTATCGACTAGAATCAGCCAACGTTGATCCAACAACAACAATTCTACCTTACGTCTTTAAGAGTGTGGTGAAATCAAACCAAAAGAGAATCAATCCCCTTGCCAACCGTTGGCAATCAAACTTGCATCTCGTACGTGAACCTCTCTCCCTCATCTTCGCTATCTAATGAGATCATTGACATTGGTTCATGGCCGGGCTGGGTTTTGTGGAATGCTACGGTGGAATGTCTGAATCGTTCACTAGGAACGGTGCGAATATCTAAACAAAAAATGGCTCTCCGTGAGGCCATCGTGATAAACAGTGCCGAAGACGGAACGCCATTCATTGGTGAACACAAACACACACCAAGGGAATGCGATTAATGATATGTACATATTTCCGGCTGGGACGTTTTCTCCCGTCATCCCTGGTCCGGCGGGAGGATGCCTGATGTTGGGTTTTGTGTTGCCGAAACGCTTCTGACACGTGCAAATTCCCGGTTTCCCCTGGCGGGCATATGTTTCCAGATTGTGACTGTTGCCATCGAGTTCGAGTGTTTACAATCTCAGTTGCTTCGGTTCCGTTTTTGTATGCAGTTCTGCCAATGTTTATCCATACGCGGGATGCCGATAGCTGTCGACGACCAGACGTCGGTCAGTTGCGATAGGGACAAACCGCAGACTGCCGAACAGTATGGTCCTGATAGTCCCGCCATTTGTATTCCTCCCGATTCGAGACAAAAAAAACCCTGGTGTTGGTGAAGTAAGAAAAGATTTAGCAAATGATACGCCTTGAAAATATGTTGGGTTCACTTTCATTAAACCATTTTGTCGATTCAAAATTGGACAATTGTTCACGCCTTATATCTTTTTTACGAAAATTCCCTAAAGGCAAAATGAAATAAGTAAATTTGTAATTTGGCTTCCTTCGGTTTCATTCAAACTTTGATTTACAATGTTTGAATTTTTCGATTGGGTTCAAATATAAGATGAGGAAAAAATGTCGATTCAGGACTACTATCTTCATTTCCGTTTCCCATTCGACATGATTATTCTACTAGACAACTTCACAAGGTTAGAAGTGCCTTTCAATTGGACCAGCGATCGTTCACAAACGAAGCATCATTTTCTTTATAGCTAGTGACTCACTTTTAAACACTTCCACGTTAGATTAGTTCTGAATGATGCGACGTAGCAAAAAGACGTTTCAAAGAAAAAAATAATCATACCAGTTCCATACTATATTTTCCATAAGACCATGTATCACATAAATGATCATGTTGGGAAGGAAGTTTTATACAAAAGTAATTAGTGGTCGAACATGACTCCGGCCGGACTTTTATGGATACTTCACGCGACAAAACGGGGCTAGTTCAAGTTCACCACACCAGATGGGTGGGCCAGATAAATATAACATTTTCGTTCTGGCTCGTTGCGGTCGCCATTGGCCGAGCTGTGAAGGAAATGTGGCGGCTTTCGAATCGGGCTTCGTCGGAAGTCTAGTGTGACCACTGTGAGAGCGCCCAAAAGATTTGATATGTCGATGCCACGCAGAGGTCCGATCACTGTACGGGAAACAAACAAACATACAGCTCACACGTTGTATCGGTGGGCACCACACATTTGGTGGGGTCCAAAAGTTTGAGCGAAGACTTTTCACCATTTGTTTGTTTTTCTAATGAACACAGTATAACGGACGGCTCGGGCAGAGAAGATTTCATTGCCAAAGAAATCATTTGCCAGAATGGGGTTGATGCCGTTTGCAATCCGTTGACCGGCGGTAATAGATTTCCCCTTAGTTATGCAAACACCTGTGCGAATAGATTACTGCTTGCCGGAAGGAAACGATGAATTTGAAAGCACAATGTCATTGCCGGTTAGTGTCGCGATCGAAGGAATTGACTTTTAAATGTGATGTGATCGGGCGTTCCAAGAACCACATTAGTAGAGGCGTAACGCGTTTGAAATCATTAATATGTATAAAGATTGGCATCGAAGCTGTAGCTAACCTTCTGATCGAGTTCTGTTAATTTTCATGTGAACTAATCTTTTCCTTGTTTCAAGCTTTTACATTGGTTTACGCATTGTTTCAAACAGGAAGCATAAGGTAGTTTGATTCTTCAAAATCTTCCTATTACGCTTCCCAACCAGAAGCTCTCGACATTGTTTGAAAGTCACTGTTAATTCCCAATGAGTCACAACCTTCTCACCCACCACGGTGTGCGTTACTGAACGGGATGGATCATGCCAGAACCAAATATCGCAAACTCCGTGGGAAGATGTGATTCCATAAAGGAAAGCAGCTAATGTGACTCAATCGTGACTAACAACAATATCTCTTGGTTTGAATCAAGCTAAGCGATTTTCTTTTAAATATCAAATGTAAAGCTAAAGCAAAACGAAATTATTTGACGAAAGACGACAAAGAACATTGTTTTAAGACATGAAACCAGATCCTTTAGTAGAATGTTCTCTTAAACAAAGGAAAATAAAGGCACGGACGAAACACTTCCTTATAACACATTCCAAGTTGTTGATTACGAGTTCTGCGTTGGCTGTGGTGTTTTCAACGCTTGGTCGCTGATAACCTTTAAACGGTGCTGGGATCCTTTCCTTGGAAAAAAACCCTCATTAGACTAGACTTCGTTGGGGCTTAGCTGCAGTGCGTGATTTAATATAGGTATTTTTTGTTTGCAACAAACAATCTGACCGACTGCACGAGAACTAGTTCCACACAGGACCGAACTAGAACAGGTTTTCAGCGAACGCAACGACGATCACGGAAGGATGACTTTCTAGTCCTGCTGGGGACTGTGCTGTGCTGTGTTCAAGGTGGACGGGACCGTCGGGGATCAAAAAGGCGCAAGTGTCCGGACAGGAAAGCGTTGATTGTACCCAATTGGTGGTGGTGGTGCTGGTGGTCTAAAGCTAAGAGTCGCCACCGTACAAAGACATTCCATCCTCCCCCCGTTTGGATCGACAAGACGTTCAACAATAACAACAACGACCAAGATGGTATTAATGATGCTAACAGGATGAAGTTAAGAAAGGCGGCCCTTGGCGGCATGAAGGGACGGTGGGATGCTGAACTTCCGACCGACGTTGGTTAGCACCGTTTTATCAAGTTTCTCCCGTCGAGTACATTCTGTTCTTGATAAGAAAAAAAAAACGAAGTCTGACAAAGGTTTGTCCCACGAGACCCCTCCCTCCACCCGTACCGCTATTTGTGTCCGATTTGTTTGGCACACTTCATCTGGGACAATTAGGGAAATGGGTCATAACCTGCTTGGGCAGCTCGGGGTCGTTTGCCCGTTTGCGATGACCGCGGGCGGTGTGTGTGTTTGTGCAACCAATACCACTACTGTGTCACACCGATGTCGGCCCCACATGTCGACCACAGGGTGCGGCCCTTTCTGAGTGACAACCGCAAGGAAAGCTATCGGTGATACAGTGTGTTTCATTAGCTTGATTAAAATCATTTCACACCTTCCTGTTCAGCCATCGATTGCGCTTTGAGCGTTACTTTTCGAAACGCAAGTGGACACGCGTTCCGTGCTCCCAAGACAGAACGAAGCATTTAAAAGTAGAACGTAACGAGCCACATACGGCGTTCTATGAAACCTGTTTAGTTCACAATTTTATTCTATCGTCCCTGGCCGTGTGTTTATTCGTGCGTTGTCCCATAATGCATTACCACTTTGGCTTTTTAGCGCTCACAAACCGCCATTTACGGCCACAGGCTGCTGAATGCAGCGTTTCGAGTGCGTTCTTGCGCTAGGGTGATGTTCTTTAAATAGAAATTTGCCCACCAGCAACAAGATCAAGTGGCCGCAAGCTGCGAAACTACTGGCCGACCTAGATCAATGTTTACGGCCCCGTACCCGCTTGCCTGGGGTTTTCCGTTGAGATGTGGTTTGTTATGGTAGGTTCTTTTGCGAGCATGCACGTTGGGAATCCATATTGATAAACGTTTGCGTTTCGAAGCCGATTGTGAAGCATAGACAAATGGTTTTAATTTTTGACTCATTTTTAACCCAACCATTTGGTGAACTGGCGAAAAATAAAAACCGATATCGTATCCAATTATTCGTGCAAAAGGCGACCAACTACAACGTGCACGCGGTGCACATTAATTCACAAGAGACACGCATCATTATCGAGCTCCATTTCCTGCGGCGGACACAACACTACCAAATCGGTCACCCTTGTGGTGGGAAGCGACCGCCCGCCAACGGGAAACCATTCGATATTATAGCCATCATATTTTGCTTTCGAATCATTAGTCACAATATGTATCTGGGAAGTGTGCCGCCTGTGTAATCGATGGATGAGACCGCCACAGCGTTCCAGGGCTGCCCATTCACGAAGGAAGACCAGGATGGAGGCCTGATGGGCCAATCCTTCCACCAAACGTTCGTCAAGTGGGCGAACGAGAGCGGAGAAGTGCCTTTTTTCTCTCGGAGCACCTATATCAAAACGCCTCTGTCGTCACCACATGCCATCCCTGGTGACGCCTGTCTGGCTGCGTGACGTTGTGCTTTGGGTTATTGCTTTATCCTCGATTGCACTTTAACATCGGAACCGTTGGCCGGTACCAGGGTAACCCGGGGCCAGACACACAAAGGCAGAGGAGCGAGTTCAACTTCTTTCACGCACGACCGGAAACGTTCCGGGACTGGTTCGTGGAGGCGAATATCTTTGTGCATGGTCGATTGTGATCCAGTGCACTTCAAAGACCCGTACCCAGGCACCATACACGAGTTATTCTGCCTTAGAAGTTGATTTTTTCCCTCCGTCAATGAATCATCATCGTGAGAAGGCCATCATGGAGCACTCGTGTGGCGCGCTTAACTGAACGAAGAGCTCTGTGCGTGCTCCGGGCGGAAATGTTGATATTATCGGATCTCCACTTCCCTTGGCTTCCGTTGGTTCGACCCTTCCACGCCAGTCATCAGCTGGGCATTCAGCTGCAATCGAGCGAAATGCAACTGGCATTCATTGAAATGCTACTGCAGCCTGCCGGCATGCGGTAGATTCTTTTAATATATATTTTATCCATACGGAGAAATGATTCTGTATCATTTTTCTCCGATTCTCCGGTCCCCATGGAACCGCACAGCAATCCGATGAGGAACTGTTTGACGACGGCATTCTCGGTTGTTTCTAAACTCAGAATTTTGAGGGGAATTTCTTCTAAACCGTATGTTAAGGTTCAAATCACATTTCAAAGCTAATAGAGAGTCCCCTTCCTACCAAACAATTTAAAAATAAGAGGCTCATCATTTGATCGATAAAATAGAAGGACAGTATGATCGTGTATCGGCTGTGTTATTTTGGCTTTTCAGTCTTCATTGAAGTGTGAATCAAATAGCAATGTAAATTTAAAAAATTAGTCGAAGGTTTGTGCAAACATCGATGGGGATAAAAATAAAATACACCAGTTTGAACACATATTTTAAAATGAATTAAGTTCGTATCATGAACACATTTTCGTTTTCTTATTTACGAACTTGCTGCCCAAAACGTTTTCTTCAACGCAACGTTGACGAAATGATAAAATTGTAGGAAAAAAATAAACCTTTACCAATATCGTAATCTGAATGCCCTTGCACAAGCTTTCGCCAAAATTTTCGCTAACCAGTTATTGAGTCTCTTTTAAGTGAAAGTCACTGTGGCTTTCACTTTTGTGTGTGGCAGTTAAAAATTATGCCCGAAATGCAAATTCATCTTAAAACTCATCCCATCGCACACATAACGTAACCGATGAGGTGTTGCTTTTATGCTACCTTTTGTAATAAATTAAGCGTTCGTTATATGTTGTATCGTCCCATTAATCTCTTTTCTTTTCCGTTTCCTTTTGCCTTTTTTCCAGATCATCAAGGCGTTGCGGCGATAAAATGTTACCAGTGCACCGTGGCGCCTCCAAGTCGACATCAGAACAACACCAAAACACAACTGTGTTCGAAGTTTGACGAGTCGGACCTTTACCAAGTGGACTGCCCCTGGTCAACGATGTGCATGAAGCGCATTTTCAAGCTGCAACTTCTCAAAGGAGAGCAGGAAACCGTGAGCCGAGGCTGTGCCCAACAGAAAAACACGGAACAGGTAAAGATTCGCCGCTTGTGGACGAACTCGTACAAAAATAATCATGGGCGGTTTGTTCCATTCCATTTAGGTCTATAAATCTGGTGCCTGGACTCCGGAGCACAATATTGAAGAACCGTACGAGGAAGGCTGTCAGACGCTGGATGACTCAACATACTGCTTCTGCCGGGGGGCCCTATGCAATTCGGCCACGAAAGCTGCAGAGCGAGGCAGCTACCACACGGACGCGATGGCCGTTATATTTGTATTCAACGTCATGAAGTACATTCGAAACATAGAGCATTAGAGGATAATGTCAGCGCCCGCTTCGAAGTGGAAACCGCCCACCCCCAAGTGAGGCCGGGGTAGAGCAAACTGGTCAACAGGTTTCAACATCTGATCGCAATGTGATATCGAAGTGCTGCCCTCAAACGGTACGGCACACTTCAGAAAACGCTTCCTCCATTCTAAATGCACGCGTCACGAACAAAGTGGATTGTTGTATTGTTAATTGCTTATTTTTAAGCTAACCAACATGTGGCTTTTGTGTAGAAATATATAAAAAAAGCAAGAATTATGATAAAACAAAGAACATGCGTTTCACTCACCGAAGCATTGTTTTCGACGAGACACAAAAATACGACGTCCTCCCGGAGCAACCGCACGGCGGCGTGTAGCGGATGTTTGGTTTTGCTTTTGAGCATTTTGTACAGCAACGGGCTGGACATGTGCTCGAAGTCTTGCGGCGTTAGGTCGTCCCAGTGCGTGGAAATCAGTCCAGAACAGTATTCGAGTAGGTTGGACGCACCGACGTCCTCCGCGACGCAGTAGAATCGCACGCAGGAGCGCACCGATACGGACGACACGAGAGCCCGCTCGCACAGCCCCATCAGACCGGGCAGCTTGAAACGGTGGGATGTTTTCAGTAGCTCCAGCGCCAGTGAGTCGTGCTGCAGGTCAACAACGTCGGTGTAAATCCAGCGAAGCAGTGAATATCCTACGTCTGCATCCATATCGGACCAGTCTAAAAAAGGGATCGGTGTTAATAGTCTGTCAGCAAATAAATACCCCCACAGTTCATCGAGCGAATATCTCGAGTCGGTCTTACCTAGCTCAGCCTTGTCAAGTATCACCTCCTCGCGCCACTCTTCGCTTCGTGCATTCAGCACAAACTTGTGTGCCGGCATGGATTTGTCCTTTAGTTTGATCGTAATATCGGAGTATGTCGTCCTGCCATAGAGAGTGGCAACGGTCATCACCAGGCGGGATATGAAACTGCTGAACTCCCCGGTAAGATCATGCTCTTCGCTTGCTGCGGCCGCCTTGCTATATTTACGCTCCAGTTCAGCGTAGTTTTTCTGTAGCTTGGTGTACTCTTCCTTAAGCAGTTTGAGGTGTTTTTCCAGTTTTACTGTTTCACTCGTGGCCGCTAAAAAGAAAACATTAAAAAAACATAATCAAATGACTTGTAACGATTGCAAACGTCCAACTTAATATGCGGAGCGACCGCATGGAGCGCTGCTGTCCTGGCAAGAAGAACTGATAACACCAAAGATCAGTTAATTGGATAGCAACACAAAAAACGCCCTTTCCGTCATGCTTGTTTTCCAGCACACTTTATCCATCCATCTGTCCTTGTCTGCCACATCCTCAGCAGGGAATAAGGTGTGGTTTCAGACGCACAATACACACTGCATTTCTGCTTGCATCTTGCATTGGACATGGAAATACGACACAGAACCGGCGACAACAAATTCCTGTCATCACCTATCTACGCTGGACAATCGTCTTTCGTCCGACGGACCACATCTTCCTAGAAGATTCTTACCCATCGTGTGTCTGCGATTCACGATTTTCTCTACACGTAGCTAATTCCGGGGAAGCGCAGGGCTAGCGATTGGCTGGATTAAAATGAAGTAATCAAAGAAACAAATGCGAAATTGGGCACCCGGTTCACAGCACGGCGGACATGACTACACTTTTTTCTCCAAACCACACACAGTTGTTTGGCGCTTAGTTGTTGTTGTTGCGCTTAGTTGTTGAATGTTGTGGAGGAATGAGGCAGACTACCAACGAAAACCACAAAAGATGGCTTTCCACTGGCTACA